>NW_022196905.1:241494998-241528398 GCF_008632895.1 Mastomys coucha
GGCTGGCCTCAAACTCAGAAATCTGCCTGCCTCTGCCTCCCAAGTACTGGGATTAAAGGCATGTGCCAACACTGCCTGGCCTGACCTGTATTCTAAACTCTATTTTCCGTTTTTGACCTCACCTCAGATTTTCACATTTAAGATGAGAACTTCAACCACAGCAGGCTGTTTCTACCCCTATGCTCCTTTATTTGATCAATCTGTGATGCTTTGTGTATTACATCCCATCACACATGTTCTTCATGTTCCCACAAAACCAGGTTTACAGGAAATCCACCTTCACTTACAGCACAGCCCTTCTCTCCATAGTCTGGTGGTGCCTGCTGCAGGAGTAAAGAGGAGGAGAGAGAAGGGTGGAAGAAGTAGAAAGGAGAGCCTGCCAAGCACACTGGCCTAAAGCATGGTCCCAGCCTTCCACTTCTACTGGGCATCTGTTTCCAATGAAACTAAAGAAATTCCTCACCCTACCCCTGTGTTCTCTCATGGCTCTCCCGATCTTGCCTCTATGGGCTCTGAGTCAAGCCAAAAATCCCCATGTGTTTTCAGAGGCCCAAAAGCAGAACAAGGCCTGGTGCCCTGACTCCCTTGGTGGTGGCCAGCTGCCAATTCTCGTTCTCCCAGTCTGTTTAAAGGCACTTGATAGGAAAGGCCGCTGCTGGGCTTTTGAAGCTTGTCGCCTAGCCTCTGAACATGGATATGTGGAGAGAGAGTTCTGGACAAAACCAGACATTAGTGACATAGTTTCTCTAGAGATTTCTGCCTACTTGTATCCAGAACTCGTGTTACTGCTAACAACAGAGACGTTAAATACATCAAGGAAGTCATAAGTAAAAGGTGACATTTCTCAAGTGTGAACAATGTCATCCCTCAAGAGGGATTTGACAATATCTAGTAATAATTTTGGTTGATTGTCTCAAGTAGAGAGAAAGGTGCTACTGTCATCTAGTAGATAGAATCTAAGAATTCTAATTAAAAAAAGGAAGAAAGAAAGAAAGAAAGAAAGAAAGAAAGAAAGAAAGAAAGAAAGGAAGGAAGAAAGGAAGGAAGAAAAGAAAGAAAGAGAGAGAAAGAAAAAGAGAAAGATGCCCTTCAGTGTGTGTAAAACCTTCCACAACAAATAAGGATCCATCCCACAAGTCAGCCAGTTGAGAAACAACATCACCACTCCACCCCCCCTCCACCCCTTACCCCACCCTCCAGCCCCCACTCCACCCCCACAACCCCTCACCAACCTCTCTATCTTCTCACCCCTATCCCCACACTGTGTCCCCATACTGTGTCCTCACCATTCCCATAACCCTGTTTTGTAGGATAGGAAACCTTGGTCCAGAGAGGAATAAGAGTTCCAGGCAGGACAGAGAGCTGGTAGAAGGGTTAAAGGAGGGATCATTCACCCAAAGGCTCAAAAGGGATCAAGGGAAAACCAAAGTCAAGGGGATCAGGGAAAATCAAAGCTGACCCCCAAGGAGAGACCTCCTGAGGCCTGTAGCAAGGAAGTAGAATGAAAGAATGGAATATGGGGACGATGACCTTCAGGATTCAGTAGCCATGCTCATAGTACAGCAGAAGTCAGAGACTGTTGGGCTCAGTGAGACCAGCAACATCTTCAACTGTAATGGTAATCTAAAAGGGAAAGTGGAAAAAGAAAAAGCTGAAGACATTTCCTACCATCGAGGTTTACATTGACACTCCTTGGAAAAATTCAACCAGAATTTAATGTTTTCTTGTTGGAATAACTTCCAGAAGACCTATCCAAGCTACCTCAGAGAGTGCTTCCTATAAGAGTTTTCATAGGCATCCAAGTACATCCCTTGCCAGGCCCAAGGAGAAAGTTCATTACCATTTGGTATCTCTAGTTTAAAGCCTGCAAATAAATAACCCATACTAGAAAAATAAATGAAATCACTCTTTTTACTAAAAATTTGAGAAGTTAGGATTTAAGCCTTTTTTGCATCCCTCTCTCTCCTCCTTGGTCTTATTCTTGCAATTCAAAACAGGACCACTAGTAGTCACTCTTTGGCTAAATAGGACGAAAGCAAGACTAGAGTCACTGATTTGTGTGGTATAGAAGTCCAGGAATATTAGAATAATAATCACTATGTCACTACAAAACACACTGGCTTCCTTCTGTTTCTACCAGATTGGAGTTCCTCACAAGAAGAGTTCATTTAAATCCTAGAAACAAATCTAAAGACAAGCAAAAGGTCTGCCCCAGACTATGCTTTCATTTGCCATCTGAATATATAACCAAATGACTAAATTAATGGTGCAAAACAGAGCAAGGGGAGTTCTAAGGGCCCAGTGAGATTTGGCTGAAAAAAATAAGAGCTACCACCTCCAGTGAGTACCCTAATGTCAGTCAGCTTCATAATAAACCCATTATCTCAGTGAGAGGAAAATGTAGATAAATAAAAGTATATTTTAGCGGAAAATAATAAATACATAGAGAAAAGTGGCTAGTGGTAGCTTAAAGTAACCAGCTGAAGGGATGACATTTCTTTGCTGGTTTTCAATGCACATTTCTTGGAACGGATTAGGCTGCACATGGAAATGAAAGTACGCCATTCCAGATCTTTGAATACAGATGGTGGGAGCCAAGTTGGTTCATTTCAAAAACAGAGGATCTGACTTTGAACTGCTTGATAGTGAACAAACCACCCTTCCTCACATGTCTGGCTATGGCTTCTGACTGCACCTCGAGCCAAGGACATTTAATATGTGATATTTGGTTTGCTGGGTGCAAAGCTCAGATGGGGCCCACAGAATCCATCTGTACTCTCATAGCTTTTCAAAGAGAAGCTAGGTTAGTAACATCTAAATAGGCTTTAATATAATGATCTGGCCTAGAGAACAAGTCCACAGAGAACAATGAGTAGTTGGTAGATTTTGGCTGGGGTGTGAAAGCACATTGAAATCATATTCCTCACTCTATGAGCTTCTGTGTTCATCTCTTGTGCTCTTCTCCATTCTGGTGTGGACTATTGTATGACACACTCTATAGTGTGCCTCCTTTCATAGGACATGAAAGGCATTTATAAATTAAGCTCTGATTGTTTGATTTGCTGGGAGGTTTTTGTCAGCCCGACTTAAATCAGACTCATTAGGGAAGAGGGAAATTTAATTGAAGAATTCCCTCTATAAGATTGGAAGTGTGTCTGTAGGGGCATTTTTTTAAGGATTTATTTATTTATATGAGTACACTGTCACTGTCTTCAGACACATCAGAAGAGGGTATCAGATCCCATTACAGATGGTTGTGAGCCACCTTGGGGTTACTGGGAATTGAACTCCAGATCTCTAGAAGAGCAGTCAGTGCTTCTAACTGCTGAGCCATCTCTCCAGCCTAAGCATTTTCTTGATTAATGATTGATGTGGAAGGTCCTACACATTGGATGTGGTGTCACACCTGGACAGGTGTTCCTCTATTCTATAATAAGGCAGGCTGAGTAAGTCAAGAAAATCAAGCCAGTAAGAAATATTCTTCCATGGTCTTTGCATTAGTTCCTCTCTCCAGGCTCCTTCCTTGAGTTCCTCCATGAGCTTCCCATTAGATGCCTGTAAGCAAACCTAAACCTATTCCCCCCAAGTGGCTTTGGCCACTGTTTTATAACAACAACAAAGAGTCGAACTATGACACCTCTAAGCACCATTTTCTTTAGGCTGAATAATACTCTACAAAAGAACATTAAAAGCCAGTGGTAACTGAATGATATTCCAACTTTGGCACATAATAGTGGCAAAGAATAAATCATTTGGCCAAAAATACACAAAATTGAAACTCTAGGTAGGGTTTTGATAAGGAATATCTTCAAATATTTTATTTTTCCACTTTATGGAAATACCCTTACTTAGGCTTTTACATCTTTTACAAGCTTGACTACAATAGATGGGTATGCTTGCACATGTTTGTAATCTCAGCACTAGGAAGATGGAGACAGGGCAATCAAGGCTTTAAGACCAGCCTGGGCTATATAGAACTATGTGATATCATACCTCAAAGGAAAAAGAAAAAAGAAAAAAGGAAGGATAAAATGAATGAAGAAGAAAAGACTGTAGCTGTCTCAATAAGCAACTGAGAAATGACTTCGGAATGACGAAATCAACCTGATGTATTTAAACAGGATGAACAGAATGAAGAAACTTGACTTTATCAGTATTGGAAGAACTGAGAATCCAAGCTGATGAGAAGATGTAGATGCAGGAAGCAGAGCTGACACCTTCCTCAGATGTCAGGGACAGGGGGATTGGTGCCCTTGTTGGAGCCTAGAATCTAGAGCCATCTGGTAGTAGCCCAAACCAATGCAGATAGATGCATTTTACAAGAGGAGGTTATGGGGAAGAAAGAATAAATGAAAGAGAGCAATTGGGAGGCAGAGAGACAGAGAAACAGAGAGAAACAGACAGAGAGATAGACACAGATACAAACAAAAAGAGAGGGTAGAGAGAAAGACAGAGATACAGTATGTATGCATGAGAAACAGAGAGAGAGAGAGAGAGAGAGAGAGAGAGAGAGAGAGAGAGAGAGAGAGAGAGAGAGAATCCATTTCCCTCTGTAACTGGAGAACAAAGATCAAAGGAAATTCAACCCAACACCTAACCTGTTTCTTCATAGCCCCTCTTTGTCCCTTGTGTTATCCAAAATATAAGTCCAAGGTTGTCATTTTCTCCTTTATAATCTTCTGTGGTGCTCACTCTAGTGTGGGGAAAGACTCTCACTTGCAGTACAATATACAAACTTCATCACTATCTCCATTGATTTAAACCAGATCCAAGCTACTAATAAGATTCCACCTCTGAACAGGGCCATCTATTGTCCTCTTGAGGGAGGTGGTGCCTTCTCTAGCTGTACTAAGCTGATCTGTGACCAAGAAGGCCTATCTTTGGGGAGTGGAGCCCTACAGCTCAAAGAGAGCAGAAAGGAGGAGTACACATATGTGGGGCTCAGAAGTAGCTAGAGGTGGCCTTCAGGCTACAGCTGCCCTGGATGCAAAGATCACCAGTGATTGAAGTGGGTAAGTTGCATCTCAGGAGGAAAAAATAATAATACTTCCCATGTGAATGTATAGAGAAAACTCCAGGCAAATGACAGAGACAATGTGAGACCCTAGTTGAAAATGCCGCAGAAGCAAAGGATCCTGGGTGTCATAAGATGCACCATGGGTATGTAACTTCACCAAGGTGACTTGAATCCACCTGTAGAAATATACTGCTCTCATTCCATTGTAAAGAGTATTCCAGAGAGAAGGAGCTAGAAAAAAAAATAAGGCACTGGTTTTTTTTTTTTCTGCTGCGGCTTCCCAGCCCCCAGCCCTGTGGCACAGGCCACTCCAGGCTCTAGCCCAGCTGTGCCTACACTATATCCCCCCCAACACCAACACCTGTACTTTATCCTTTTCGGAGGCAGAAAAGTCAATAAACTCATTTTCTCACAGAAAGACTCTGTCCTCTGTAAGGCCCTGGGGAGTTTGGCAGCAAAGTTTAATTTTCTGTTGAAGGATCCTGAGTAGGCAAAGAGTCTACGAGGAAAGGGAACATGAGGAAAAATTGAAGGCACTGACATCTCTTTATGGAGAATTTATGCCACACCAGGAATTTCAAGGCTGTGATTCCAGCCAATGCTTGCAGCCTGTTCCCAAAGTAAGGGCATGAGTAGGAAGTAGAAGGGACCAGAGATGTCCATTCATCTCTAACACTTGATTCATTCAATAAATAATCACCAAGGAGTTGGAGAAATAGCTCAGTCGGTGAAGTCCTTGCGGTTTTTAGAATAACGACCTGAGTTTGATCCCCACAACCCTTGTAAAAGGAAAAAAAAAGCCAGAGTGAGAGGATACTGAGGGGGCTACCCTCTCAGAGGTGAACTGGATGGGGTATGGGGGAAGAAACTCTGTGAGGGGAGACCAGGAGGGGGCACAGCATTCAGAATATAAATTAATTAATTAATTAATTAAATCATTAAAAAGATATCCAGGTGTAATCCTGTGCTAGGAGGTAGAGACACACAGATCCCTGGAGCTAACTAGCTACCCAGTCTAGTAATTCAGCAAGCTCCAGTCCAATGGAGATTCTGTCTCAAACAAAACAAGGTAAACTCTTGGGATGGAGCTCAGTGAATATAAGAGCTTGCTCAGTTCTTAAGTACCTGAGTTTGCTTCTCTAGCACAAAAGTAAAATACTGAGTATGACTGTGAGTACTTGTAACTCCAGTATTGGAGGATCAAGAGCCAGGCCACTCCTGGGAACCAGCAAGGCTAGCTGAAGTGGTGAACTTTTGGTTCAATTCAATGACAATCACTGTGTCCAGGGAATAAAGCAGAAAGTGACAGAGAAAGACACCCAAATGCAACACACACACACACACACACACACACACACACACATATACGCACACATACACACACACACACACACACAAGAAATGAAAGGAAAGGGAACTGGAACAATGGTTCAGTGGCTAAGAACTCTGGTTCCTCTTCCAAAAGTCTTGGTTGAATTTTCATAACCCACATGGCAGCTCACAACTGTCTTGCACTCCAGTTCCAGGGAATCAGATGCCCTCTTCTGGATTCTTTGGGCATCAGACACAGGCAACCCCTTGGTGCAGACAGATATGCAACCCAAATACAAATACACATAAAATAGATAAAAATAGAAATGTTTTAAAGGAAAGGAGGTAGACAGTACTGAGGAACAACATCTAAGGTTGTCCTGTGGCCTCTTGGTGATCACATTTGCATGCATACCCACACACATGTGCCCACAGGAACACACACCTGCATTTAGGCAAACACCCTATAATAATTATAATAGTTATCATAGCCTAGCAATTATCATCAAGAAAGTCCAGGTGCTAGGCATGCAGGTAGGACCGGAGTCCCAACACAAACACAGCACCATCCTTTTCTCTAGGATGTCTGGGTCTTGTATACTGAAGTGGAAACAAAGGTAAGCCCTAAAGCCACTTCCCAGAGCACTGGCCTCTGTCACCAGCTCCACCTAATCACATCCAGGAAGGAGATGCTGGATTTGTGCCCCACCTAAGGCTTGCCAAGTATTTTTAACATAGAGCAAATATTTCTTTACCTTGTTCATGATGTTTTGAAAATCTGGGTGCCTCTCACAATTGATGCAGAAACTTAATGTAATGTTTCATTTGTTTTGTTTTGTTTGTTTGTTTGTTTGTTTGTTTCCTCTTAACATCCAAGTAAGAGATAACAAGACAGTAAAATCTCTGGTGTCAATCAATCAATTAGTGGTGTGCATTGATACAGTCTTAAATTTGAGTAAGTATGGAAATTGTTTGTAATCAAGATACTAATAACTCCATTTGGGAGGCACTGCAGGCTATTTGGGGGTCAACACCGGGGAGAAAGCTTGTACTCCTTCTCTCACGGGATGCATTAGTGCTGGACTGCTTTGTAACTCTGGCCTTTACCACATGTTTACCATTCTATATGAGTTGATCCATGTCCCTATGAAAAACAAACAGAAAAACTCTGCTTCTTCTTATTTAATATAATATGATATTAAATAACATAACATAACAAAACATAAATGCAACAATCTTTTCATGCTGACAAGGGTGGGACCCATGAGAATTAATCTCTCTTTTTTATTTATTTATTTATTTTTTTATTTTTGAGACAGAGTTTCTCTGTGTAGCCCTGGCTGTCCTGAAACTCACTCTGTAGACCAAGCTGTTCTCGAACTCAGAAATCCACTTGCCTCTGCCTCCCAAGTGTTGGGATTAAAGGTGTATGCCACCACAGCCCGGTTGAGAATTAATCTCAACTGGAGTCTATCCAATGGCTCCACTAGGATAGGGAAACAAACATATGTACATGAAAGAAAAGATCAGTTAGGATCTCTGGAGTTATTGCCTCTTCTGTGTTAAATCATGATATGCCCCCAAACATTTCAACTGCTGAACCCAAACTTCATATACATGAATTCACCAAATCTCCTAGGGCCTGGGGATTGAAAACAACATGTAGGTTTTTAAATAGGGCGCCCAGTGTGCTACAGCTATCCTTGAAAGTTTTTCCACGTTAAGCATATCAGAAGGAAATTTCCATGATGGATCTAATGTATGTCTCTAGAAGACCAAATGAGTGTGTAGAGATGAGGTCACTTCAGAAACACAGGGATTCACCATAAAGTGGTAGCACCTGGGCTACTGAGATGGGGCACTCTGGGACTGACCTTCCCCTCTCCTCTTAAATGAGGTAGGACTTTTTTTTTTTAAAATCACTCCATCTTTGAGGTTCTCTGGGGTATGTTTGTTTTGATGAGATTGCAGGCCTGATTTCCAAGAATAAGGAGGTGCCAACTGTTTGTAAAGCTCCTAAGCCAGCATGCTCTCTGGCCCTGAGGAGATTTATCTTTTATTTATACAGAACATTTTTAAAAGCCTGTTACTGAGACAAAGAAGAGATGGAGTGATTTCACATGAAAGGGAGCTCCATGTGCGGAGAGCCCACACGTAAAGGACAACTGTGCATGAAGTTACAGAACAGGGAACGGAGACATTGGTTTCAGTCAGTCACTTAAAGGCGAACTTAGCTCAGCACTCTTAGGCTTCCTGGGGTTAATCTGCACACAGACACAGTTATCAGGGAACCCACAGAAGGAAGCTACTATCTTGCAGCAAACACAGACTTGAGTTTTGATCGGCAAGTGGTACAGCAAAAGAACCAGGGCATCTGAGGAATGATTGTGAACCTTCTGCTGCATGAGGCTTTCCAGAAGAGGTAGCCTGAGTTTTGATAGATTAAAAGCATACCATCTCTAGTTGATGTCTCCTATGCTACATTATAAACAAGGTGGAGATTTCATGGCATAAAACAAGAATAGGCATTTATTCTCTTAGCTTGGTCTAACTCAGAGATTCTGCAGCTGTGTTCAACAGTGGGCTGAGGCTGGGACTCTCTAGGGACTGATTGGGCAAGAGGAGGGGGAGTCTGTTTCCAAAGCAGCCTGCTCATGTGGCTGGCAAGTTACTATGGCAAACTCAGCAAGGCCTGGATTCTTCACTCAGTAGGACTTTCCACATGGGGCTGTTGAAAGCATGTCACCCACCCTCCCCAAAGAAAATGACACAAGATGGGTAAATGCATTGTCTTTGGGACTTAGCCTCTTCCATCACATCCTCATTAGCATCCTTCTTGAGTATGACAGGGAGTTGCCTAACTAGAGGTAGGGAGACATCATTACGAGCCATCTTGTCATAATGGTAAAAAGGACAAGAGAAAGACATAATTGTCCTTCCATGGGAGAGTTGGAGTAATGAGGCAGGTCTGTTCAGTGATTAGTGACCATCACATTTGAGACTTGTCTTATCCTTTTTTTCAAGCCCTAACTCTATCATTTACTAGATCTCTTACTTCTCTGGGAAGCGGGTTATGTTATGATTTAGAAATTCCACAGTGGATGCAGAGATGGAAGCAGGACCACCTGCATCCAGCTGTCCCCAACCACCTTCCCATAGACAAATATGTGAGAAAGTTAGTGCCATTATTTGGGGATCTCCTTGTTAGAGGGCTCTCCCCTGGACCCTAATACTTTAGTTGATACAGAAAGTTAAATCTCTGAATCTAATTCTTCATATCTGTGGAGCTAGAAATAGCAACTTCACATGAGTCTAGTGTAGAATGAAATAATGCATTAAAATGTTTTTCCAGTGTCTGGCCTGAGAGTTCACACACTTGTCTTTGTCACAAGTGTCCTGCTTTGAATTTATAAGCAGTATTGCGACACTATTTGAAATAGAAACAGTCAGTAGATTTGGCAAATGGTGGTACCCATCCACCAACCATGTCCTATGGGGAGAGATTTTAAACAACTTCCTTTGGAGAGCCCTGTCATAGGAACCTTGGGGATTTTAATAAATATAGTAATGCTTTGCATAAAGATTATATCCTGGGCTGCTCCCGGGACCCAGCTTTATTATGAATATCTTGGCCTTGCTAGTTCTCAGTTTCCAATTTTGGAAAATAAAAGAGAAAAAGAAGGAAGAAAGAATGAAGAGAAAAATAAAAAGAAAGGGGGAGAAGGGTGAAGCAAAGCACGCAGGCCGGTTTTCTCCCTTCCCTAGGGCTGCACACAACAACCACCATAACCCTGCTGTTTATCCACATTGCATATTTTGTTTTGCATAACATTGTGCAGCGGAAGGTTTTATTTTATTGCTTCAAACAAGTTTGCAACCTCTGAGATGAACAAATGATCTACAAGTCACCGTCTGGCTCCATGAATCTTCCCTAACCCAGTTGCAGCCGCTCCATTCCCAGCAATAACTCCTGTTGCAGAGTCCCTTCGCTTCTTATATTTTCAGGGATCTGCATTTGTCCTGTATGAATTAACAAAGACAGCTGGTACTTGACAGGAGTCAGAGGAGACTTTTTCAGCCCAGTGAGTCTTTGTATTTGTCTGGCCTTGCACCCAGTGAAGGAAGCAGGCAGTGAAGCATTCCGCGGTTCACATGTGGCCAGCAGTGGGCAAAGAGTCCTCCTTCTGAATGCAAAGAGAATGTTTGTGGAGAGGATCAAGATGTAGAACTGAGTTAGAATCTAAAATCCCATCGCTGTCCATCTCTGGCCCCAAGATGGCCGAAATAATTAAAACTGCTGGTTTATTTTCTCCTCTCTTAAAATGACTGTTGTTTTTATTTTTTTAATTTAATTTTCCTACTTAAGTTTTCCCAGCAAAGCCATTGAACTTTTCCTCAGAATTAAGCACAGGATGAATTTCTCTGCATTAATGAGCAAAGATGAGCTGACGAGATGAGGCACATCCATCCAAATGGAAAATAAGTAAATAAGTGGCCCAGCCACACCATAGGAATGCACCGGATGGATGGATATCTCCAACGCCATACTGTGCTCACCAGATCCTTGGCTTCACTCATGATGGTTACTGTCTCCTATCTATGGCTAGTGGCAACTTCCAATTCCCCCTGAAAAAACGTCTTCGGAAAAACAACTTCTAAGGAGTCTACCTAAAGCATGACCACCTAGGACAGAAATTAAACACAAAAGGATTCCCTGAAGGCATGGTGATAAGAAGGAAAAACAAAGTTGGCTGCTTATTTCAATTCAGTGATAAACTCTGAGAAACTTAAGTACTCTTAGCTCAGCTTCTAACTTGTGTAGTCACAGACATCTGACTCCAAGGCCTGTTGGATGAATGGAAGGTCACATTGCATGTCACTATGTAGGACCCACCCCCAAGCCTGGGGAGAGCTGCTTTCTTAAAGCTGCTCATATTTCACCATATAAGGAAACTTGTCTTTTAAAAATCATGTGCTATTTAGCACTTTCTACTATTGAAAGGAAAGAAAGATAGAAGGAGGAAAGGAGAGAGAGAAGGGAGGGGAAGAGAAAAAAGGAAGAAAGGAAGAAAAGGGAGGGAGGAGGGAGGAAGGGAGGGGAAGAAAAGAAGGGAGAGAGAAAACAAAAGAGATAGGAAAGAAAGAAGGTAGGACAGAAGGAGGGAGGGGAGGAGGGAAGAAAGGAAGAACAGAAGAAAAAGAAAGAAAGAAAGAGAGAAGGAAAGAAAGAGAGAGAGAGGGAGAGGAGAGAGAGAGAGAGAGAGAGAGAGAGAGAGAGGAAGAAAGCAGACCCAGGGCTTAGTTTTCTTCCTCTGCCCAGCTTCTCTCCAGTTGGTTTTCATTTGTGGCATTGTGTACTTTGGAAATAGAGCTCTCTGCCTTCCCCGTTAACTCCCACCACCTGGGATATGTTATTTTGACGGGGGGAGGGAGGGACAGGGATGCTAATGCTCCCACTCTGCACTGTGGAAATGGACTGTAAAAGAGGTGATCTTTTTTGAGGGGTGGGGGTTGTCTTGCTTGAGCCCTTCCTGTTGGACTGTGCTAGGGAGCCAAAGCCTTGGATCCAGATTCACATACCCATCCAAGAATTGCAAACCCCAGACTCACTTGGGTGGGGTGATGGCTCTCTGAAGCTGTCTCCTCTGTTTGCATCATTTAGGGGGTGAGTCTAATCAAGATGGGCTGTGTGAGTTCAAAACAGCTGGAAAGCATTACAGGTCAAAAGTTGAAATCAAGTTAAGAACAATCGGAATGTGCAAGCCTGTTGTTTCTAATCTCTGCTTCTTCCTCTAATCTGTTCAGTTCAGTTCTCCTCCTGGAATGGCATGCTTTGGTCAAGGCTGGTGTTGACTTGTGGGCCAGTGAAGGTGTAGTCACGAAGCCAGTGTTGAAGAAGTCAACAGGAGGACAGCTTATATATGCTAGGAAAACAAAGAAGGGGCAGACTCCAGGTGAAACTAGAAAGAAGGAACATGTAAGAGATGGAGATGTTAATGTTAGAAAGATGACTGCAACTGTCCAAACCCCTTCCTTACCTACAACTCTGAGAAACAGAACCAGAGACATCCATGGCCATCTCAAAATCACACTGCACTTAATGGCTACACCACATGAGAGCTTAGCATAGGTAGGGGGCACCAAGACTTAGTACCAAAAGATGAAATTTTCCTAGTCTATTGACCTTTGGCTGGTAGAGCTTCTACTGCTCTTCAGTCACTGGTTCATATCTCGTCTTTGACACTACCCTCTTGGTGCAGTGGTGCAGTCTCCTTTCCCACTTCTGATTCTGGGATCTTGCTGATCTTATGTTAATTCTTTCAAACTTTTTAATGATTCTTTGTGAATTTCACGTCATGTACCCCAACCTCATACATCTTGCCATCTCTTTATACCCAACCTCTGCCCCACCCCAAAATAAGATAGAAAAAAGTCTCATCATGGAAGCTATAGTGGGTCACAGTGTGCCCCACACTATACCCTTTTGTCCACACATCTTTATTTGCAAATGTTCATTGCAATAAATCATCCTTCTATCTATTTTGAGGGCTCTAGCTTGTGCCAGGATCAGATCTCCTGTGTTGACAAGGTGAGGGTGCAGGGCCTGTTCTCTTCTGAGGGCTGTAACCCATGAGGGACAAGGCCAGCTTTGACACTCTCATGACCTTGGTGCCAGCTCACTTGCCTGGCACAGGCTGTGCAAGGGTCATGGAAGGAAGGCATCTCTCCCGCAACCAAACTACCCCATTAGTAGATGGCAGACTCGGGGGCAGGGCCAACTCTGCTGTGCTCACCTCCTGTCATTGGGGACAGCTCTATTATACTACCCAAGCAAGGGGTGGAGCCAACTCAGCACAATGCCTCAGGCAGCAGTTCTGGACCACGGACATCTGCATGGATTTCTGTGGTAATACCTGCAGCAGTACCACCAATGGCCAAGACATGGCCCTTGGTGGCAGGCCAATCCAGGATGTCACCATGGTCTCTTCCTCATAGCTGCCTACTTCTTCTCTGACTGTTGCTGGCCACTGGAGGATGGGAGAAGTTGAATCTTCCTTGTGCTATTCTTATATTGGATAAAGGTCTTCTCCCTCATAGTGTTTTCAGGCATGGGCTTATCCAGAGTGGCCTCCTCATTGGAAGGCCCTGCTCCAGAACCCAGGGTCTGGTGATCTCCTCACTCCCCACCCCTATTTGCTCTTCCACCATCACTTTTTCCTGATACACAGGTTCTTGTAAACTTCTAGAGTTATAAGTGGTTTTTGTTTTTGTTTTGTTTTCTTTATGTGTGTGTGTGTGTGTGTGTGTGTGTGTGTGTGTGTATGTATGTGTGTGCTTAAGAGTCAACTGATGACTGGAATGCCTAGTTATCAGGAAGATTAAAATACATTTAAGAGTTGGGATCTGTTAGCCAATCTGCCATGAATTCATGGATTTCCTTGCCTGCAACAATCATAAATCTTCAAAAACAACTTGGGTCTTAAACCACAGCCCTGTCTATGTTCCCTGTTTGGAACATTCTGTTTTGGACTCTGTCTTTCCTGCATTACACTTTTTAAAACCTCAACTGTAGCTTTTTTGTGCTTCAGGGATTGATGAACAGGAACACTGGCATTATACAACGATGAAGAGGACTTTGTTGATTGTTGTTTCTATGTTCTAGATGGTAGGTACCCTGCCAAGGAAGCCTAGTTCCTCTTTCATGTGAGTGATGAGAAAAAAAAAGAGCCTGAATATTGAAAGTGCCCCACTCTCTGACCTTTGGATTCATTCATATACCCCAATCAGCAGAGGGAAAATACCAGCTCAGGAAAACTTCTCTTGCTCTGCTTATGTTGAGCCTATTCCGCCCCACCTCCTTTCTCCCTTTCTCTCAGATCCTGTTCTCAGCCTCACAAGCCCACCCACAGTCACGCACACTCCCAAAAAATGACAGGAAGGAAATGGATGAATATTCCCACTGTGACTATTTCTGGGGAAGCAAGATCACTGGCGTATCTGCTTCCTCCTTGTGAATTGCTTTTGTATTTCCCAGATCTTCTTCAGCAAATGCTTTATCCTCACAAAATGTAGCAAAAAATAATGATCAATACATGTGAGAGTGCAAATTTCTTCTACGTGAGAGCTAACACATTATTTTCTTTGTTGGTCTCATTAGGCTGTACCTGAAGGTCTCTGGTGTTCTCAGTGAACAAACAAGTGGAGTTTATTCCACATGTATGAACGAACAGCCTCAGTTTATCTGCTGACTGTGTCGGGAAAAATAGTTTTAAGTTCTAGGTCTCTTTTTCTTTCACTCTAGGTTCTACCTTTTTGATTTTTTCTTTGTTTACTTAAAGATCTTTGGGCTGAATTTCCTTTTTTTTTTTTTCCAAGTACAGAAATTCTTTTCAGCATGAATAACTGTCCCGTTGCTTTTCTTTTTACGGTCCAAATACCAGAATTTTCAAAAGAAGTTTCTCCTTCCGCATCTATGCTTATAAACTAACGGCAGCCTCTTAAACATTCATTTAGCAACTGGAAATTTCCAAGGCAGTGTGTTACATTCTGGTTAGAATTCACTTGGAGGGAGTGCGGATGAATTGTTCATACACAGGGGAGATTAAAGTCTCCCGGAACATGAATTATCAAGTGCAGATTTGTAACCATAAACATTACTTCTGTTAGGGGCAGCAAGGGAGTGTGTGGGTGTCATGGCCCCTTGATGTTCTGCAGGGCACAGGGAGCAAGCACCCATTTTCTCAGAAGTCCCTCTGCCTCTGTCTTCCTTTCCCTGGCTGGCTTGCCAGACGCTAGGGCCTGACAACTCAGATGCTTTCACAACTTTTCTAAATAGGTTACTAGTTCATGTGCCTGATTTTTTTTTCTGCACTCTTGTCGATTTGCCAGCTCACTGTAACCCAAATCAGTCCGGTTTGTGTGAGATGAATTCAGTGAGTGTGGAAAAGGCCTCTAAGTCCTCTGTGGCTCCCAGGCAGTACTCAGCCTCACCCCCAGCCCCAGAGCTCCTGTTTTGGATTCCTTCTGAATTAGCAGTTTGAAGTGAGCCTCTCTAGCAGGCCAGAGCCCCTTATCTCTGGAGATTTTCAGTCCCCTAAGCCATCCCAACAGGCTTCTTGGTCATTTCTCATCGCTTAGATCTATAAATATTAATTGCAAGCCTCATATTTTAAAACCCCCTTTGAGCATATTAAGTATTTAGCCACATAAATCAATCCTAAACTAATCTTAGTGGTTTCGTCATATTTTCACAAGTTCCAGAACTTTTCACTTTAAGCTACCACTGCTCACTGGGTTTGTGGGGGAAGGGAGTGTATTTACTGGTTTTTTTTGATCAGTTCTTCTTTCATAAAGAAGCAGGATGAAAAAGAGGCAGAAAAGAGGAGGGAGGAGGTGACTTAAGAACAGGAAAGGCTCCGGGAAGGAGATGCAACAAGGGAAGAAGGCTGTACTCCTCTGGGACTGGAGATCAGAGACCTACTTTGATTCTCTAGCTCTCCCCAGGGGTTCTAAGCAAGCCACTTGACCTCTCTGGAGTTGGCCTACTTAAGAGGGTTTCTCCTGTATCCTCCTTATAAGCTCTTTCTTCTATAGCACTTCTTTAGAACATGCTTTAGACATCCCCAGGTAGCACCGGAAGCTATGGCCTCTTGTCTAAGAGAGTCATCAAAGCAGATGGATGGACTTCAGGATTAATAGCCAAGATGGAGGCCCTAATTCTGGATTTAAGATTAACTGGAGAAGACCAGCTGAACAGCAGGGGTTCTCAAACCTGTGCATTCTCAGCAGGGGTGGTATGTTAGATGTCCTGCATATCACATATTTACATTACGATTCTCAACAGCAGCAAAATTAGAGATATAACACAGCAACAAAATAATTTTATGGTTGGGGGTCACCACAATGTGAGGTATTGTCTTAGAGGGTCACAGCATTAGGAAGGTTGAGAACTACTGTTCTATAGCTATTGCTGTGTGTTCCTCTCTAGCAGCACTAGGTCTTGGATTATACCTTAGGTATAATCCAAAGTAAAATCCAAGGATTGTACAAGGCTCCTTTGGGCCTTGTTGATGAAACCCTGACATCATTGGGTGTTTTGTTCCAGACTACTTTACAGGGCATCAAGACACAGAGGACTAGGTAACAGAGTGGCCGGAAGAGGAGAGTCATTCAGATCAGGGTAGAAATATTGACTCTTCCAATTTCACAATAAACTAGGCACCTCACCTCCCCGAGACACATCTCCCTCAACTATAAAGGAATGATGCTCCTATGTGTTTCTTGGGTTTGTTATTCAGAATAAAAGAGATCGTGCTGCAATGCCAACTGCTCAGGGCCTGACTCATAGTTAGTGTTCAATAAATGTGAGCTTTTATTATTTCCATATTTCCTGCATCCAGAGACACCATCGATCGGAAGTCAAAGCATCAATTTAATAACTTCTCTGGGGGAAAAACAATATATTAAACACACATTCCCATCTTAACACATCACAATTTCAACAATATTAAAAGGCAAAAAGAAATGTGTCTTGAAAAATCAATGACATATGGTCTTATTGCCACATTCTGGAAGCTTTTAAGTCATTTGCTGGTTACCTTGCCTTCCCCTGTTTATCCTGGCATCCCCAGGAGACAAATATGCACCTGGAAAATGAAGAAATCAGCATTGGTCCACCAATGCACCTGGATGACTAACCCAGGTACAAAGTGAGTTATCAGATGCAATGTTTGAAGGTCACATTAATACAAGGGGCTATTTATAAAATCACCATAAGTTCATACCATGACACTTGCTCTTATGTCCTTATAAATTCTCACGACTTAGTTTCACACTCGCCTTGGCTGGAAGGTTTACTTACACATTTGAGTACATATGTGCTAAGGATCAGAATTTTCCCTGATCCGTGCACAAGAGATATGGGGATCAATTGGAAAAGACATGCAGAGCATAGACCATAAAGTTTGACAATGAAATCATGATAAATTACATTTAAAATAGAATAAAAACAAGGGTAGTATGTGTAACATGACCAGCTTAAAAAGCATCGTTAGTTTAAATACCCTTTGCCACTACAGATATGCGTTAGACGTCCATCAATACCTGCTCATAAAATCAACTTCCATTCCTCTTTCTGTTTGGATACCAAAAATACCAACGCAGAAGTCATCTCCAAGTTCAAAATAATTTTAGGTGTCCACTCAGCAACAAAAATAGTTGTTCAGTCACTCAGTAGGCATTTGTTATGATCCACTCCATGGTAGATGTATGCAGACACTGCACACAAGAAGCCATGTGGAATAGCCTGCAGGATAGGACCTGTACATGAAAGAAAAGTCCCTGTCAGTTAGTAAGCAACATTGGTTCGGGGAAGAAAGAGCATCAATTCTGTTGCTGCTAGACCTATTGACTGTCTAGACTGACAGAGAGGGGGATTCTCTGGGTTTACATTGCTTCTGCCATTATAGAAAATGAAGCAAATCCTAGGCCAGGGGACCTGGGAGAAGCTAAATGATGTTTCAGAGATGTGTTAAGCAATTAAATGGCTTCTTGTGGTAAGAGAAGTAAATTTTACACATTCAACTGTCTGGAGGACAAGTGTAATTACATGAATAAAAGTTGTTTTTCAATTTTAACTTATTACTGGGCTTCACTTTTCAAATAACTAGCACGAATAATAAATGAGGTCCATTTACTCTAATTGGGAGAAGTATTCTTGACAAGAGACACTTCAGATGTGTGCTCTTTGTTGATGAGGGTGGAGACAGTTCACCAGAGAGCCATAGAGGCAGCCTTATTATCAGAACCAAACAAAGCACAGAGCAATACAGGAAGTGCCGATCCCAGTTCTCAGACCTAGAATGGGGATGAATGAGATCGAAAACATGAGTCCAGAACTATTGGACTGGGCTGCACGGAGCCCAGAGATGGAGCTGTTGTTGATCTAAGCTGGGATTCAGCCATAAGAAGACATTCACTGATGGCCATGCCAGGCTGAGAAAGCACTGAGGCCAAAACAGGACTTCCAGTGGGGCACAAGCAGGTAAAGAAGATTTGTCAACGACAAATCATGGTCAATTAGTAGGAACTTGCTTAGTGATGCTGATTGTAAGAGGAACTCAGAGCTGTGTTGTTCAGATTGTTCTAGAGTTTATATCGTGAGTGTCCTCAATGGGATTGTTTCTTACGGGTCTTGATCTCTGCTATATGGGAAAGTGGTGGGACTTATAAGTGATTGGGCTTGAAGGGAGGAAGTCAGAGCATTGGATATTAGAACAGGAATGTTAGAACCTTGTTCCATCTTCTCACTTGCTTTCACTTATAGATACAAAGTGATTGCTCTACCACAGGCTTCTGTCACGATGTTCTGGCTTACCACAAGTCCACAATCAATAGATCCAACAGACCATGGGTAAAATACCCAACATGATGAGCCAAAGCAAACTTTTCCTCGTTTTTACTCGATCACTTCAAATACTTGTTACAGAGGATGATTGCCTCAAGGACTTATTACAATACTGGAAAGGTGACACACACTTTGTCATCACTAAACACCAGGATGCTTTAGTGCCACTAAAGACCAAGGACTGGGAAGTGCTACAAACTAATATATGGTTGAGTTCCAGTAGTACTGAGATTCATCTGTAATATTGAGAAACTTGAGAATGATTATGGCAATTGCTCAA
Source organism: Mastomys coucha (assembly GCF_008632895.1). NCBI lineage: Eukaryota > Metazoa > Chordata > Mammalia > Rodentia > Muridae > Mastomys > Mastomys coucha. The sequence goes on from NW_022196905.1 coordinate 241,514,013, forward strand.
CCAATGACTGAAAAAGTCAAAGGTCAGGTAAGCAGCTGGAAGGGCTTTGGAGATCAATTAGATGAGAAGAGAGAGGGTTAGGGAAAACATCCTGTCTTTCTACACTGTGAGAAATAAGGTTGCTGTGTTGTGCTACAGAATGTTCTGGAACACTTACAGCAGTAGTCTCCATATAGGTCCCCTGCATGTTACCGAGTGACCATGACACAACAGAACACCACTTGTCTGTGTGAGGAAGTGTATCCTAAGCAAAAGGCTTTGGCAGAAGTGAATTTTCCAAAACAACCCAGAATGGAAAAACAACAACAACAACAACAACAACAACAACAACTCTATGTTCACCTATAATAAAAGTATTTCACATTATACCATTTCATTATATTAAGCTGCACAAGTAACCCAGGGTTACTTCTAGGATGCATTCTAATAGGCTGCTGGTTACAAGTTCTAGCTATCCCAGTGTGAATGTTCACTTCATAAAAGTTGTATACACGTGTGAAAAGTTGTATACAAATGTATACGAGTTATAACTATAGAAACATACTCTTATCATTAGGCTTGCCCTGCCTAATGCGGGCAGGCCTTATCCAATCATTTCAAGGCTGAGTGGAAAAAAAGAGCTGAGTAAGAGGTAGCTCCTGCCTGGCTCCAGGGGCTGGACCATCCGTCTTCTCTCTCTCCTCTGACAGGAAATTACTCCATCGCACATCCAGCTCTCTGGCATTCTAACTCAGATCAGAACCACACAATCAGCGCTCTTGGGATTCCAACTTGCCAGTAGTAGATCTTAGGACTTCTTGCTTCTGTAATCAGTTTGTTCTCTGGATCTCGGGGCTCTGCATGTCTGGATGCAGCCAATGGCAAGCAGAAGACAAAACGGTGTTAGTGTTGAATTGATGCAGACTTTTCCTCTTGTCCTTATCCTCTGTATAGCATGATTATTTATACAGTGTTTACATTTTCATTTTAGATATTACAAGTAATTTGAGTTGATTGAAAATATATGGGAGGATTTGTGTAAGTTGAATGCAAATACCATTTCATGTTATGTAATTGAGCATCCACAGATTTTGTTATATAGAGGAGGTCCTGGAACCAATTTTCCACATGTACTTAGGAAGGACTGCAGTACCAATTGTACAACATTGTAAGAATTTTAATATAGGTAGCAACAACAATAATGCTTTCCATTTTGGAATGCTAATGCCATATGCTCCGTAGAAGCCTGTAGGTTCTGACGACAACCTTGTGAGGTAGAATATAAAGCCTATTTTACAGATTAGGAAGTAAAGAGATAGAAAACATCATGCATGTTCCGAATAGAATAGGACCAGAAGCCAGAAATCTCTCAATCCTAGACATCATTGTCAACTTGGCAGAGCCCAGAGTAATATGAAGGAGTCTCAAATGGGGGACTGCCTATGCCAGATTGGCGAGAAGGAATGTCTGTGGGGATTTTTCTTGATTGCTAACTGACATAGAAGGGTTCAAACCACTATGGGAGGTACCATCCCTAGGCAAGGGATCCTGAACTGTGTAAACAAGCTAGCTAAACAAGCCGCTAAACAATGTTCCTCTGTGGTTTCTGCTACAGTTCTAAGCTGCTACTATGACCTCCCTCGGTGATGGGTCATGACCTGGAAATGTAGGCCAAATAAATCCTTTCCTCTTAAAGTTGCTTTGGCAATAGTGCTGGAGAACTGAGCAAGCCAGGAAGCCATATTCCTCCATGATTTCAGCTTCAAGCTCCTGCCTTGAATTCCTCCCTCAGTTCCTCAATGACAGGCTCTAACCTGGAAGAGAAAGTAAAGCCTTTTCTTGCCATCTTGCTTTTAGTCATGCTGTTCCTCAAAGCAACAGGAGCAAACCAAGTGGCCTTCTAACTTCACAGGACTGCTTCAAGGAATATTGGGCATGATTTTTCTGCTTCAGGCATTAAATCTGAGAGATCTTTAAGACCTCGCTTTTCAGGAACAAGTTGACAGTATAGCTCTACTTCTAAACACTTGGATTACAGGCAGGCTCAGAACTCTGCTGGTTTTCACAATCCCAGCCCCCTCTAGAACACACACATCTTCCTTATGAAATTTTCAATCAAACAAATGAATTCAACCTGGAAAAGCAAACACATTTTGGATAGAACAGACATCCTTTTCAATCAGTTTCTGTGTTTCCTGTATAACCCACCAGCCCAGAGGTACTATTTCTGAGAACATTTTGTAATGGAAAATTTTATCTGAGTGCTATTTAGCTTGATCATTATTATCTTTGTTATTAATAATAACGATTTATAGAGTGGTTGCAATAGACTCTGCCATTCAGTGAGTAAGAGCACAAGCCTGCTTTGATACTTAAGGCAGCAAACGGAATAGGAAGAGGAAACTCCAGCGGAAGAAATTAAAATAGATGGCTTTGTATTGGACAGGCATCTACCTTCAGGGACCAAGAAGCCAGTAATAAGACAAAAAGATTCAGCCAAAATGGAAGCCAAGGACAAACATTTCCTCCACTCTGTCACAGCAAGTGACTTGGTCTGTTGAAGGTCACTGAGCCTTGCCAGAGTCTGCAACAGCTTGACAGATTAACTTCTTCCAACAGGTGGATGTCCCAAAGCTAGTTCTTACAAATAAGATTGCTCATGACAATAAGAACGTCAGGAGCTCACGAGGGGTGGCTTGGTTTTACACTCTATGCCATGCTCTTCTGCTGCAGGGATTGAAACCTAGGTGAGCATAGGTCCATGTGACAGTTTTACTAATGGGCACACTATATCACATTAAAACTGCCTAAATAAAAAATACCCAGATCCCTGTTTTAGCTAGCAGCTCAGAGATAGTGTCAACTAACAAACAGTACATTCAGGGATGGGGAAAAATATCCATTTCTGCCCTAGATGAGGATGAGACCTGATGATTTATATTTTAGAAATAAAACTACGGTTGTTGCAGAATGACAGATTCACTCCAAGTGTCACAGAGGATGAACAACTCTCAGTGACATCTGGCAAGAGTCCAAAATAGCACAGACTATAAGGAAATCCTCAAAGCTTAGGGAGACTGAAGGTGCTATCTTCAATGGGCCAGTAATCAGATTCCCATCAGTTTCTGCCTTTTGATGGAAAGCATATTTCAATTATACACCTTACCTGCATACATATAAGCACATCAGTGTTTCAGCAGAGAGTGCTTTCTGCGAAACAATAATAAAATGGGAAATATACTTGAGCCAAATGAAAAAGAAATCCAAGGAAAATAGAAAAGAAGCCCAGGAAAGCTAAGGGGAAATGGAAGGTAAACCCAGAAAGGCAATCAAGTAAGAGCTCAGGGTGGCTAGCATGTGGCAGGGAAGCAATCAATCCAAATGGGGACAGGAAGTCGAGAGGTGCCAGAAATAACCTCTTCAAGAGGAGAGCAGCTTCTGTCATCAGATTTGTGTGAAGAAGGCAATGCAGCTTCGTAATAGGAATATGGAGACATGGCTTTGTTTCCTCTATCAATAAGAAATAATAAAGGGACCCCTGGTAAAACACAATGCCTGGAAAGACACAAGAAAGCATTATTCATTGGATATAAACAAAGGAAACATTTCTTTTGTGTTAATAATTTGTTGTTGTTCTTTTGGCTGGCATGAGTTCAGAGATACCGAATCTGTGACTCTAGATTCAGTAGGTACATAGAGTCTACGTGTCCTTCAACCTGAGTCCACCTAGGCAACAAGATTCTCTGTAAAGAACAAGTACAGTTTTGAGTGAATGTATGTCACTGACATGTGCAGAGCCATGACGTCAAGACCCCCAGTGACTCACCAGTATAGGAGTGGCAAAGTCTTCTTTGCGTGAGGCTCAGAGAGATAACAATGCTTCCTCTGGTCCATGTGTGAAAGGTGACACTGTGGGCAGAGAATGTCTACCATGGTTTTCTCTCCCCTTTGCCCCTGCCCAAATATTTCTGCTTGAAGACTGCTCCCTATAGAGACCTCTCCTACTGAGACTAGCTAAATCTTCTTCCTCTACGTGCTATACACCATCAATTGTGCCTCCTTGTTCAGCTGTGTGCAATAACCCCAATTCCTTGTCCCATGGTATATAATAAACACACAGAACTTCAGAGGTGCTGCTGTTATGGGGAATCCACCAGAGAATACCATACAGTTTATAACCAGTTGAAAGTCTTTATTCCATCAGTTCCCAGGTATTCTGGACTCAAGAATAGTACAGGGTGTTTAGGGTAAGGGGGTTTTAAAGGCAAAAAAACACATCGTTATATCTTTCTCTGCAACTTCAGGGGAAAGTTTTGTTCAAGCAAGCAGTTTAACAGACATTAAGATAAGCAGTTAACTAAAGGAGGAGGTTTGCACAGGCAGGCAGTGTGACAGAAGCTAAGTTAGCAGGGCATCCTGACCTTGGATTCCTAGAATAGAGTTGGGTAATTTTCCATGGGGCTTCCCATCAAGGAGATCAAATTGTAGTTAAACATAAGATGAACTCAGCAAGAATAAAAGATGAAGAAATCTCTGCACTGCCTTGCCCTGCCATACTGTGGCTACTTCATCAGAGAGAGCCCAGTCCCCAATCCTAGTTATTCTATGTCTATACCCATGTGACTGCCCTTCCTTCATTCCCTCAATGCCCCAGCTATGTCAATCACTGTATCCATGTAGAGTGTGGCAATCTGCCTTGAGTTTATAAACACTAAGAAGCCACAGAATGAACGGGCTCTGACAAGAATTCTGAAGCCAGGGACTTCTCAAACACCACACGTGCCATGGAGAATCTCTGTGGCCTTGCACAAATTACTTTAGTTCTCTGTACCTCCTGTTATCTCATCAGTGAAATGTCATCCATGTTACAGAGATTAAATGAGCTGAGGCACACCAGGTGTCAATAATAGAATCCTGCTGAGGATAAGAACTCAAATATGAAGTAGTAATCATGAGTGTGATGATAATAAAGTACACAAGTAATAGGTTATTTCCCATGCAATTACTGTTCTTAAAGTTGGTCACTCAACAAAATATAGATGACCAAATCAGAACTAAGTCACATAATACACAGACCAAGGAGGAAAAGAGAAGTAGTATAGCTGCAAAAGATAGAGGTCAATAACCAAAAGTATATGAAGTTATTCACTTATTCATAGAAAAGAGAAATATTCAAACACTATATAAATATATTAAGCAATAAAGACTTTTCACATATTGATATGCTCTACATCATTAATACATAATTGTGATCAATTTTAATTTGTTATTTACTTATAATAAACTAAAAATATATGAATGTTCCTATTATAGATATTTGTTTCTATTTCACCTTTGTAATTGATTGTGACTATAATCAAAATTATTAATCAATGACTTTAAATATAATTTGAAATACAAGCACTAAACACAACATTTACTAATAATATTTACTAATAACTAATAAGCAGGTGGTAGGGGGAGACTAAAAGAAGAGCTGAATGATGACTCATGCCTCTTTGGAATGTTTGCTATGGGCTAGAAATTGCTCTCATAATTCTGCATGCTGCATATGTCACCTAACAATAGCCAATGTTAGGTTAGCATCATTATTAGCATTTTACAGATGAGGAACTTGCAGCAAAAAGAAACCAAATATCAGCCCTGTTCCTCTGGCCAGTGAAGGCTTTGATTCTGGACCACTTCCCTGGCTGCCTTTTAAGAAGCTTTGTCTTTCCCAGTGGGAAGTTACAAACGGTGATTTGCATATTTACTTTAGAGTACGGTAGCCAAGGCCGAAGGAAGAAGTCACAGCACTAGTGGGATGAGCAATGTCCACAAAAACGCCATGCCCATCCCCAAACCTCTATGTGGAAACACTCTTCGCAGATGTAGTCATTTAAAATGAGAACATATGGGATTAAGTAGACCCTAAACCTGATGATTTGGGAAACCCCACTTGGCATTTGCAGCAGAGACTGGAGTGACAGCTTCAAACGAAGGGTCAGGATAGTCCAGAAAACCAGGAAGAGGGAAATAAGGGTCCTTCTCTCCATCCCCAGAGAAGATGTGACCCTGAAGATTCCTTGATTTAGTGTTCTTAGCCTCAGGAACCGTGACGGAAAGAATCGCCATGTGCCATGCTAAATGCTTAAGGCAATGGCTCATACCTAGGGGATGGATCAACCAACCAAGACTTCAAAAGAAAACTGAGGGTAAATTGAAGGGAGACTTTCACAGCAGTTGATGGCTTTGCACCACTTTTGGCTGAAACAAAACAAAACAAAACAAAACAAAATGGTGTGTTTCCCTCTCAACATCCTCTCTCTTTCTTTTACCTGCCTTGACGAAGACATTGGTCAAGGCAAGGAGGCCTGAATCCCACAGAACTGAAGCAGTCCCTGGCCGGTAACTGTGTAGGATCTGACAAAACCTCCCAGTCAGCCAGAAGGAACTCGAAACCTACAGACAAACAAACTACCAGGAACGGAATTCTGCCACAGAAGCCTGGAAGCTTGGATGCATACCCTTCCCTAGTCCTGCCTCAGATGAGACATAATCAGTTACTCTGTTTTTACAAATGCTGCTAGTACAAACACGAGTGTTCCGAAGGCACCACAATTGAGATTTTATTACTCACCAATCACTAGCTAGTATTCTCCCAGAAGTAAATGTGACTGAGACAGGCAAGCAAAAGGAACAGTTTAACAAACTGGGACTCCACCTGCCTTGAGCTTTGCACGCATCTTTCCACTGCATGTCACACCTAGCAAGCACTTGCCAGTCTAAGATTCCCACCGGCACCGAGCCGCACAATGAGATATGTCTCTTCTCCCCTTGACAACTTGCAAACTTAGAATCTGCCCAATCATACACTGCTTGTACCTTATAAGGAAGATAGGAAGGTGAACCATTCTCAATTGATTTGGGGTGCATAGTCAATTAGGTAAAACTGTGTCTTTAAGTGAACTTTTAAGGAGTTCACCTAATGCCTACATATAATTGGACAAAATATGAAGTAACAAGAAAGGAATATGCAAAGTATAAAAATGAGTATGTGACCCAAAATAAATTCCCTTGGTAACCAATCCCTTCCTCCTTTAGACATTCTAGAGAGAAGCCTGAGGCGAAGCGTGAGAGCCCTTGAGTATCTTCTCTCTGGTGGCCTACTGCTCTCTGGCAATGTCTTCTGATCTTTTCTATTGATTTACTTTAAAGAAAATTTCCTAAGACTGCTTTGCAATCTGTGTAACCTTCTGTTTCATTCTTGAATAAGAGGCCAAGAACCTGTAACACCGGGTTCAACCACCTAACCCAGTATCATAACGATGAATGTAATAATAAGATAACAAGTAGTCAGTTGGAGAAGGGACAGATTGGGAAATCAAGGCATGGATTATTATAGTAACATGAGCAGTTTCATGGAGATGATTAATAGCATAGCTCCAGTGACGGCCCATAGATCCCCAGTGGCCCTCCATGTTCTGACTTTTCTCTGCCTGCATAATGACATCTGGAATTTATTTTAAAGCAAGATAATTACTCAAATCAAGGGCAAAAATTCACAGTGTTGTCTCCGATTATATTCATAGTAATCACTGCATCCAGTACCCACAACTCAGTTCCTGGAAGAGGCTATGTGTTAAACTTAGTAGCCAACATTTTTAACTATTACTGAATTTGCCATTATTATAACATTTTAATTTTTTTAATTGCTCCAGTTTTGGTTTGCTTTTTGTTTTGTTTTCTTCTTTCTAGTCTGATCTGAGGTGGAAAACTGGGAAACAGCAGATTCAACAATAATCAATAATTGACTTTCTGAGGAATACAGATGCATTGCATGCTCCTATTATTAAAAACTCATTGCTTTTGTATTGGCCTTGCATACTACACACTTCGGTTATGGTTCCCTTGTCCTTAGTGTTCCCCCTATTTAATTGTTCCCATAAGCTGTATATTCTTCATTCCCTGTCACGCAGAGGAAATAAATAGTTAAAAACCTAAGTGCTCATCAGACACAAGGCAGAGTTCATAAATGAAAGTGGGCAGCCTTGGGTAATTTAAGATATTGCTGTGAGCTGGTGTTGCCAAAATGATGCACTTATTGAACCATAAACAAAAGCAATTAAGATGTGATGTTGATTACTGTGAAGTAAAACTCCTTGGTAGTATAGTGACTCAGAGTCACAGGGGAGTCTCATTTGCATAAGCATCTCTAGAATCCTAGGATGTCCAGGAAGGTTTGCAGGTATCCTTTGCAAAAGGATACCTCAGAGTCCTGGGAGAAATCTTGAGAAGCCCCAAAGATGGCCTTCTTTTGTACAAAGCATCACAAAGTAAGTAACAAAGCTGACTAGTTCTTTGTCTTCCACCAAGACAGGGAAACCCTTTGAAATAGATGGACATATGGCTAAAACCATAATCTGAAAGTAGTCCTGGCTAAAAAGAAAATCAGCGCCCCAGTCTACTGTTGAAGGGCTCAGTGCAGAGGATGTGAAGGGGCGTGACCTTAAATAGCAGTTCCCTTCTTCCACACTTAGCCAAAAAGTGGCTGTGATTTTAAAAGCCAGGCAACAGAAGCATGGATCACCATCTGGTAGTACATAGCCTGGATGCAGGCATGGCATGCATCACCGAAACGTGCCTGTGCTAGAGTTCTGCAAGAGAAAGGGGGTGCACAGTTTATTATAAACCTGGAAACAAAGCTAGAGTGACCGGTCTAAGTAAAGAAACAAAAATGTCATACAATAAACAATCTCTCAGTTCACCCAGCCTGAACCCCTTTCCAAAAACTAATGACTCCTGTGGAACACTCTTGGCAATGCTTTAAACATCTTCTGGATACAAGAAGCAACCCTGATTGTTGAGAATTGTGCCCAGAAATATCTAAGAATGAGGCACACAGTGCGTCCTAGACAACTGTTTACAGGGAGGAGAGGAGGGAGACGGAAGAAGGAGTGCCAGATGGAAGGATGGAGATCACGCACTGCTGTGACTGAAGTTAAGGTCAGGACTGACATTTATAAGTGCCTTGAGGAGGCTGAGAGAGTAGAAAGATCACGGTGGGGCGACGTGCCCCGAGACACATCTGAAGCAATGGGCAGGAACAAGAAAGTCAGGAGAAGAAAAATGAGCATCCAGCCAGACAGATGATGTTGGGTCAACTCAATCTTTCCTCGTCTGTCTAGAGAGACTGCAGGCACATGTCACAGCATGCCGATCAGCCCCAGGGAGCAGTGATTGGCATCTGCAAGCCTAGTGTCTGGGAGTAGATAGGCAGGGAGACAGGTCCAAATGTCACCAGCCGAAGGCCAGAGCACATCTCAGCCTGACTAGGGCCACTCAGACAGGTGAGTGACCGTCAGACCAAATGCAATTGCCCTGAGAAGTGCTGTGAATTTCATTTCGAGTGGCCAAGTCATATAACTGGGAGCTATGTCTGTGCTAGTACAGATGTGTATTAGATAGGTAGAACCTGTAAAAAGGAAATTGACTTATTAAGAATAGATATTTTATTCCAGACTTCACTAAGAATGTAACACCATTATGTTGAATAGTTAGAAAATTAGTAAGTGGAGTTCAATTTAACTGCTAAGGAAATTTGGGTTCAGATAAATTAGACTTTAAATTTTTATACATGGGCTGAGAAGATACTTGATGTTGGACTTGCTATGCTGAGTCCAATCCATAAAATCCATGTTAAAAAAAAATGCAACAGCCAAGTGATATGGAACATCCTTATCATGCAAAGACTAGGAGAAAGAGGCAGAGGGAGGTAGATTCCTGTTTAGTGCTTGCTAGATAGCTAGCGCGATTGAATTGGTGGCAAGCCAATGAGATAGCCTGTCTCAGACAAAAAGTAGAGGGTTCCTGAGGAACGACAGGAAAGTTTGTCTTCTGCTTTCTACATACACATGTACACACATGCGTGTCAGCACACACACACACACACACACACACACACACATTTACACATTTACACATGTGACTAGAGATGAAAACAGGATCAACTCTTGATTTCTTTAGCTATGGAAATAGTTTCTACTATTCTTTAGCTATTGGTGTTTCTACTGTTTTTCACTTTAGATTTTGACACCTAGATATCCCAAGGTATTCAAAGTGAGATGTTTTCCTCCCAAAAAAGAGAGAGATGAATGTTGATGAATTTTAATGTATATTGGACTACTGTCTTCGCTCTTCTGCTGATGAAAGAGAAATAATTTATGAGATACAGAGAAAATCTGATGATATGAAGGGGTAGCAAGAAGAAAAAGGATGTCTTCGCTCTAGTGCTGTGTTGGTCTACTCCATTGTCCAGCATTCTATAATAGCAGACTGAGTTGGAACTCACAAGGAGGAAGGTCTGAAGGTTGAGTCATTGTTTCTCCATAGCCCAGAATTCATTCAACAAACATCCACAAATGTCTATCATTAAATACTCTGGTTCCCATGAATACACATACATAGAGAGGATGTTCCGCCAACACAGTCAGGTTTAATGGTATACGGAAAGGTGTTGACAAGGTCTTGGGATGGTAACGTTTACAGGATTACATTATTTAATTCACTTATTGACTAACATCTGTCAAATGACAGCATCAGGATAGACCACTACAGATTCTGGAGATGAGTCTGTGAACAAGAGGGTCATAAGATCTCTGGTCCCCTTGGGCTTATGTGAAAGTGTCACAGATCCTCTCCACAGCATCTACCCTGTTTCTTCTTCACATGTCAGGGGGAAAAAAGCACTCTGGTAATGAGAACTGAGGGTATAATTCTTATACACATGAAGCTGCATGCTACAGTCTGGGATTTCTCACATCCTAAGAAATCACCAACAAACTAACGAGTTGGGAGAATGTGTCTCCAATTCTAACACTGGAGAAAATGATATTTTTACTGCAAGACCTTAGAAGAACTAATCAGAGATAGCTAAGCTACACAGCCTAACACACTAATACCCAAAACAGGAAAGCACAAGTCTGCCTTCATTAGATCAAATTGTCTAATTTGCCAATTTTTGTTGCTATCAAAGAATACCTGAGACTTAAAACTTATAAAGAAATACTTGGCTGGGGCTGGAAAAATGAGAGTGCTTACTGGACAAGCATGAGAACCTGAGTTTGAATCTTCCTTCCTTCCACAAAAGGCCAGGTATAGAGATTCAGATACCTTTAATCCTAGCATTCTGGGATGTGGAGCCAGGATGAGAACCAGGCTTTGGGCTTCCAGCCAACCTGAATAACAGCAAACTCTAGGTTTAGTAAGAGATCATGTCTTAAGGGAATAACATAAAGAGTGATAGAACTAGGCATTAGAGACCCTTCTATGGCCTCCATGCACATTCACAGGTATGCATAGACATATACATACTTGTACACACACCAGAGAAAGAAAAATTGGGGGAGGGGGCTTTAGCTCATTGTGCTAGCAGCTGAGAAGCTCAAGATGAAATGGTCACATCTGGAAGGAACCTCCTGCTGCATCAACCCATAACAGAATAAAAGACAAGTGGGAACATTTGAAAGAGTGTGAAAGTCAGCCTGATTTTATGACAAACCTTCTCCTCTTCTGATAACCAATTCAAGCCCATAAGAGGAAGAAATCACTCAAAAAGCCATAAATACATTCATGAAGGCTCTACCCCCAGCCCCGACTAGCTCCTACCTCCTAACACTTCTGCAAAGCAATCACATTTCAACGTGATTTTCAGAGGGGGCAAAACCTATTGAAATTATGCTCTGCACATGTCAGCTCATAAGCTTTGAATTTCTACCTCTCAGTGCGATCCTGTCACCACAGTGGATCTTGGATTCTGAGATTCTGGGGATGTATTTATGGTTTGAAAATGCTACTTTCATTAGAAAATAGATAACTCCAAATCTCTAACAGCCGAAGAGGAAGGAGGAAAAGGTAGAGGCAGAGTGACTAAAATGAAGTATTTCTCTTGTCGCTTGGAGTGTGACATACAGGAGGAAGAAGAGATTTGAAAGATGCCTTAGAAGTTCTTGCCTACAGGTCATGCCTAGTGATGGGATGCTATGGTGAAAGAAAGGGAGGAATTGAGCATTGCTGGGGCCCACTGTGGTTTATTAGGCAGAAAATAGAGCTAGCAGTAAAGACTCGATAGGAGCCAGGCAGATTAATAAACTGCAGGTACACTCAATGTGGTGCCCCCAGTGGGCATTTTGGAAGTAACAGCACTAGGAATTGGGTTTGACATTCTGTATTTTATACAGTGAGGGACAAGAGATCAAGACAAGGCATCATCAGAATTCAGGTAGTATTGTTCACCACAAGAGTATGTGAGTTGACTGGGAAGAGCTAGCAGAATATGAGGATCACTTTTTGCTGTCAACTTGACTGGATTTAAAAATCTTCTAGGACATGGGTGAGACACACGTCTGTATTTATCAGTTGGGATTAGTAGAGCACAGAAAGACCCACCTTGAGGGTGGGAAGCATTATCCCATAAACTGGAACTCAGGGTTAAATGAAAAGGGAAACAGGAGACAAGGAGCTGAGCACTGGTGTTTCAGCATTTCCTTCCCTTAAGTTGCTTCTGTTGGGTACTTAGTCTCAATGATGAAAATAACCAAAGCAAGGAGGATGGGAAGAAGGACCAATCCACCGTCTGAAATAGGGCATCAGATTCAACACCAAGGGCAACGGAATCTGGTAAAGTCTTGTTCCTCTCACACCATTGTCAAGACGAGCACGTCAATAGTTCTGTGAGACATGCCTTCCTCCAGTGGGTACAGAGAGAGTCTTTAAAAGGTATGAGAAACTGTATTAGCTTTGCATAAGGAAATGCCACATTCTAGGGGACCAGCCTGGAAATGCACAATGTTTGATCAATGACTGAAATCACATCTGAAATGAGAAGCTGAAAAGATGAAATTTGCCTATTTAGTTTTCCAGAACTTTCTGAAAGAGTCATCTTTTCCCCTTTTCTGTGAACTGGAAGTGTTCAAGAAGAGGCCCCACTATGACCCCATCAAAAATTCCTTAAGTTCCTTCTTAACCAGACTGGCAAGATTGATGAGTTTAGCTCACTGAGACAGAAGCAATTGGGACCATCATTATTTGCCAGTGTTTATCTACATTTATGTTAATGGTTTTGTTCTTGATCAGAGCAGTCATGAAACTCAGGAAATGTTTATTGCACTCCACGTTTGTCTGTGATGAATTATATGGGAGTCACAGACTAGCCAGGGCATATAATGTGCAGAAAACATTTCCTTTATTTATATGCTTTTTTGCTTCTGATCCCAATACCACAGGCTTCCTGCATACTTGGGACCAAACCAAGTCAATTTTTCATATTCGGCTTTGTCATCTGATTGATTTAATGTTCCTTGTGGTTGGACTTTGCAGAGAAAAAGAACGCACATATATTCTCAATCTCTCTCTCTCTCTCTCTCTCTCTCTCTCTCTCTCTCTCTCTCTCTCTCTCTCTCTCTCTCTCTCTCTCTCTCTCTCTCTCTCTCTTTGTGTGTGTGTGTGTGTGTGTGTGTGTGTGTGTGTCTTGCTTTTTCTTACCTATTTTCCCACAAAGGACAATTTCATAAAAATTAGAAGGCTGGAAGGGGGTGCCTAGTATACACTTTTTCCTAGCTCCTCATGATACAGAACGTGTAAGCCAAAAGAGAATTTTGTAAGGCACTTTCAGAAGTCTGTTGTCTGTACATTTCAAATGCATTGCCCTATTTAATCTCCATGACACTGTTATTACTCATGTTGAATCTGAATAAATATCTCAATGGTGGCCATGTACTTATTACCCATGGCTACAGCTGAGCTCAGCTTTTGTTTCCTGTAACTCACGTATTCTTGAATGGCAACTATTCTTATTCCTTATATTCCATTCATGACTATGTCCAAAGCAAAACAATGGTTGAATGTTTACAAGTAAGATCATCAGGATCATAAAGCCTAGAGTGTTGACTATCTGGTCTTTAAAAGAAATAGTCTACAGATTCTTGATTTAGAAAATATCATGTTCACAGACAACATATTTTCTTTTTTTTTTTAGATTCACTAAATTTATTTTAAAAATCATAAAATGTTTCTTACAAAAGAGCATTACATTCTGCACACTGCTCTGAACAAATGCCAGGGACATGTGGACTATTACTTTCCTCCTTGTCCCACCACCAAGGTTACAGTGACCACAAAGCAAGGTGCTCACAATAATTACAAGGGGGGGATTTTTTTTTAAAACCACCAACAATGAACAAAAAAAAGTCACTCACTCTGCTGCTGTTTCAAAATTTCAATGTTAGTTTTTGCATGCCCTCCCCCCAACCCTGTTTGTAAGGAACTAAGACATTACATCTGGTGAACAGCAAAGATTTCACTACACCACAAATGCAGAACACCTATGAAGCAGAGGAATGTTGGCTTTTTAAACAGAAGCAGATTAAAA
>NW_022196905.1:241528408-241530546 GCF_008632895.1 Mastomys coucha
AAAAAAAAGATGCAGGACTCCTTCAGTTCTTCACTAGTCTTAGAAAAACTTTCCAGAACACTGCTTTACCCTGTTCTGCAGCAAATACTGTGCGTTCTGTATCTGGTCCTGTGTTCCTGGAATGGTAATGATCTGATCTTCAGATCCTTCTAAAGGGTCAGCGGATTAAACAAATTTGTCATGAATCTGGAGCATCAATCAAAACTGATGAACCTTTAGACAACACATTTTCTAAGGTTACAAAATACCTGAATTAGATAATATATATTTTTAAAAAAGAGTTGTAGTTAGATTATAGTTCTGGAAGTTCGAGCATGATGTTGACTTCTGCTGGGTTTTGCTGAGGGTTTCATAACAGATGGAATCACAATGGCACTTGCATCTGCAGGAGAGATGATGTGGTAAACAGGAGACAGGTTTTGAATATCGGGTTGCTCCAGTAAGAGTTAAGTCTATGAAACCAACAATCCCTTTCTGAGGGTGATAGCCTGTTGACTTACCTCTAGGTCTTACCTCTCAAAGGTTCTATCACTATTTAACACCATCACAACGGAGATCCTCATAACAGCTAGTCTCTGTTGACAAGTTGACAAAATCAGTAATTAACTAAAATCCAAGTGTCTGGGTACACTTTTTTAAATTAAGTCATTTGAAGTGTGAAGACTCACTTTTAACCTGGACCTTTTGAGGTAGAAAGATCAGCCTTTAATCTGCCACACCTTCTTCTTGCAGCCTATAGAAAGGACGTGGAAGAGGGAAGCTTGTACTCTCTGCCTGCTTGCGCTTGCTCTTGCTATCTCTAGCAAAACCATTTCTTCACTGGCATTAGAGCCGACTTCTTTGGGATTTTGGCATCTACTGAAGACCAGTTGGGACATCTACCCTCATTGCCTGAATGACTACTGGATTCCTGGACTTTCTGTTGGTAGACATCCATTGTTGGACTAGCTGGACCACAGACTACAAGCCACTCTAATAAATCTTCACACAGTCATTCTGTCAGTACTGCTCCCCTAGAGAACCCTGACTAACATGCCATGCCTACAGCACATGAGGCCTCTGGGCCAAACCACATCTAGATCACAGCAGCTCACAACTGTGATGGCATGGCTGTTTTTCTAACTCAGTCTAAATTTTCTGTTCTATTATATAAAAAACGGATTAACCAAGGCAGTCTGTCTGTTCGCTCTTACCCACAAAGTGACCCAACCACATTCTTACAAACCAGCAAGTTCTTCTGCAACAGTTACTGGCAGAAGCAAGAATATTAGTGTGGGGCTGGCACTGAGAAACAGATGGTTCTCTTCAGTTCACACCACAATGGGATGCTTTTCTGCCTTTTCATCTTTTCTGAAGAATAAAATAGAGCGTAATTTGAGTAGAACCCTATTTTCTCTAATACAGAAGAGGGCCTTGAAGAGGAGAATTTGGTATAATCTGCTCATGTTATGGATCATATAAGATGTTCAAAATGCTTTTAAAGCACATGTGAGAGACCAAATTTTGAGGTTCAGACTCCATCTTAGAGAACCTAACCTAAGTTTGAACTCAAAGTCGGTACCTAGCATTACTTTCCATGTTACCCTTCCCACCCACCAAAACCCAAGCCCAGCTCCAGTTTCTAGGCTCATCCCAAGAAATCCAGCATCTCCAGGTTAACCTTCCCCCAAAAATCCAGCGTTTCCAAGTTAACCCCCAACAAGCCAGCCCTACCTAACAACCACCAATTAGGAAAAAATCAGAAGTTAAGTTTATGGTTTGGCTCCCAACACCAGCCAGTTGTACTAAAGGCCACAATTGCACACCAATTAGATGCTTGCCAGGCTAGAAATGGTTACCTCTTGCTTGCTGCTTTTTATAAAACCTTGTCTTGTTGAATGTTTATGGCTTTTCCTCCACTGAAACTGCCCTAGGAGGCAGTGGTGACGTAAATCTGAGCTAGCTTGAATAAAGTCCCTGGTATGACTTTATGGATTATGACTGATCCACTCTTGAGTGGTATTTCGGGGTTCATGAACACTTCCTTGGTACTACATGTGCAAGAAGATGAGAGATGGTTTTTTTTTCTTGTTTCTTTTTTTTTTCTTTATTTATATGCGAATTTCTCCATTCCCAGTTTCCCCTCCAAAAAACAAAAA
>NW_022196905.1:241537413-241552711 GCF_008632895.1 Mastomys coucha
CGGGTCTCTGGCCTAAGGCGCCTCCGGGCTGGCTGCTCCAGTCTCAGAAACTCACCCGAGAGAAAATGTGGAATCCGCCCAGGTCTCTGGCCTAAGGCGCCTCCGGGCTGGCTGCTCCAGTCTCAGAAACTCACCTGAGAGAAAATGGCCGAGAGATGGTTTTAAAGGCACAACTACTCTAATTGTAATTCTCGGACAAGAAGGCAGGAGAGAATGCTAGAAGTAGCCATTTACTTAGCGTTCAGTATATGCTCCTAGATCTATATGAAAATATTTAATATTCTATATTTACAATGGTTTTTAAAGGGCAGGTTGTTTTGTAACACAGTGAGACAGACACTGAGAAACCCAATGAGATGTAACTATAGCATCATAGTTAGCACATGATATAGACAGAATATTCCAGCTGGTCTACAAACAAATTCACTTTCTATCCCATAGTCTACTTCTAAATAAAGCCAGTAAAGCAAAAATTAAGTCTGAGATTTGGCTTCTATGATAGTTTCTGCTATTTGAAGAAGTGAAGTAAGTCAAGTGAATCAATCAATCAAATCAGTGACTCAATCAGGTATCAATCAAATGCAGAGATCCATAATCTTAGAAGACCTGGAAGTCTACAGACAATAATAAAGAAGAGGGTACCACATGGAAGAGTGCGGAATAAGAAATGGGGCCTGGGATATAGGGGTAGACTGGAGAGGAAAAAGTTTGGGACAAGGTTATCTAGCTTTGAAGATCTTATAGATCAGCTAGATCAAACGATCAAGAAAAAAAAAAAGTAGAGAAATCTTTTGGTGGAGGTGAAGAGCATAAGACACCAGAGATATTTTACCCGAGGTTTTGATTTGAACTGAGATCTTTACAGTAGAGGGTCTAATAGCTTGAAGAATCATAGAGGAATTTATGAATCATTTGGTCTGATCATCTATTTAACACTGACATCCCACAACACCCAACACCAGAAAGTGCTCAGCCCTGATTGATGACCTCTCTAGACAGGCAGTCTACTTCCTCCAATAGCAGATAGATCGAATCAAGTTAGGTGGTAACTCTGTGCCTTGTTCCAAAGTATCTCAACTCTAGCTCAAGAAAAACAGATAAGACAAACTCAACCATTCCTCCCTATACATTTTCTTGGAATACTCAAATGCTTAGCATCTGGGAATCATATTGTCCAAGTAAACCCCAAAATTACCCCTTATGGCTTCTTCTGTGCACATTGACTCACTAGTGGCTATATGCCATGTCATATTCCTTAAATCTTTTCATTCTGAGTAGAGGAGAGAGAAGACAGAGAACAAGAGCAGCATCACAGTAACTTAGCCTGAGGGAAAGAGACAAGCAGATCATTCTTTGAACCTGAGTATTTTGACCTTTGGTAGAAGTATGATAATCTTATTCTTGACAGGATTAAAGCACAAAATAAAATAATGAGCATCTTTCGTTTGATGGTTGAATGCATTGACAACAGCAAGAAATATTAAACGATGGTGGAAAAGGCATAATTCCATAGTAGAATATGCACTTAGCATCTATGAAAACCTGACTTCAATGTCCAGCATCAAAAAACATTCTGTGTTCATTTGTTTGTTTGTTTAAGCTACAAGTAGAGTTGAGTCAAAGGTATAGTTGAAATGCCATCATATAAAATACCTTTTTGTACCAGGAATATGTAATGCCCATACTCCCAATACTTGGGAAGTGGAGGCAGAAAGATTAGAATTCAAGACCAAGATCATCCTGAGGACAGGAGGTCCTGTCTCAAAATAAAGAAAAAAAAAAAAAAGAACCTTCTTTGTTGTTCTAGAAGTCAAATGAAAAATCAGTGATGTACATCTGTAAGTTAAGGTGAGAACTTCCCTTAGTTTTTGTAGAATAAAACTCTATTTCCTTTCATTTATCAAGGAGTAAGAATATATATTGGATAATTAGATAAACTTCTCCTCTGTCATTTTATAATCAATAACATCTTTAAAATCTACTCTCACAATAATGTCTTCTAATAAAATGCATCAGAAGAGGCTGTTTCATGGGCTATAACTTTATAGACAATGAGGTTAATCAGAGTGGGTACGTTTTCAAAACTGATTATGACTTCTCCAGTCTCCAAGGTCAAAAGATACAAATCAAACATAAAATTTTGGTTTTAAATGACATCATAAAGACAATTTCCAGTCGTCCCTCTTTCCGTTATTATATCCAACCTTTTCAAATCAAGAGCTAGCCTTCTGTGAGTGCATTAATGAAGTTGTAACTCCTGTGGAGGAACTTCAGCCCATTGCTGATGAAACCACCCACAGCCAAGTGAGCTGAAAGTTTGACTTCTAAAGGCCCAGGGCACCTACTGTCTGACACACTCTTAGTTTTTGAATATTTTAAAGACAAGGGGAATAGACACTTCAAAAATAACAGATTCTGCTTTGCATGAAAATATAATGTTTCCATCTTAATGATGTAAAAGAATAGCTTGTTATCACAGTGCATCTGAAGAAAAAAAAACAAATTATACATGCAAATGTTTTGGGGCTAATTAATTCAATTCTGAAGATAAAATTGGGACAGTGCATAATTGTGAGCAGATTCCTAATAAGATCTGGATTCTAGCAAATTTTAACCAAGGTACCACAACATATATTTCCAGGAGGGGCAGCTTATTGCAGACCTTTATGCCCTAATTCATTCAGGTTTGCAAAAAGCCTTAAAAGGCTCATGAGATATGTGTCCCATCATGCCTATTTAGACTGAATAAGTAGAAATTCTGGTTACCTTATACAAGTTGCAATGCCACACAGGAAACTGCAATTCATCAACTATGGTGATCCTATGCCAGTTTCACAAACTGGCCTGAGTCTGACTATGAGTACTCCAACCCACTTTAAGTTAATGAAAAGAAAGGCCACGGGTCCGTTGCTACACCGGACATACATTGGAATAATGAATCTTTCGGTAATTTGCTGTGTGGGAGAAGAAAGCACTAACGCCCTTAATGTAACCTCAAGTTTTCATCTGTAAAGTGAGACTAAAAATATCCATGCTCCGGTTTGTGAGGTTGGTTCTGATGAGAATAATAACCCGCCCCCAAAGTGTTTGTGTTTAGGGGAAAAGAAAAAAAAAGAAAAAGAAAGAAAAAAGTCTTCACAACCGCAGCTGCCTTTTATGTGCATTCAGTCCTAAAAAGAAGAATTCTTTTGTTCTGTCATGAGACCAAAACTCCGCTTTAAAAAAAAAAAAAATAACAAAAGCCTTGAGAAATTCTTTTGGCTTCCACAAGGCCAGACTAGACAAGTTGATTAAGCTTGTCACATTCGGGATTCAGGAATTTAGAAGCACTCTAGATTGCATCATAAATATACTATCTCAGAGCTAGTTATAAGTAGACTCCCCCAAACCATTTGTGTTTCTCCCTTCTAGGGAACTCTAATTCTATGCTACGACATCCCAGGTCTTAAAAAGTAGCAAGAAGTTCCTTCTCATGGGGCACTGAATCCTCTCAGCCCAGTAGAGAAGAAAAAACAAAACAACAACAAAAATCCTGTTTTCCTTCTGCCCCAGATAAAAGATAAGTAGCCTAGAATGGAGCAAAGAGTAATGGAAAGGAGCTGGAATACATAGGTGTGCCTGAGCTGGTACGATAGCGCAGTGGTCTTCACCCAGAGGCCATATAGCTGTGTGTCCCTCCCTACAGGGTAGTAACACTGAGGAAGAACTCTGAAAATATTCGATACCCTATCCTTTCTATCCCTTACCTGTCCAGACAGATGGGTATTTATAATTACCATTGCAGCAACAATAGCATTTATGTATAGAACTACCAGGTATAGCTATGCATAGTACATGAATTATCCTCATACAGCGGCCCTATGAAATGAGTGGCATTGAGGCACAATGATTAAAATAACTTTCCCGAGGACAACCAGCCATTAAAACATAAAATCAGTATTGGAAGTCAGCCTGGTAGCCACAGAGTCCAGGATGCAATCCTCTGTTGCTACTGTGTTCTTAGAGAAGGTGAATGATTTTAAAGGACTCTTTTAGTCCAAAGGGAGACTGATTTCTGCTACAGACAGCTGACAATGTCCTCCATGATGCAGAGTTCCAAACACAATGGCCAATACATCATGAATTAACAGAGAGGACTTGCTTGTGAGTCCACACCTGTTCTTACTTGTATCACATGACTCCAGCCCTAAAGGGAAGTTAGAAGAACATTTGAGAGACAAGAAGTCAGGAATGCAACTGGCCCGTGTTATAGGTTTCCATGTCTACAGGCAAGGCTAGGACTGCCGAGCTCCAGGTGTCTCCTTTTCTCCAAATGTTGATATCCACACTCATATCCGTATGTTGATATGCACACTCCCATATCCGTATGTTGATATCCACAGCCCCACCCATGTAGGAGTGTGGAGAGGAAGCAAAACACGTCATCTTTGTGGGTTTTCTTTTCCTTTTAATTCCTTTTTTATCTTTTTATCACAAGTTCCTTGGTAATTTTCCGATTTCAAAGGAAATATTTGGAAGGATATCTGAGGACTGGATGTGTTCGTGTTTTACACCAAATGCTTTCAACATGAGAATCCGCCCAGTCGTATCTAATAAAAATATCCTTCCTGAGCTGGTACCAGGAGGTTTCATTAAAATAGCAGTCGATAAGCAGAGCTGACTTGGCACCAAGGAGAAAAATCACAGGCGTATCAGGCCTTTGGAATTCAAGAGCAGCTGAATCCAGGCCTTTTTTAGATGTTTTAGGACCACATTCTGAGTGTTGCCTGGTCAGATGCTGAGGAACATACTGAAGCGGAGGAAAAAAATAATCTCTGCATCCCATTTCAGGTTCATGGCTGAGGCTCCTGTAACAAAAGACAGATTAAGAGGAGAAAAACATTCCAGGTTTGTTTAACATGTTCTATGACAAAGGAGACTTAGATATGCAGCAACAAAGCACCCGAGAAGCCTATGTGTTTTGATGCTATGTTGAATGAAGAAGTAGATTGAATGGCAACACAGTGGGAGGCATTTGGCAAAGCCTCTGTTCTATAGCCTTCTCTATAACCCTATGTCTTCTGAGATGAAGATGCTCTTAGCCCCAAGATACAGGACAAGGGAAAGATGAGTCTGATCTTCCTGATTATGATGTGTTCCTTAATCCCTTGCCATATTTGGAGGTAGCATGTTTTGAACCCTAACTATTTGTAAGATCTGAAATGTGTTTAATTGTTGCTTTGAGAGAAGTGTTGCAGGTTACCGTTTAAAACCTCCATCATTCCCAAATAGGGAAAGCTGAAATGGACCACTGCCAAGGTCCCAGAACTAAAGATCTCTTCTGCTGGTGAGCTCAAGACTAGATGAGCTCTCCAAGGAATTTCTTCCCAATGCTTCATTTTCTTGACACAATTGCCCACTCAACAAAAAGGCTGAGCTACTACTGTTGGCTTGAAATCCCAGCCATGTGAAAGGCTGATGCAGGATTACCAGTTTGAGGCCAACCTAGATAACTCAGGAAGATGTCTGAAAATATTTTTTAAACATGTGTGTGTGTGTGTGTGTGCATGGAAGCGCATGCTACAGCATGCATGCGGAGATCAAAAGACAATTTTATAGAGATGGTTCTGTCCTTCCACCTGTACATGGGTTCCCAAGATAGAATTCAGGTCTCTAGGCTTGTGCATCAATGCCTTTACTTGCTCAACTATCTCACCAGCCCTAAAAAAATAAACAAACAAACAAAAAAACAAAAAACAAAAACAAAAAAAAACCTTTTAAGTAACTGAAGGTATAACTGTGGTAGAACACTTGCTTAGTTTGTATAAAGCCCTAGGACTAATCCCTAACACCACACATATATACCTCAGATCAGAAGCCTGGACAGGCGATTCCTAGTCTATTCATTCTAACTTTCAGCTACATAGTGCTTCTTCATGGCTGGGTTCTATGCAAAGTGCTAGAGATACCAAATTAACAGGGATCTTTACCTGAAAGGAACTCATCATTCAACATGGAGGCAGGACCTATATTCAGTGTGAGGCAGGAAGCCACCATTGCCACAAGAGTTTGACAGGAAGAAGTAATTGTTGCCAGCTGGAGAGGTATGTAAGACTTCCTGGAGGAAGTGGAAACCAGCCTTGAAAGCAGGTGCAATGTGGGCATCACAAATGGGGGTGGTCAAACTTGGACAGGTATGGAGCATGAAGCATGCAAGCCAAGGGTCATGAGGGCATTCTGAGAAATTCAATCTTCCAGAGTTAGAGTTGTGTAGAAGAAATGAGCAGCAAATGGAGACCCCTAGTGACTGGCATCTGCTTTCTGCGAGTGACTTTGCTCATTACGCAGGACCTGGGCTGAGGTCCTCCCCAGGACTGTTTACTTCTCATTCTCCCTCTGTTGTCTGGCACGGCAAATGCTTCAGGCTTCTTTAGAGGCAGTAGTTATTGAGAGCCCAGAATTGAAACCCTAGAAATCAAAAGCATCCTTGAACCCCCATTCACATTCATCCCACTCACATTCTGATGTCTGCACATGGCACACTTCTCAACCCAATCCGCTTTTCTCTCTTCTCTACCCTTGGTACTTCCAAGATCAGAACTCAAGTATCACATTATCTGTGAAGAAAGGCTGCCTCTGCCTGGCCATCTGGCAGCTCAGACCTGCAGCATCTCTCCTCGGAATACCTACACGCTGCCATGCCAGCCAGCCCACCCTTGTCAGCCCTTGTCACACTGCGTTCAGTTTATCTTAAGTAAAAGTATGGTGAAGACAGAGTCCTGAGCACTCAGACAATGTTGGCTTTCCCTACAGCACTCCATTATTACCTCAAATAGTCTAGGACAGGTATAGACTGGGACTCTTTTCTATAAGGAAGAGCATGTACAAGAAGCCATGACACCTGGGTTTACCTTCTATGTCTGACACTTAATTCCGTGACTTACATAATTTCCTAGCCTCTCTGGGCCTTGGTATTTCTCATCTGAAATATCTGGTATCAGCAAAGACCACATCATGAGTATTATTATCGTCACTGTGAATCCTGTGGGGAAATGGAGGCCCCAGAATCACAAAGATTCCTTGTTATGCAACATGCCTATGCTGTAAGTGTTCTATGCAAAAATGTTTCTTTTCACCTCTTCATTACATTTACTCCCTGCTTGTGTGTGTGTGTGTGTGTGTGTGTGTGTGTGTGTGTGTGAGTGTGTGTGTGTGACATGCCCTAGTGAGTACATGGATGTCAGAGAATCACTCTTAGGAGTCAATTTTCTTCTTCCCGTCATCCCGGTGATGGAGCGCTAACTCAGTTCATCAGGTTTGGAGTAAGTACCTGCTGAGCGAACTTCCAGGCCCTGCGAGTGTTTATTATGCTTATTTTTAAACTTATAGTTTTCTGTGCCTAGCAGCTATCTTGAACACACATGGGCAAGTTCCCCAAGGTCCCTTCTAGCCTCCAGCATTTTTCAGTCCCAGCTGCCATTCTGTGTCCTCAGAATCCCTGGGGAACTTTGAATGTCATGTGCTGTCCCAGTATACAGGCCGCCTGTTATCAAGGCACCTCCCATTCAGGAGCTGAGCTTCCTAGGGAACACCCAATCTTCACGTGCCTCTGGTAAAGCTTGAAACTCAGAGGTAGAAGATCTCTCTCTTTCAAAACATTCAACTCTTTTTTGTCACTGTTATTTCCAGAACATGAATTGGATCTTTAAGAAAAAAGAAAGAGAGAGGAGTAACTGATCTGTTTTGTGCCAGAGCTGTCTGGTCTCTCCAAACACTTAATCCAGCCACTCTCATTGTCTGGGATCAAAGCGCCTTCCCCACACTCCAGCTTTGTTCTACTAGGAGCAGATGAACAGGCTGACAGCAGAGCTCCTTCAGGCTTCCGGACCCCCTCCCTTTTCCTGAACTTTGAGAGAACAAAGAAAATTACCAGGCAAGGATCCCAACTACAAGGTGCTAATGATTGGAATCGCATGTTTGGGGGGCTTGGACAAGCGGTCCCTAAGTCAGTAGGCTTCCCGGAGGGAAAGAGGAACAGCAAGAAAAGAGAAAATCATAGGGACTCTGTACCAGGAGGAGCCAGGAACACAACCTGGAGCCAGAAGTGCTCCAACTCATCTCAAGGCATGCAAAGCACTCTCTGACAAGTCTATCTTTCAGGAAGGATGCCCTCCATCCATCTGCCATTGCTGATGGGTTCAAGGTTTTCTACATACCAGGAGGAGGCTCCACAGGATCCTGCACCTTTCTGTATGGCGTCTCAGGTGTACTGAGGATGATTTAGGGGTGGCTGAGAATTGCAGAGCACAAACTAGGAAGACACCGTTTAGAGTGAACACCACCTGCCCTTAGAGTTTTTTAATAGGTAAGTGATTCTGCCAGGTGTGCCCAGTGCCGGTGTATCGTATTTACAAAGAGCTGGAGGACTGGCAGTTCCATTGAGTTCCTGGATGCTGCTGGATCAGGAGCTGTCCTTTGAGAACCTCTGTTCTGTACAAGGAAGTCTCCAGATGATTGTGCAGTTACCAACCAGATCCTGTGATGCTATCTCATCTCAGACCCCAAGAATAAGGAAACCCCATAAGCAATGAACAGACTCATAGCCCCAAGAAGGACTCCATTTTCAAACGTGAATCTCAGCATGTTTGGGTCAGAACAGAAACATGCAGGTCTTACTTTTAAATCTCTCTATAAAGCCAAGGTTGGAAGAGGAGGTGAGAGGTATGGGGGAGATCAACCAGTTGCTAAAGTGCTTGCCCTATAAGTATGAGGGCGTAGGTGCAGATCCCAACCAAGTACAATGCATAGTTGTAATCCCAGTACTGGGGAGGCGGAGACTGGAAGGGACAAAAAGATCCCTGGGGCTTGCTAGCCATTCTAGCCACAACCATGAGTCACAGGTTCAGAGAGAGACCCTGTTTCCAAAGTAAGGCAAGGAGGAATTAACAAAGACACAGGTAGTCTACCTCTTGCCTTAGTTTGTACACACACAAACATATGGTCATGAATGCCCACACAAGTGAGCATGCGCATGCGCGCGCGCGCGCGCGCGCGCGCGCGCGCACACACACACACACACACACACAGAGAGAGAGAGAGAGAGAGAGAGAGAGAGAAAGAGAACAAACAGCACTGTGAAAAAGCATGTGACAAGCAGGTGAAGAGGAGATTTTTAAGGCACAGTGCATGTATGTTGCAAACTCACCTCCTAATAAAAGCTCCCTAAACCCTGTTAGCCTCTGTCTCTTCACTTTAAAAAAAATGGGGAGCAAACCTACTTAAAGCCACATACCCAGAATCTCATATCAAGCTTTGTAGCCGGTGTTAGCTTTAAAAGCCTTTTGAGCATACCTAACCTGACTCTGCCCTAGCCTCCATGTCTTGCTGTGGCTCCACTACTGCTTACAAGCTGCGGACAAGGGATAGGATGCTTTCAAGTTCAGTGAACTAAATAAGTGCCGTCCACAGCATTAATAGATTTTTCTATTGAGCAGAAAGAGATCACCAAGATTTCATCTGTGTACCTATCCCACTGCCCACCCACACCCCAGACAGCAAGGGCACGAGTGTGACTGTTTAACTTGGCTATGCCTAATCTCTGGCATTCTCACTGATATACCAGCCTGCACTGCCAGAGAGACACCTGTTTCAATGGACACTTGCTGTGGGAAATGTCTTGTTACTTTTATAGATAAGAACTGCAGCGGGCGGTATTGCTGGGGAATTTCAAAACGCAACCTTTGGAAAGAGGATATCAGCTCAAGTTGGCAGAACAAATAGATCCCCAAACAGTTCTATCTGGAAGAAACATAAAGAAGGTTTTGTTTAATCGTGGTGATTTTTCTTTCTCTTCTGCACATTGATAGTGGATGTCTCAGGACGAAGTCCCCCAGGACTGTGCTCAGGGAAGTGTTAAAAAGAGAGGAACATTTGCAGAGTGGAATGTGGAGCACTTTCTGTCCACTAATTGTCTGAAATTCTCCATGAGGAAGTTAAAGCCCTCTGTGTGGTCTTGAAATAATCAAATCAATGGCCAGATACTTCCAAAGTCACCTAGCTGCAGCGTCTGTAAAGGAGCAAGGCTGCTCCCACAGGCAGCCAGCTGGGCTCCAAGTCATCCCATTATCCCAAGCAAGAGATCAAAGGCACATTGTGGTCTCCAACTGCTCAGAAACTCCAACCAGAGACTGCTATGTCCAGACCCAAACTTCAGAGGTCAATAGAGGTGTTAGAGCAGCCTGTGACTGGGATCACATCACCACCAACAGTGGTTGAGCATGCTGAGAAGAGCTGGGGAGGCCCAGAACACTTTTTCAACCACCGGGAAAAGAAATGTAGTTTCCAAAAACATGTGTGAGCAAGTTGAGGTGCTTACAATTAAACAAGGTGTTTCTACCCTTAGTGAAACCACAAAGGTCCTGTTCTGTAGTCTTAAATATGTGTGTGGGGGGGGGGGTCTCAAAATGGTGTTGTTCTCAACATCTGATAGGGGTTATCTTTGAACCAAACAGCCACACTCAGACCACAGGGCTATTAAACAGTCTACGGGGCTCTGTTCTTTTCCTTCCTCAAACAAATTATCACAAGATAATCCAGAACTTGTCTCTTTGTCCTTATCTAATATAAACTAGATTTAAGAATGTTCCAGCTGGTCTCTGACCACAGCAAAGCTTGCACTGAGAATCTGCTGGACTGGTCTGTGTATACTCATAGGTCAGAGGTCCTTAGCTTTCAGCTGGAGTGTCTTTCCTGGTGGGGCGGACTGAGTAATGGTCCCCAAGTTATCTATGTCCTCATCCCAAGGACTTATATATGTCTCCTTAAATGGCAAAAAGGGATTTTGTAGGTGTGATTACATTGAAGCTTTTGTAATGGGGAAATTATTTTTGCTATCAAGGTGTACAAGCAAGTAATGTGTCTTTATACGAGGAAGGCAGAAGAAACGGAACTGCAGAGAGAGAAGAAAGCAAATGGTCTGATGGCCACAGCCCGATGCTGTGCCTTGCAGTTCAGGGAACTGCCAGAGCTAGGGCAAGCATGCTGCCATCTCTGGGTGCTGGAGAAGGAGGGGAATCGGTTAAGACCCAGTTCTTTGTCCTTGATATTTAGCTTGGCAAACCTGGTTTTAGACTTCTACTTTCTAACTAGAAAAGAATAAATGTGCATTGTTTTAGTCACCAAATTTGGAGATAGTTGTTGTAGCAATAACATGAAATTAATAAAATCAGATAGGACCCAATTGCTCATGTGTATGCCTATATCCTGCTTTTGATGTTGTTTCACTGAAGCCCCAAGATGCCACTGGTCTCCTATACTGATGGATCTGGCCCACAAGTGACAGCCGCCAGCTGACATCAAAAGAGGCTGATATCATGCAGAAAAGAGCTACAATATCTATATTGAAGTTTTTAAAGCATAGGAGATGTGTACTACATGACATTGCCCATGGAATCCAATCACTCAGAGCACAGGGAATATGATCTCAGTGAGCTCTGACTTGATACCCGTGTTTTTAACAGCAGGGATTTTCACATATTCCAAATTAAGACAACAAAAATGTTGTAATACTTAGGTGAGAAACAAATCAAATGAGTTGTATAAGTAGCTAGCAATGATTAACCTCTATGGGATCAAGATATTCACATTAATAGACTATAACATATATGAGTTGCTATGTGGCAGAATACAAAGCATCCCTTTGCCACAGGTCATGTTTATTATACCCACAGTACAGATAAGAAAACTGAGTTCTAGAAAGGTTAAAAATTTAGGTAAGGTGACATGGCTGACATAGGTTTCACAGGTGGTTGAGATGAAAGCAAAAACTGCACAGTTTAATTTCAGAGACCCTCTCCTTTACTATCTTATGTCACTGCCCTAAGTACAGCAGAATACACTGATCAGTCAGTTTAGGTCCCTTGGATCCAGAGATGGTGCTATCTCTCCTGCCTGTTGTTGCTCTAGCTGGTGATATATCATTCCCTAGGCTTTAACCACCGAGAGCCATGTCCTTTCAGATTAGAACCCAATAATAGGAGGAGCCATAGCTGGGCATAGATGAGAATCATCTTCAAGTATGGTGTTCTAAAATACAATCTCCTAACAAGCCTCCTACATTTCAATTTACAGTACCCAACTAAGTGTGGTAGCTTACACGTCTAGTCTCAAGTCTTTGGATGCTAAATTAGAAGGATCTAGAGTTCAATGCCATTCTCAACTACGAAGCAGAGAGTTAAGACTACATACACTCCTGAAAAAAATATAAAATAAAACAAAAGATGCATGTTACTTGGAGAACATGGAGCATACGTTCAGTGCATCTGTGCCCATCTAATGCTGGGGTCCAGAGAAGAATTGGCTATATATGCCTGGAAAAGTTGAGCAAAGATTGGGAGACATTGTGATTCATCTAAATTGCTAAGACTTGCCAGACAGGAAAGGAGGCCCTGTTGACTAGAGGGAAACATTTATACACACAAAATACTAATTTAAAAAAAAAAAATCTAAGCCACATTGCTAGAATATAGGTTTCTGTTTGGTGGGGGGAGGTTGGATTTCTACCCTAAAGGTAAAAGATGGAAGTTCTTCTATTACCAGGCTGCTACAGTTAAATATCAAATGCACTGAGCCTCTAGTCTTTCTTCCCTCTCTCCCCTCAAACTCTTGAACCTGAACTCTTAAGCGTGTCACAGCGAAGCTCCCATGTTAATGAGGGAATGCCAAGGCAAGGCATCTCATTCATATGCAAACACTCTGACACAGCCGCTATATGAAATGAATTCAGATGGAATATGCCAGCGTGCTTTTTTCCCCCTAAATCCTTTCAGAGAGTTATGATGTTGCTACGTAAGTTAATGAGAGGAATGGAAGAGCAAACGCTGCTCTCAAAACCTGTCAACAGTATAACTATTTAGATGGGTATTAAAGCCAGACACTGTCATATAATTTGAGGGTATGGTTGAAGACATCTTAAGAATATTTTGTTTCTGACAATTGAATCATAATTCTAATAGACATCTCCAAAAAAGAGTAGCAGTGGCAGCAGCCATGTTACATTTATTTAGAAGCTGCTGAAGATCTTTGATTCAAAGTGCTGGCTGAAGTGACAAGACCTGGCTCTTAGAATGCCAGACCTGCCAAAGGGTTTAAGTTTTATTATAACACTAAGTGCTCAAGAAATATCATCTCCATACGTGATGCAGGGTGCTATACATATATTCTTTGTTTAATCTTCACAGCACTTTTTTTTGAGGTAACAACTTGCAATATCCTCATTTTATAGACATGTAAGCGGAGGCGTAGAGAAAACCCATGACTTGCCCAAAGCTACATAGCTCAGGAGTAATAGAATGGAGCTCTTAAACGTAAACCTGGCTTAATTCTCACTCACTGCCCTAAAACTGCCACGAGTAATGAAATCCCATGGAGGTAACCCGGCCAAACCTTCCTTCATGGGTACTTTAGAAAAAAACTATTTGCCTCCAACCACCGGTGAAAGTGAGTTTTCATAAAATTTTGGAGAGGTAGTGTTTTTGGGAAAGCTGAAATCTAGCTTAGAATCTAGATTTGGGGATATTCATTAGACATGCTGCCACAGACAAATGTCTAAACTTTGCCTACCACGGTTTGGTCATGTGCATCACAAGGATACTCTCATCTACTTTATAAAGTTGTCACTGGGAGGACACAGGCTCCTAAATCAAAAATTAAGCCAAAGAATCTCCCTTTCTCTTCAGTTGTCCTCAACACTCCCCCGCCCCCTCGACTCTTTCTGGCTCCTACTTGCAGATCACAACAGAAGATCTTAGCTCCTGCCCTAGCACAGTGCCCTTCCTGCCTGTTGCCTGCCACATTTCCCATCATGATGGTAATGGACCCAGGCTCTGAAACCATAAGCTGCCCCAATAAACTCTTTCTTTTGTAAGTGGCCTTGATCATTGTGTCTCAACAGAGTAATGGAAAAGCACCTAAAGCAAGTAAGGAGAGCCCTGAGTGAAGAGAACTAAAGGCAAGCTAGAGACGAGGCTAGCACCTCAAGCCAGCCATTCCTGCTGAGAGACTCTCCTTGTGCCTAAGAACCAGAATCTAGGTTGGATGGCACTTCATGCTTGCAGCAGCCTTCTGTGATGGGTTAGATTATCTTTCCTTACACATGGTAGAAATTTGGCTTTCAGCGACTAAGTACCTCGCCTCCACACTGCCTGTAAGCAGTGGATCTGGGATTTGAATAAATCTATCCAGATGCAAAGATTCCTCCTTTGGCCAAGACTCTGTTCTTCATTTCCATGGAGGGATCATTGTATCTACTTCTTAATCCTGGGCAAGAGCTGATGGATTATGTGGCTGCGTGTGAGAAAGTGTATCAAAGTACCTGGATCTCAGCATGTCGATTTTTAATCAGTCAATATCGTCTTAGAACTTACTGGTATCTAGAAACCAAAAGAGACACTAGGATGACAAGTCCCCAGCATGTGCTCTGACAGCATGGTGTTAGAACTCCTGACCCTGGGTGAATACAGTGAATAAATGAATGGAGCCCAAGGAGCACTTCTCTACGATAGCACAGCCATCTTATTGCATCCTCGCAGTAAACTAAGAGGCAAGTTTTTAATCACCATTATCCAGAAGGAAAAGTGAGGGTTGGAGAGCTCGAAGTGACTGAAAAGGATGCTTAAAGCATTGTTTAAGCACCAGACCCTACCAGGTCTATTAATACACACGGAGAAACTTCCACAGGATAGCAACACCCAAGCCTGCTGCTAAGACAGCAAATCCTCAAAATCATGTCAAGAAGAAGCCTCCCTTTACTTAATAAAGCCCGATGAGCCTTTAAAAATAGTGCTGCAGTTGATGGTATTCCTGGAGCATGGGGCAGCTAAACAGAATATTTTCATGCTGTGTTCTGAGGAAGGCATTCGCCAGCAATGCACTAGGCAAAGCCTCGAGGACAAGCTACTCTTGGAATGTTTGGACATACACATTCTGTGTTCTGTTTTGAAATCTTTCCATACTTGGCCCTCCTTCTCTGAGACCAGGGACAGGATCTGTGGGGTTTTGCTGCTTGCTCTGTGGAATTTGCATATCCTGGTTGAAAGGATTTGCCAGTTGCTGCAATCAGGAGCAGCGGGTCTAAGGCATCCTCAGCCACTCCACCCATTAATCCTGACCCAGTGGGAAGCTCTCCTGCTGACTGCATCTTCCTCTAAAGTCCTTATAAGCACTACACCACCACACCTCATTGTGTGCCATGGGATAAAGACAAAAAGAAAAGAATACCACTACCACCACCACCACCACCACCACCACCATCACCACCACC
>NW_022196905.1:241553340-241612397 GCF_008632895.1 Mastomys coucha
TCACCACCACCACCACCTCCACCACCATCACTACCACCACCACCACCACCACCATCACCACCACCATCACCACCACCACCATCACTACCACCACCATCACCACCCCACTCTGCCTTTTTTCTTATGCTTGTCAGCAAGGTTATATTCCAAGACCAAAAATAACAAGGGAATACACCTCAGCTTAACGAGATCCACAGAGGATCCAGCAGATGCAAACTGGACCTTTTGCCTTTCCCTTGACTCTCTCCAAGTTCAAACAGATTCATCCCACCCCCAAAAAGACTGAACCAGGAATATGAATGCAATATAAGGAACAAAGTTATTTTGGACCACATCCCATTGCCGTTACTCTTTCTCTCTCTGTTAATTGATTTGTCCCAGCTTTGCTCCCTTTTTATGATCTTTGGACAATAAAAAATGTCACCGCTGAGTTTTAATTTGTACAGTATGGCATGCCTCTTGGTTCCAGTTAAAGATGGCCTCTGGGGCCAAAGGTGACTCTTAGGGTAGCACTGCTCTCTGTCAAGTCCATGCCATGCTCTCTCCTACTCTGGTGCTTGCGGCCATTCCCAAAGGCCCTTATCAGCATTTCTACCTGCTCACACATTCTGGCAAGGCTCCCAAAGCTAAACACCTGTAATCCTAGCACTCCAGAGATGAGGGAATCTCAAATTGAAAGCCAGCCTTGATGAGATCAAGAGGTCCTGGGAAGGGGACATACTCACTTCCCCAAAAGAACTCAACCTCTACCTCTTTCCCCAAAAGCAAACACTGCAAGACTCAGGACTCCACCTTCATTTATTAGGATCAAATTGCAATCCCTGGTAACCCAACAAAAAGAAAAAGCAGCCAATCATGCTAAGAGGCTGCAAAAGAACTTCCTCTAATCCTCCCAAAGCACTCAAGAGAAGGCTTTCAGCCAAGTCAGGGTCATTTAATGTAGTCTGCTTTGGAAAAGATATTAAAACAGATTAAGTTCATTAAAAAAGAAAGAAAAAGAACCTCGTCTAAAGCAATGACCTCTGCCCAGAAGCCTTGTTAAAACAAGTACCTTTTCTCAGGATCTGAAATGTGTTGGAAATTTCAACAAAACTATGCAGAGAGGCAGGGTACACCCTCACCAGGGAGCAGATCTGTCTGCCTAGCAAACCAGCAGAAACCAGATGCAAACATTACTGTAGGTCCAGCACTGGAGAGGGATGGGAAGGAGCAATGCAGTCTCTTTTCTCAAATATTGCAGCCTGGACAGGGATGACATTTAGACAGAAAAATAAAGCTGCCTGACAACACACAGCGAACACGGCAAGAGGATTCCCCCCAGAGAAAGGACTCCTGTTCTGAACCTTCAGCAAGGAGTCAAGTCTGGAAGAACACAGAGGGAGATCTTCTAGTCAGGAGTGTCTGGAGCCAACACAAGCAATTGACAATGAGGACAGTACATAGTTAGCCCAGAGAGACGGTGGGATAAGCAGATTGACTCCTGCAGAGCTTAGACACAAACCAACGAACTGTGACCTTATCCTAAACTCCACTGTGTGGTACGGTTACTTTAGCTCTCCCCTGTGACAAAACCCTTGACAGAACAGCTTAAAGATGGAGGATTTATTTTGGCTCCTGGTTTTTGAGGATTCAGGCCATGGCTGTTTGCCTTCATAAGCTTGGGTAGATCACAGCCACAGAAGCTCCTACTAGAGGACTTT
The DNA here is from genome assembly GCF_008632895.1 of Mastomys coucha. Lineage (NCBI taxonomy): Eukaryota > Metazoa > Chordata > Mammalia > Rodentia > Muridae > Mastomys > Mastomys coucha. The sequence goes on from NW_022196905.1 coordinate 241,555,041, forward strand.
CGTTATGGTGGAAGGGAAGCTGAGAGAGGAGGAGAGGACAGGAAGAATCCAAGGAAAATATGGAAAAGAAAACAATAACATTTCCTTTGTTTCTGGAACACAATCCCTGGACCTGCACCCTCCAACTAAGCCCTGCCTCCTTTTTATTTTATTTTTTTTAATCATCTCTATAATTTTTACCACCTCCAAAGAAAGCCATTCCATGACGAATAAACCAAGGGATTAATCCATTCATTAGGTCAGAGCCTTTATGATTTAATTTTCTCTAAACACACACCCCTGTACCCCCCAGAGGCATGCCACACTCTTCTCTTAGCTTCCCCGAATGGTGTTGGTCTTGTTTCTACTCATATCCTCAGAACTCACAAGTTTCTGTTATGTTATTTATCTTATTTGTCTCTATATATTATCTGAACAAGTTATCAACTTGGGCCATTATCCCATCAACAGAACATTTAGGGTCCTAAATATATTTAGGGAACAAAACTGGCCTTTAGGGGTGGAGGATAGAGCATAAAATGAACTCATTGCTCAAGGAAGAACCACCCCAGGTCAGTAGGGACATGCCCGTGCCCTCTTTGATAGTAGTTATAACAGTAATAAAACAATAACAGTCGTATATCAACTCTATGGAATAACCTGTACACTTTTGTAGACAGCACAGGAAAAGTGTGTTGTATCGAGGAGTTCGTTGAGTACCTGGATTCCTATCATGACTGAAGGGATCTCAACCATGCCCAGTATCTCCTTTTCACTCTAGTAGGTATACTACCCATCAATATAAGAGACCGTTTAAAAAGTGGGAAAAAGAAACAAAAAAATGGTATCGTTTCCTCTTCTAGGAGTTCCCAACCTAATGGAATCCCCATGGAATCCCCTAAACAATGAATCATGGTTTTCTGTCCTGGACCAACAAAGATCAAATGTGCCTCTTATAAGTATGGATGCTGAGGACTGGAAATATAGCTCAGTAGCAGAGCAATTGTGTATCATGAAGGCTACACTGGGTTCACTTGCCAGCCATGAAAAACCAGTGGATACCAACATCAAATATAGAAAATATTTAAGTCTTGCTATTGCTACATTGATCATTATATCTCTCAGAACTTCAGATGGCTTCTGGCACAATGTAGCTGAATTTTCCAAAGGGGGGGGGGACAAAAGAAATCTCTCTTTGATGTGTATTGTGCAAAAATGTTATTTCTGAGTTATTTCTGAAAGAATCTCAAGGAAACTGCAGATATCTCATGCAGCTACTGACATGAGAAAAAGATAATTCTACAGGATGCATTTAGATGGAGTAAGATCCCGAAATTGTGCTTTGGTTTTGTGAGAGATTAGGAAATCTCCTAATATCCTTATATTCCTTATATTTAAGGAATCTTTTCAGGCTCTAATCAAGAAAATTTAAATTTGGAGCAATATCCCATGCATGTACTCACTCGGCAAGTACTGCTGAGCATCCACACTAAGCTGGGATGCCAGACTTTGTTTACATGAGCTTCAAAAGGACAACTTGGGGTTAGGGAAATGGATCAGTTGGTAAAATTCTTGCCATAGAATTTTGAATACCTGAGTTTGATTCCCAGAACTCTCAGAAAGTCCTCAGGCATGAATACCTATAGTCCCATTGCTAGGTAAGTAGAGATGGGAAGAGAATTGTGGATTGCTGACCAGTTACTGTACCCAAATTAATGAGGATCAGGTTTTATGTGATCCCTTATCTCAGAAAATAAGGTAGAGGGCAATTGAGAATGATACACACACACACACACACACACACACACACACACACACTCCTTGTTCACACATACACAAAAAAGAGAAGTAGATCACAGTTTTTACATTCTCAGTATGAGCCTACTAAGGAACCTATGGATTTAAATTTAAAGCTGAAGCAACTTTGGATATCCTCAAAGATTATGATAAGTGCATGAGATGGCTACAATTGCGAATCCCTGTAAGAGTTATAAGAATCACTCTACAGTCTTTTCATGGGGGTTCTCCTAGTACTGAGGTACCTGCAGTGCAAGTGGAAGTTGGGAAGCCTATTGTTCGGCTTTGAAGGGACTGAAGGGTCTCTGGGTACATGGGGACACTCTAGGTAAGCTAGCTGCTGTAGGTGGGGAACACCATCCTGTGAAATTGGGTAGGGCTAAGATACAAATAATGCCTAAGCCAGGCCTTATGTTTTTGCTCCATTCCAACTTGCATCCTGCTTGATCTTAGGCACCTTTCCCTTTATTCTGGCTGCTATCCTTTTAGTTCTGAAGGCTCCCATACAAGATTTGATTTGGTTTGTTCTAGGAATGTTTAGGGAGAGACGAAGAGAGGGACAGAGAGACAGAAGCAGAGAGAGATTGGAGATGGGGCATATGGACACAAATGCCATACATTTGTGCTACATACATGTGTGGAGATCAGAGGACAACTCTGGAGAGTTGGTTCTTTTCTTCTACTTTTACATTGTTCCATGGACTGAGTTCGGGTAATCAGGCTGGCTTCTGTGGCAAAAGCCTTTACCCATTAGCCTAAAGTCCTATGAGCAATGACTACAATTTGTACATACCAGTACCCAGTACTACCACTAACACCAACTTAGCTCTACTCTGTAGATGAAAGTTCTCATGGTAGAGACTAGAAACTGAGACTTGGGAGATTCAGGTCCCATGAGACCCATTTTGGTCCCTTATTAACATAACACCTTAGAGCCTGAGAGCACCTTCCCACCTGGATCATCTTCCAACTCTAATTTTTTTAAAGAAAAATCAAAGTGACACCTAAAGTTGAGAACTTTTATGTTAACCCAGAATCTCCTTATAAGCCAAACCAGGCAAATGACCACATACACTAAAACAGTCCAATCTATTAAACAATGGGATGTAATCCCTTCAAGCAGATTTTTGTGAATGTAGCAACACTTTAGCAGAATGTCCAACCCTTGAGAACAACGTGGAGAATTGTGACCATCTTGTAACAGGTATTAAGGTGTGACATGGTGCAGCCAGTGTCTTGGGCCTCCTTTGTGAATGAAACCATATTCTCCACCTTAGCATACCTGTTTTACACACACACACACACAAAAAAAAAGTAGAGGAGATGGAGGAAGAGTGTCAGAAAGTGCATACCCATCATTCCACTCTTAGCAATGACTATGAACAAGTCAGGAAATGGTTGACAGGGGAAAGTCTTCTGGTGAGGATTCAAGCTAATAGAATAAGAAGCTGCTGAGTTGGCATTCACATCTCTGATCCAAGCTCATTGTTCTGCCTTTCCTCCTGATATTTGCCTTATGGAGAGGGTGGAGGATGAGAGAAAAGAAAATCAGGCAGGATCTTCCAAAATTCTCCAGTCTCAGCTTTGCTAAGATCCTCCTCCTAGAAGGCTGCTTGGACCTACATTCACTTCACTTCAGGCAAGTGTGGACTTTGAAAAGCTTCAGTCAGCTGTCTGGTAAGGCTGCTTACACTCACAATTAGAAACCTGTGCATGAGACCATCCAGGCTCCCAGGCATTGGGATTCATAACTGGACTCCATAGATGACTATCTCAAAGGTCTGTGAAACCCCTGAGAGACATCAAGCATTCTATGCCCGGTCACGAGCATTTTTCTAGGAGAGAGTCCATGATATTTTATTAGGTTCTCCAGATAGTTTCTTACTCCAAACAAATCTGTGGCTACCTCTCTGCGGAAAATGTGTTCCTTATAAAGCAGGAATGTGAATTCTACCCTTCCCATCCTCAACAGGCTCTGGACACATGTAATTTTAAGTCATTATTCAGACTGCTCACTAGGCTTGCATTTAAGAGAGTGATGTTTCCCCAACTTAATGTAATATTGCTATTGGCAAATAGATCACTTTTAGAGTTATCGAACCTGCCAATTTTTATATCCACCAAGGTAAAAATGCTCACTGGATTTTGTCTTTTCATTCTCTCAGTGGTCTTTAATAGATTCCTGTCTAGGATCAAAAGGTTGGATGAATACCGGCCATGCATAACGTCTTGTGGGTTAATTAAGATGATCATTAGCCACTCGGGCTAATGCTTAGCTCTGTGATTTGTAGGTAGCAAGTTTGCATCCATCAGACATAGTTGCTCCTCCAGGACCTGCATGTGCACAGAGAATGTTGAAGCAGAGAGAAGACCTTCGCAGCACACCCAGCTTTCTGAGCACCTGTTCTGCTGACTGCCATCTGAACCCCTTTTCCTTGATTTGACCCCTCAAGCCACTGTGGTAGGAATTTTCATTTGAACATTTGTAAGCAAGGCTTTCACTATTAGGGTTGAGTCCTTGTATTCTCTGTTGGTATGTGTCTGTGTTATAGACTGGGAGTTGAAGCGGTGCATCCATTCTGTCTCCTCCTTCTGTACCTTTTGTTCATCATTCATCTAGCCATGGAGCACATAGTATGCTCTACTCAGACTGCTAGATGAGGGATAAAATAAGGTGGAGTATGCAGTCTGCATTCTCACAGCCCAGTGCAGGGGAAAGAGGAAACCGGGAGAATGTGGCAACTGATTAAGTGGAGGTAAACGGCCTGCTCTGGATAACTGTTGTTGTACCTTGAAGGACCAAAAAAAATTAAGATGGGTGAATGGGGAGTGATTGGTGGAAGAGGCTATCCCAGGCAGGATGAATGGATCCTGTGAGAGAGAGCAGGAAGGCGGCAGGAATGGGATGCTTTCACAGCAGCTGGAACTCTGTGGGAACAACCATTTCTCTTCCACAGATGTGATCAGTCTCATCAAGGTTAGTTGGTTTCTTACTGTTCTCATCAACCAAATGGGATAGTCATGTGCTGAAATCCTAACTGCAAATGTCCTAATTCGGTTTTTGATAGCATCCTGAGGATAACACCCTTGCTATAGGATGAAAGCCTTCATAAAAAGGAAAGGATACAGAGAACTTTAGCGTGTACCCTAGAAAGGCCCTAGGATCGCTACAAATCAAGAAGTCTGGCTTCACGAGGAGTCAAATCTAGTGAACCTTGATGTTTGACTTTCCAGTATGTGGAATTGTAAGACAGAAACACATGCTGTCAAAGTCACTCAGACCCTGCTGCTTCGTTATATCAGGCATGCTAACAGAGAGCTGCTGCTCCAGGAAGCCTGACAAATGGTGCCTGAGTTCCCAAAGCCCATAAGTCTGGGTGAACTGTCATGCCTGGAATGGAGCAGTTTGGAAGTATCCACAGCCAGGAAGAAGAGAAGGAAAAGAGGAGGGGACTCCACACTTCCGATGTCCATGACAAATAGTCTCCTTGTGTCCTCTTATCTTGGCAATGAGAACACAAAGGGTTAAGAGAAATGAGAATCTTATCCAGTCTTGCATGGTGGTTTATTGGTAATCACTAAAGTCTCTATCCTTTGAAGATGTTATGGGTTTAACTCTTTGTTAGCCAAACCCAATGCCAATTCATAGCCATTGCCTATTGCAGAAACCCAAGAACTCTGTGCTGAGCAGCATACTCTAGAGATCATCACCATGACTGAACAGAACCAGAATCTTAAGAACATTAGTAATGTGGATCTGGAGTATTAACTACCAGCAAAATAGAACTCGTCCAAGAGTGTGAGAGTTCAGAAATAGCACGCTTCACTTGGTTGTGTTTCTTTACAAAAGGCACTATTGAATGCAAATGAATTACATGATAAATAACAACTATCCTCAAGTGCTTTCTGTGTGTCAGATGCTCTGCTGGGCACTTCACACACGGTGTGCCTAATTATGGCAGTAACCCAGCCAAATACCTGTCACTTTTCGGTCAGACAGAATAGTTCAGGGACTACTCCAAACCTGCAAAATCACACAGTGTGAAAATCAGGAGTGAAAATTTTCAAGGGAAAGTTGACGGGGACAAGAACGTATTTTCTTCAAATTAAAATAAAACCAAAAACATAACCACAACAAAAGAGTTTAAACAGTATGTTAACAACCCAATATTCAAAACACCATAAACAAGTCAAAACAGTGAACTCGAAATAACTAGCTGGTTGTATCTAAGTGTCTAAGTTCAGTTGACTTGTTGTTGTTGTTGTTGTTGTTGTTGTTTTAATAAACTACACCTGAAGGTAGTGTTGAAATTCCCAAAGGCCTTTAAAGGAACTCAAACTCAATATTGCTTGCCAACATGCGTTTGGTCTTCACAGATAGAAGCAGAACCCCACTAGGAAAGAATATTTTCTTTGGGGACTCTGGGGGTCCTATTTGCTGAATGAATATGGTCAAGCATGTAAGCCCTCAAATTCTCTGGAGCTGAGAAAACTATCACAAGTTACTATTCCTTCTGCCTTTGAAGTGGAAGCTATAGCAGTTACAATCATCTGAATGTAAAGAAAGAACAAGATCACAGACAGAGTGCTCAGTCCAGCATTGATTGATGAAATTACCTCTTGAAACTAGATCCTTGAATCTGAAGGGCCATGAGAGGGCTAGAGGTAATTGAGTCTCAGCAAAATCAGATCTGAAATGTTCATGGAGAATACTTTAGGGAAAGACTTGATGGAGATATATCCTTTGCCCTCTGCAGAAACCCAGAGGATGTCTGGGATGAGCCCAGGCAATGTGTTAAGAATATGGCTAGTGTGGACCTTCAGATGATGAAGAGGTCAGAGCTCTCATCCACAGTCAAAGAGCACTTGCAGCCATCAAGATAAGGAGTTTCACAAATGTTCAAGGTATTTTTATACTAAGTAAAATTTTCACCATGGAGAAAAGAATCCCTTTGAACATCCCTAAGGGAGATTTACAATCACATATAATCATTCCCAGACCTTGAAATATCTCCCACTCCTGCAGGACTTACATTGAACTTGGTTCATTACAGCTTCTCAAGCAGATGCTATGAATGTAGCAACATAACAAGACTATTGTCTCAAAATTTAAAGTAAATAAAGAACCAGGGATGCCACTTGCTAGTAAAGACCTTCCTTCCCTTGTATGTATATGGGTTTATATTCACTTGTGACTACCACAATAGAAAACACAGGGGAAGATGGAGGGAAGGAGTGAGGAAGAGAAGAATGGAGGAAGGATGGAGGAAGATCCATATCCAGTGTACATTTGTTGGCAGATGCTCACAACAGAGACGTAGGAAAAACTGACCCTGCTCTCAAAGAGACTGCCATCTGGACAGGGAGCTGGATACATATTTTACTACTTGTCACTAAAGGTCAAAGCCACAGAGCATGTAAGGATGTCTCTTGAATTTCAAGGTAATAGGGGAAAAAAAAACAAAACAAAACAACAACAACAACAAAACAAAAACATTTCTTGCTCAGTTACTGGATTTTTTTTAACAAAATAAATTATCTCATTTTTGAAAATTTCAACAAGTGAGAAATATGGTAGCAGAAATATATACCATGTACTATTTTATATACATGGTAAATTCCTTTCATCTCTCTTGGCATTTTTTCCTAGCAGTTTTCCCTTTAAAATCTTGGGGAAGAAAATGGATGAGAACAATGGGCATGGAGTAGTTTGTCTATGAGCTGTCTTTTCCATTTTCTCTTGCTGTCACTGGATATAGCAGATTGAGTTGTTCATAGAAGATAAAATTTATGTTGACACCATGACTGTTGGCTCAACTCTGCAATCCCAAGTACTCCACAGGCTGAAGCAGGAGAACCATGAGTTCAAAACCAGCGTTGGTTACAAAGTAAGTTCATGTCCAAATAGAGAACTTAGTAGAAACTATCTAAAAATTAAAGTAAAGATTTAGTGATGCAGTTCAGTCATGGAATACTTATCTAGCACATGAAATGGCCGTAAGTCCAATCTCTGGTATACTCATCCCAGAATTTGTCTTATGTTTCTGAAGGCTGGGAGGCCCAACATCACATCTGATGTGTTAGTTGTCCTGTTGCTGTAATAAAGTACCTGGCAAAACCAGCTTAAGGAAAAAAAAAAACATTTATTTTTGACTCACAATGTAAGGGTAAAATCCATAAGAAGAAGTCATGATGACAGGAACTTGAAACATCTGGTCACATCACATCCATGGTCAGAAAAGACAAAGAAGCAAGTGCCAGTATTTAGCTTAGGCTCTTCTTTTTGTTCACTCTGGGACCCCACCCCATGGAAATCACGTAAATGAGATTTAATATGTGTGTTCCCATGTCAATGGACTTAATCTAGACAACTCCTCACAGATATACCCAGAGATTGATTCCATGGTGATTCTAAATCCTACCAAGTTGACAATCCATATGAACTCTCACAAGTTCACCCAAACTTGATTGCCCAAATACATTATTTTTTTTGCAATTTTTTAAAGATTTATTTATTTATTTTATGTATATGAGCACAGCATTGCTCTCTTTAGACACACCAGAAGAGGGCATCAGATCCCATTACAGATGGTTTTGAGCCACCATGTGGTTGCTGGGAAATGAACTCAGGACCTCTGGAAGAGCAGTCAGTACTCTTAACCCCTGAGCCATCTCTCCAGCCCCCAAATACATTATTTTTTATGCTATATGGATCTTTGGCAACTTACCCTCATGGGCTCATGGCACCCCATATTGTAAAATGTATGAAGTTTAACACTTAAAGTTCTCATAATCTTCAATAGTTCCAATGTTATTTATAATTTAAGTTTCATCTGAGATACAAGGCAGTATCTTACAGTAATGTCAAAATTAAAAGAGAGAATGGAAAGAAAGAAAAAAGGAAAGAGAGAAAGAAAGAAGGAAGGAAAGGAGACCAAGTTACATTCTTACTTCCAATACACAATGGCACAAAATAAACATTCCTATTCTAAAATGAAAGGATGGAGGAATAACAAGCAATAATTGCACTAGAGAAAGCACAACATAAACAGAGAAAGTACCAAACCCAAATCTCTACATTCAGCATCTGAGGACAATGACAGAAATCATCTGGGTTCCAAGTGGCTTAGGCAGACCCACCATTCCAGCTCTGCTGCCTATAGCATTCATAGCCTTCCTCTTAGGCTGGCTTTATCCCATGCCTAAAGCTTTCCTCATTGGAGGCCCCATGATTTGGCATCTCCAATATTCTGCACTCACGTAGACTTCACCCTGACAACTTTACACTGTGTCCTCTCTACAGGGTCTCTAGCCCTCCCACACATTTTCTGGCTCTCTGGAACTATGATACAAGACTCCATGACCTCCTCAATCTTCATCCTTTTGTAACTGTGAATCTTGCTTCCAAGTTCTACTGTCAGCTTGGCTTGCAGCCTGACCCTCATACACTACAATTTCAGTAGCTTCTGGAGAAACACTTCCTTAGACAACTGCTTTTGAAGAACAAAGAGCACCTTCAGTGATACTCTGATTAATCTCTCTGCTTTCAAATAAATTTGCATTATCACTTATGGAGTCTTTGATGAGTAAAATCTTGCTTTCAAGACATCTTTTCTGGTGTCTTTAATGGAACTAATATCTTTAGCGATTACAGATGCTTTCAAACCTGATTTATCTATAGGCTTATTTATACTCTGTTATTCTCCAAAGTTCACATTAGCATCTTTCTGCATCACCTTTTGCTCTTTTTCATTGTAGATCCTGACGGCAACAGTAAACAATAATCATACCACAGACTCAGTGCTCTCCTATCTTGAAATTACTTCTACCAAACAAATTAGTTCATTATTCCTGTATTCAACTTTACTCTACTTCTCAAGACATGGGAAGAATGTTGCCAGATTCCAGAATATCACACAAATGCTCTCTGGTCCAGTTCCTAACAGAGGTCTTGTTCCTCTACCCTCAAAACCCAATGAGCTAAAAGAATTTGTCTCAAAATCCTGGTAATCCAAATTACCACTAGAAAACCCTATGGATCTCTGCTTCAGCATGCTAGGACTCTTTTGCCCCAAATTTCAAACTCTTCCATATTCTTCCCACAGCCACTTCCAAATATCTAAGAACCACACAGCTGGGTTTATTATATCAGTAACCCCACTTCTGATACCAATTTCCTGTCATAGTTATTTGTCTTGATGTTATAACAAAATTGACAAAAAAATCAACTTAAGGAAGAAAGGTTTCATTTGGGCTCATAGTTTGAGGATATAGTAGAACATAATCACGACAACAAAAGATTGAGGAGTCTGATCATACTGGATTACTAGGCAAGAAGCAGAAACCAATGAGTACTCATGGTCAGCTCACTTTTTATTTGGTCTTGGACAACAGCCTATGGAATGGTACCACCCACATTTAATATGGTTCTTGTCTTGTTAACTAAGTTAACCAGTATAATCACTCAGAAACATCACCAGAGATTTGTTTCTGTGGTGATTCTAAATCCCATCAAGTTGAAAATAAAAATGGACCATCACAACTGGTAAGGTTAATCTTGTTAGTGATGACTTTCTCCAGCATCCCTCATTAATACAGGTCATTATATGGTAACGAAAACATATTCATGAGACTGGGCTAACTTGTTCCTTTGAGAGAGCAAATCTGAAGATAGTTCATTAACCTTCTAATCCGTGAATTGATCAATGCATCCATGAAGGTAAAACTCTCATGACCTTCTTGCCTCTTAGAGGTCTTACCTGGGCCTACCTCTTAATTTCCCAAAATGGATAAACCTCAGCATGAGTTGTAGTGGGGGCATTTGAACCAGTTGAAGACATTGAAGAACATTCTACTCAAAAACATTTGTTATAATGAGTACCCATGAGAGACTAAGTACTCCAGTTGAATTTTCTTCAACTTAGCTAGGGTATTTTCTGTAGATATTTTACCTGAGAGAAACCTCACAACACACCCTTTGTATTGCTGTTCTTTCTAGTTTTATTGCTATTGTTTTTGTTGAAAAAATAGGTAACTTCACAAAGAACAAGGTTAAGAAAACAACAAAAATTGAGTGCCAAGAGCAAGATAATCCATAGTTATATATTCATTGGTCAAAAATGCAGGGAATGTGGCGGTAAACAGCTATTATCTTTATGGAATGCGTTTCCACTTTATTTTCAATTCTATACTTTTTTGAATTTCTAATGAGCCCAAATAGAATATTTTACTTTCCTAATTCAGAAGAAATTATTTCTTGATTTACAACCAAATAAAGAACTATTTATGGCACCCAGGGACATTCTTTACTCACTACTGTGCCAGTTGTAGAAATTTAAATTATTTTTTACAAATACTTGGGAGCATTTTTGAATAGTCTGAAGATGCTGAGATATAGAAATGGACAAATTTTTCCATAGTCTATTTTTGCCTACTACCTCTACAAGTATAATTCCTAGGTTAGCAGCATCATGCAAAAACAGAAACAGGTATGCTTCTTTTTGCACACACACATACAGACAAACTCCTCTTTTGAGTCAGAGATGCCACAGGTAGGAAGTTTTAATAAAACCAGACAGAGAGGCAGAAAACCACTTGTCTAAAGCTTAGAGACTTGTAGGCAGGCCCTCAATGTTAAAGGTAGATGAGCAATCCTGTTTCTTTCTTCTATCTCCCGCCCTATCTGCTTGTTTATTCTCTGGGTTGGTAGAGAGTAGGTGTCCAGGAAGAGTAACAAGTTGCTTCTTCTTAATCAGCCCTCAGCTGTTGACGTTTTCATTAGTCAAACTGCATCAATCAGCAAGTGGATCCTCCAGCTGGATTGCATCAGGCACCAGAGCAGTAATGAGGAACCTCCCTATTCCCCCTCATTGTGGTTGTCCTGTTTTCCTTCATCCCTCATCTGGGAGCCTGGGTTTACAGGTGCCTCACTAGGGAAACGGGTTCTTGCCTGGCTTCCTTGTGTCCTATACCCTGTACCTGTGATACCCACAGAAAGTTGAATGACTTAACTGGACTGGAAGGCAGACATCTTACTTCCTGAACTCTGGAGAACTAAGCATGTGACTGCCTCAGAAGAGGACAGGGCATAGTCCACATGGTAATTCTGAGTTTCTGCTCTTTATTTACACCCTTCTGTACCCTAATGGAAACAGAATATTTTTTATGAAATAAATACACAGAGCAAGGTATCAATCACCATCTTGTTATTGCAACAGATATAATGGACACTGTGGATATCTGTCCTCGGTCTGTCGCTATTTAAAAGGAGCCTACCAGGGAGGACAGATTGCAAATGACACAAAATGGCCCTGGATGATATTCTTTTTTAGAGCTGTTTGAAGAATCCCAATCTGCCCTTTCTCAAATCATCACAATCAGCAAGCATTTTGCTTCTGGTCTTTGTGCAGGCGCTGCCAATCCCTGATTGAGGCAGTGGGAGGTACTGGGGGAAAGTGACAGGCTTCCAGCAGTCCCCAACCTTCCAGCTCACTCTCAGCCTGACCTTGAACACATTCCTTAAAATTCCAGGGCCTCGGGGCTCCCTACGTTTGAAACACAGGGACTCATTAAGGAACTTTAAGGGCCCTCCTATTGACAATCATACATGCAATATAAAATTCCAATATGTTGGCTTGAGGCAAACAAAAATGTCCCCTGAAAGCTTTTCTGAAACAAGTCAGCCATATTTGTGCCTACACAGCCTTTAGTCATCCCAGCAGCAGATCCATCCAGAGGTTCAATCAGGTTTGAAGATTCTGAGAGTGAGACATCTTAACTAATTTGTCTGACCCTACAGCTAGTGACAGTCTTGGCAGGCCTATTTGGCATTCTGGTGACATTTGGCTTAACTAAGGCTCCAGCAGGACTTCTCCCAGCCTCTGTGCCTGCCCATCTTAAATATTCTGAAATTATAGATTAGAAGCCCACATGTTGAAACATCACCACTCCCATCTAGAGAATCTTGAAGGTTCTTCTGCCATTTACAACCCCCAAATGAGTCTGTACCCACTTGGGCAGCAGGAGTCAGTCTTAAATTACCTAAAGAGCCCAAGTGCTGGGTCTGGGCTCCATTTGTTTACAAAATAAGCACTTTCAAAGGCCCTTTACTAGGGACTGGCAATTCCCAGGTCCCCTGCTATAGGCTGATGCATAATGCATAAGGTGCTGGGAAATGTGTATTCATGAGGGCGGCTTGGCTTTTGTCAAAAAGAACTGTGAAATATTATGATGGAACAATTTTCATTTCTGCCACATTGTTTTTATAGTGCATTCATGACTGGGGATTGAGGGCTTTTTGAGTTTTGTCTGGTGCAGATGTTGCGGTGCGGAGAGCTGTTTTAGATGTCTGTATTTTCCAACTTTGTTGCTGACAATTACATGAAGCTGAGAGAGGGGGCTCTCCCTCGGAGACAAAGGATGCATGTCCTCAAGTGATCTGGGCCTGATTTACTCAGCAAGGTGGGCAAGAGGAGTAAAAGATGGAAAAGGGGAGAAAGGGCAGGAGGGAATGAAGAAGCAAGGAAAGGAAGGAGAACATAATTCTGCCACCATGCTCTGAATATCAAGCATAGGCGGTGGCCTCCATCTTGTTTTTGACTCTCACACATTCCTAAAGTTCCTGAGGAAGGGGTATTATCTTCTCTTAGCCTAGGAGGATGTAGAAGCATGGCAAGAGTAAGATGCTTGTTTGAAATTACAGAACCAATGCCTGCACTTGAACCCACGTGTATATAGGAGCATGTATGCATTCTACTGGAGAAGCAGGAAGACGAAGCATGCAGAAGTTCTGTCTACACCTATGTGAGAAATAGTCTTGGACACGGGTGAAAGATGGCAAAATTACCCTTGGGTTCCAGAAAGCAAAGAAAATGTTTTGAAGTGACAACTGGGCACTGGTGTCCATTTGTAAGCACTCATGTACAATCACCACTACTGTATGCATATGTAGGAACATGCACATACATATACACACATACACACACACACACACACACACCACAGTACACACAGATATAACATATCTCAGCAGACTCATAGATTTGCCTGAAGTTCAAAAGCCCCTTTATTTAAGAAACAGTGTGTTTGTGTGTGTGTGTGTGTGTGTGTGTGTGTGTGTGTGTGTGTGTGTACAGATGCACATAGAAGCAAGAGTTTGATGTTGGATGTCTTCTTCATTTAGTCTTACTACAGTAGTAGTAGTAGTAGTAGTAGTAGTAGTAGTAGTAGTAGTAGTAGTAGTAGTAGTAATAGTAGTAGTATCATCATCATTTTAATATTTTTGAGGCAGGGTCTCTCTAGTATGTAGCTTTGGCTGTCCTGGAACTCACTATGTGAACCTGGATGGTTTCAAACTCAGAGATCCATCTGCCTCTGCCTCCCAAGTCCTGGGATTAAAGACATGCACCACCATGGCTGCCTATCTTTATTTATTTATTCTTTTACTTATTGTAGACTCTCACTAAATCTGGAACTGAGGAACTGGGCTAGCTTCAGATACCCTTCTGCCTTAGCCTCTTAAACACTGAGATTATAAACCTAAACCACCACACCTGATTTTTATATTGGTGCTGACACTCCAACTTAGTTCTACGTGCATGGCAAACAAGCCCTTTGCCAGATGGACCATCTCCTGGAGCCCTGCTACTATCGCTTTGCACCAGTATTCTAGCTCAGTTAAAATATGCTCATATTAAAGAAACCTCTCATGGCCGAATGGGTGACATTCTATGTAAACTGTAAGACAGAGGGGACATGTATGCAGTCTAGGAAGAAAGAGAGAAACACAAAAAAGGGAAGATGGTATTAAGGCCTCATTTCTGAAAGAAAGTTGGTGTGGGGACATATGAGAAGGCCTTTACAGGCCAATGCGTATCCACTGAATTGAATTACAGAGACAGCAATGCGTATAGTGAAATGGAGACTGTGAGAGGAGCCTACTCATGATTAGGTATGTCCACTTACACTGGCAAAAGCCAGAGCTAGAGTCTGAAAGCCCAGGCACTGTGGTTAAAAGGTAAGCCTTGAGTGACACAGAGCCTGGGAGGGTAGAGTCACAGAGCCATGCATGAAGATGCTGCTACAACTCCAGGTGCCCGCACCACAGGTGGATTAAACGTTGTGAGTAGTATCATATACCTAGCTTCAGAAAAGGCCCTAGGAATATAATATTTGTCTAGCACACATGCATCACACAGAAAGCCCTCAGTCCCATCCCCAGCACTGGATAAACCAAGTGTGCTCACGGACTCCTGAAATCCCAACACTTGGAAGTGGAGGCAAGCTTCAACAAGGAAATGGAAACAAGAAGTTCAGGGTCATCTTTGCCTGCATATCAAGATGAAGACCATTGTAGGATACGTGAGATGATACGGAAAGAAAGGAAAGAAGGGAAGAAAAAAAGAAAAGAGGAAAGGATGGAGGGAGGAAGAAAAAGAAAAAAAAAAAGAACATCACGAGGTCATCCTTTTTCTTTCCAAGGCTGGAGGCATCATTATACTGAAGAACTGTACATGGAGTTAAGTGTCTGGAACTCCATGATCACCACTTAGCTTACGGTGGAAAGATCTCTACAAATGTAGCCCCAAGACACCCTTCCCTTCCTAAAATAAACCCAAGCTCGCTCTCACCTGAGGCTCTCCATACTGGCTGTCCCCTGAGCCTGAAATAGCTCTTCCCTTCAGAGTCCCACAGCCCGCCTCAGTTCATCTGTCAGGCCTCAGTTTGTCCAGGAGTCTTCCTTGTTCTGTGTCTCCAGTGTGCACAGCTGGCAGCTGAGGCAGCTGTTGATGGCTGTGATCTTGCTGCTGCGCTTGTCTGCCTCATGCTACGAAATCAACTCCAGAGCTGCGGGAGTCAGGGTGTCATCTGTTCACCCTTCTGTACCCAGCACTGAGCATCATGGCCAGGGCATAGACAGGACTCGGCAAACATTAGAGAATGAATGAATCTGCTCACAGTGTGATACACAAGAGCATTAATAGGGCATGCCTAAAGGGATTTAAATCCAACACTTCACTCGTGTTCTGCACGGGGCCCTTTTGCCTGTCTGAATAAGCTGCTGCGCCGGCCAAGGGCAAGCAATAAAGCATGAGGGAACAGATCAAAGCTCTCAGCAAACCAGTCCAAGAGCCTTCCCTAGCCCGCCAAGCCCTGGGCAATAGGGCAGACTCTTACATAGACTTGGAACAAATGTGATTTCTAAACTCCATATTCACAGCCACCAATGTTGTAACGGTTAGCCCGAGTTTCACCACCAACAGAGAGGACAGCAAAACCCTGCTGGCAACATTGCCAAGAACATTTATTGACTTAGAGGGGTATTTTAAACAGAGGTGATTTTGCTCCTGGGGGATGTTTAGAAATGTCTAAAGACATTTTTGTTGTTGTTGTTGTTGCTGTTACTGTTGTTCTTAGATTTAGGGTAGAGGATTGCTAAGCATTCTGCAATACACAATACATGAGATAGCACTCACAATCAATGACCCAGGTCAGGGTGTCAACAAGGCTGAGGTCCCAAAGTACCAGAAGTCGGGACTTTTCCGGAGCACTGTACCAGCAGCTCCCCCTGTAAGCACTTGTAAGTGGCTCATTAACTTTCCCAGATTTCTGAAGCTCTCATCTGCTTGATTCATTCATGAGCAAGTTAGTTGGATCTACCCTCCACCCCAGCTGGACCACCTGAGACAGGTGGCAGAGGTGAGTGGCGTGTATGGTCCCTGGAGTCCCTTTCTGGGAACTTGAGAGTGTCCTGCTTCTTTGTTTAAACTTTCAGGGGCCCTAAAACTAATCAGCTTGGAACCCTACCCAACCACCTATCCCTGGTAGATCAACCCACCACCCTAGCCAGTCTGTTTGGGACAGCCTGCAGAGACAGGAGCCTAGCATAGCAGCCCTCTATCCAGCAGCTGATTGAGATAGATTCAGATATCCAAAGGCAAATATTGGATGGAGGTCTGGGATGCCTGTGGAAGAGTTAGAGAGAAGACTGAAGGTGCTCAAGGAGATGGCAACCTCATAGGAAGACCAACAGTGTCAACTAACCTGGACCCTTGGGAGCTCCCAGAGACAGAGCCACCAACCAAAGAGCATACAAGGGTTAGTCTGAGGCCCTGGGCACATATGTAGCAGAGGACTGCCTGACTTGTCTGCCCTCAGTGGGACAAGGCATGTTAATCCTGTAGAGACAGCCAGATTCGAACTTTCAGAAGTGGGGACTTGCGGGGCCAGCTGACGAAGCAGCTAAAAAATAGTTCATTACAGTCATTCAGAGTTTGGGTGTTCAAATGGCTAGTCATGGCTAACTCTAACCAGACTGTATAGGTGAAGCATATCCCAGAAGGAAGTGAACACAAGCAGAAGCCATTTCCACAAAGCTGAGTGACATCAGAAATGTCAGCGTGCACCAGAGATGGGGCTCCACTTGACCTCTCTGTGCTTCATAGTCTGCAATGGTGACATGGGGTCAGTCACCTCTTCCCTGCTTATCTGTTGAGGAGACCGGAGAACAGAAGAAACAAAAAGTCATAAGATACACAGGGAGGATAGTGAAGAGTTCTCCTTCACCAGTTTAAAAAAAAATAAAAATGATCGTAATTACTCCAGTAGCCTCCCCAGTCACCAACCCAGTCAATCTCACTATTTTACAATGTTTTAGTACCAAGTCACTACTGTTTACTACCATGCTGGCACCTTAGATTTACTCACGTGCTCGTTCAGTGTTTGGTCACACGTTAAACTAAAATCATTGCAAAGGTAGCAGCCCTCTGTTATGGTTATGGCTGTCACTTGGTCTCTCATATACTCCTAGAAAATGTCTACATACTGTATGTGCTATATACTATATATAAGATTTTGGGGCTGGTGAGATGGCTCAGTGGGTAAGAGCACCGACTGCTCTTCTGAAGGTCGAGAGTTCAAATCCCAGTAAACACATGGTGGCTCACAATCACCCATAATGAAATCTGACGCCCTCTTCTAGTGGTCTGAAGACAGCTATAGTGTATTCATTTATAATAATAAATAAACCTTTAAAAAAAGAAACAAAGAAATAAACTTAAAAAAAAAGATTTTGACCATATATATATATATATATATATATATATATATATATATATGTATGTATGTATATCTATACATACACATGTATATGTATGTATAGATATGTATATATCATGGTTGAAATCTTATATATGATAATGAAACAGATGAATAAGCACAATTTTCATGATACTGCAAATAAAGAGATGCAAACATCTGCATCCCCCAACCAATCACTCCTGGTATGTCACAATGAAGGTTTCCCGGGGGTTGGATAACTAACCATTTACCTTTGGTAAAAAGCCATTATCTCTCCCCAACATCTAGACAGTTAATAAAGGTGTCCAGTATTTATTCTATTCCTTCAGATGACAGAGTCTTCCTTATCTGTAAATGACTTTTAAACACGGCTCGGGCATCCTGAAGCGTTTAGTGGTTTTATTAAGAGTTTCTCTTAAAGAGCGGGGGCGGGGGGGGGGGAAGCTGGATTTGTCATCCAGTTTCCCACAACCACATTTATATAGGCAGAACCTGAAGTAGGCACTGTTAGGGACACTTTAAAAGAAGTGGAAGCACAGGAAGTTACATGCCGCTTTGTTCTGGTGGCACAATGCATGCCAATTATTAAAACTTAACGATAGAGAAATCTACAGATCTGTAGACTTTTAATTAAGAGTCCTCTGGTTTCCAGCAGGCATATGCCCTGCAGCCACATTCATTGGACAAATAGAAAAGTGGTATTTGTGTTCTACTACCGTTGATGTTATAATGTTATGGCACACACACACACACACACACACACACACACACATGGCATATATTAATGAAAATAAAAATGTTCACAAAATAGTGCTTTTTACATCCCAGTATCTTGTTTGTTTATTTTCCCATCCTTGTTGCAGCCTAAGTACCCCCTCCTTTCTATGTGATCTTTGCCTAAGTGCCTCATTAACTTGCTCACATGCCCATTTGGCAGGGGAACAGGTGGACAGGGCAGAGGTAATGGTACTAGAGTAAAGAGAATAGCAACAACTGAAATACTTAAAGGCCCCAGATGATTAAACAATTATTGTCCTCGTAGTTCATATTTTAGAGCAAATAGCACTCACCCTAGACTGCATTTGTCAGCTGGGAAACTCATCTGCTAGGGGTATGTGGGTTCCCCTTCTTTGTGATGAAATTTGATCTCCTGGTCCCTCTTAGGGAGCAGAAGTGTCTAGCCAAAGGAAAAAAAAAGCCTGTATTTTCTCCCCCTCATTGTGCATCAATATCTAATTTCCAAACACAACCTCCTGATAGTCCATTATGCTATGTGTCTTCTCTCCCCACAGTATTTCAGAGCGAGAACAGTTTTGCTTCATAGCATGTACTGAGAGAGAAAGGGGAGAGGCTCCTCGTCTTCAACAGATCTCTAGTTCTCAGAGATCACTCTTTTCAGATCCACATGCAGGTAACCTCAGGGGTTTCTCAAGATGGTGAAGAGTAGACCACATACATGTGAAGCCATGTGCTTCAACTCCCCCCCCCCACTTGGCTGAAGGCATATGTGTTAAATCCCAGCATCTAGCTGAGTACTTGGGAGTTTGGGGATAGAGGTAGCTCCCAAGATGCTGAGGTGATCCAGAATAATGACAGCCATCTATGTTTACATCCATGTAACAACACTAACACAGACAATCCTGTTTGTTGAGATGCACGGAGGAAGGCATGGACTACGAGGTTGCTCCTGAAAACATTTGACAATGATGGTGTCAAATTGAACCGAGTTCAATGTTCCATATAACTTAAAGCTGTCCTTCAAATCTAGCAAAAAATCAGATTAGTAGAATTAGAGAAAGGTCTGCTCCTGAGCCAAGACTTGACTGTGACGTGCAGATGACTCTGTCTCACTTTGGTCTATACTCTAAACAGCCGTTCTCACCTCCAGGCAGCAGCTTCTCAGAAGATACATAGAGCATGCGGCCAAGTTCAGTCTGGAGGAATACTAGAATGATACCAGCCTCACACACTGAAACAGATGAGCCAGTAGAATGGACAGTGTGACCAGCAACAGCAGCATGGTCTAGGAATTAGGGGATGCACCGCTATCCTAAGTGCCCCATATTTACTAAATTGGAGTCTGGATTCAGCAAGCCTCCCATTTGAAAAATGCTGCTCCTGAGAGCATTCTGTAATCTGCAACCCATGTGGAGGGTCAGGGAAGGACAACAGGGACTATAGCTCCTATCTGGCTACATTTAAGGCACTAGAATGCCGTTATTTTTACCCTAACTTTAATAGGCCCTTGGTAAAGTTTCAATATTTACACCTGATGCTCATGTTCCTTGTGGTGCTCAAGCACTAGATACTCCATTTCTGACATCAGAACCAGGACTCTAACGTGATGTCTGGTCTTTAATGAGCATCATTCATGGTCATCCTGTTTATGTTTGGGGCTAATCTCAAGATTAGTACCACTTTGTATTTCTCATAAGAGCTGGGGGGTAATTTTTTTGTTTCTGCCTCTGCCTTCCACTTATAGTCCTTTGTGATAGCAGGAATCACTTCCTATTTTCTATCAGAAGCCTTGAGTACAGAGCCTACATCTATCTTGTTTAACACTATTGAATTTCCCTTGAAAGAGTCATGCCCCAAGCCTGTGTGTAACACTGTTGAACTTCCCCTAGGGTAGCCATAGAACAGCCGATGGAGCAGTGTTCAATGTCCCACTGAAAATGTGAACCATAATCTAGGCTATAATCGCTAGTTCTCATGTATCAGAGACAATAGAACACAGCATAAACTCTCTTGCTTTCCCATCATGCTTTTCAAAGTAGATTATGTCAGCTGCTATCCAAACTTGTCTTTATTGCAGGTCATCATAAAATAAACAAACACATGACTGGTTTCAAGATATTGGAAGGCAGGCTGAGACAGAAAAGAGCCATAATCAAGGAAAATTTCAGTATCATTTTTATATTCTTTTATATGGTGAGGCGTGTAAGAGCCTCAAAAGCACAGAGATCCATGGAACATAGTATTTCTTGTTTCTCACTTACAAAATGAGACAGCCTCTTAACTCTCCTTTCAATCCTAAAAGGGTGGCTCTCCTTCCACGCTGGCCATCTCTGTGGTCTCTGACACCCTCACACTAGATAGCCATGCTCACGAACTGTCCTTCTGTAGTTCTATTCCCTCTCTATCACCTGAATGTGGACTCACTGGAGCAGAAGTTTCTTTCTCTTCGTCTTTCTCACTACCATGGCACTCCAACAGGGAATGTTTGGATTGGAGATGGGAGTAATCTGAAATCCCAACCTCGTTTCCTGGCTACCTGATGACATAGAGTGGTTCATTTAAAGTCTTTATATCACAATTTCATCTTCTCTAGAATGTCCCACACTAGGGGTTAGAGAGTTAGCACAGCAGTTAACCACATTACTGATCTTTGCCAAGCACCCACAAAGGCAGTTCCAGGGGTCTGATGATACTCTCTTCTGGCCTGCACAGGCAGTTATTAACACACACACAAGCACACACACACACACACACACACACACACACACACACACACACACATGTACACACACACAAATAAAAGTTCATCTTTAAATTTTAAAAATAAAAAATATTCTGTATCAGGTTGTTCTGGAAGTTTAAAAGGCTAGTTATGGGACATACTAACTGTCCCCAGTTTCCTTCACCAATTCCTGCTAATATCGTGCCTATGAGGATGCTTAGAAAGCAGGTGTTTCAAGAGATGGGATGGTGATAGGACCATGGGTTCCTACTTTGCCTCACATCTAAATTAGATGCTACTCTTTGTCTGTCTTTTCCCTGTCTTCACCACAGAATCATACTTGACAATCCACAAGTGGAATCCAATGACCAGGAGGGAATATGTATTTTTAAGGGGGAAACGTTCTGTTTTCCAAGTCATCCAATAGCTAGGGCACTTCAAATAATTCACTTAACTTTCTGGGCTTCTTTCCTCATCTCCATCTGGACATAGCTGTGGCTCCATGCAGAGTTTGCTAGAGGATGGAACTAATGTCTTACAGCATCTAAAACAGAAGGTGAGTAAGTAAGAGAAGCCGTAGTGGCTCAGTGGGTAAGAGCACTGATTGCTCTTCTGAAGGTCCTGAGTTTGGATCCCAGCAACCACATGGTGGCTCACAACCACGTGTAATGAGATCTGACGCCCTCTTCTGGTGCGTCTGAAGACAGCTACAGTGAATTACCCCAGAGCGAGTGGGGCAGAGCGAGCGGGGCTGGAGAGAATAGAGGTCCTGAGTTCAATTCCCAGCAGCCACATGATGGTTCACGGCCCTCTGTACAGCTACAGTGTATTCATACACATAAAATAAATAATTCTTTAAAAAAAAAAAGTCAGGAAGAAGGTTACTTCTTAAGTGAGAACAGCCATTCCTAAGCCACCAGCTAAGTGATCAATGCAGGTATTCATTAGCATAAATATTTCACAACAATGTCATTTTAATGCTCCCCAAGAGCACCTGTTATCTTTCCCACAAATTGGACTCTCTATGACATAACTCATCAAGAAGCACTTCCCAGGTAGCTTAAGTGAAGGACTGCCATTCCAACCAATAAAGCAAATAAGAAGCAAAACAAAGCCCATGCTGTGACTTTAATAGTTGATCAATTTGCAGATCAAGAGCTTTAATTCTTCTCAGCTTTGGCCTGACAGCGGGAGGTGAGTTTCCACTCTTAGAGATAACTGCTTTGGTAAGCAACAAAGGCTCATATGGGTCCTCCTTATCCACAGGTTCCACATCCATGGATCTATCCAAATATGGATAAAAACATAGGGGAAAATGTATATCAAAGATATACAGAGTCTCCAAACAGCATAATATAAGCACCACAGATATTACATTAGATATCACCAGTAATTTGGAGGTTTGATTCAAGTATATGGGGGGATTACATAGGTTATATGCAAATGTTACACCTTCTTGTATAAAGGGATTTGAATGTCTGTAGGTTATGGTGTCTGTCGGTGCCCTGGAAGCAAGCCCTCACATATACTAAGGAATGGCCATAAATACATAACCCACATATATACCTATGAAAGTTAAATCATGATACAAAGCTATATGAATTTGCAACTTGGAGCGGGGGTGGGGCGGAGAGACTGTTTCAAACAGGAACATGTGAGCCGACCGAGGTTGGGTGAGAGAGTTTTGTTCCTAGATATTTATTTTCACTCTGCTTATTTAATGCTCAATTTATAGAAACTGGCCCTCTAAGTCTAGCATGGATCTGGGCACGCACTGGTAGGAAGTGTGCAGCAAAGGAGCTAGCAAAATGGAGAGGCTGGGGCTGGGCTCAAGTTCAGCAGCCTGCCTGCCTTTCTGTCAGCCTAGAGAGGCTCTGCCTTTTTTATGGTTTGGATGTTTACTGTGTTTAACTCAAGGTCCTTTGTGTTAAAGCAGTATTGGGAAATGGCAGAGCCCCTACGAAGTGAGACCACATGTATGTCTCATGATGTACGAGTTCATGATCATCTCTCGATGTTTTTCTACTCCTGTACAACTTACATAAAGAGATAGGAAGGGAAAGGGCACGATGGTGGTTATAGGTTAAATTGTGTTCTCTGCCTTTATGTGTTAAAAGTCCTCAATTCCCAATGCTTCAAAATCTGGTGTGTTCACAGATAGAATTTTAAACTAGTAATTAAATTATAATAAGGCACTGGGCAGGCCCTTATCTAATCTGATGGTGTCCTTCTTAGAAGAGGCAATTAGCACACTGGCATTCATAGATGGAAAGACAGCTTGAGAACACAAAAAGAAGGAGCTACATGTAAATCAGAAAGATGATACAGAAGAAGCCAACCCTGCCCATACCTTGACATCAGGGCTTACAGTCTCCAAGACTTTGGAAAGTTTCTCTACATGAGCCACCCAGGCTATGGTACTCTGTGATAGCATCCACCTACATACAGGTGACATGTTTGTAGTTGATGTACTGAGATACTGGATTTTCCAAATGTCCAGACCATATTCTTTGGAAAGAGATAAGTCATTTTTCTATAGCTTTGGAATAATGAGAACAGGGGACTTCCGTTTATAAAATATTATAATTTGCTACTTTGATGGTTTCTCTTTCCCTTGTTTAAAATTAAGTCATAGAAAATATTTGCTCATTTGATCAAAGTAGTCAAATTGTCCATTTGAGCCAATGGCTATTAAGAGTTTTAAATCAAGAAGTTTGCCCTTCAGGGCACTGGGGAGCTTCCTAAAAATGGCACAGACACACAGTCACGCTTGCTAACATTGAGCTCAGCTGTCTCTGAGAGCTTGGGATATGTGTGACATCTGTGGCGTGGCTAGGACAATTCCCTGTGTCCCTTTGTAACTTGATGCCTTTGTCATACAGAACATCTCCAGTCAAGAGAAAGGTACTAATTGAAGGCATGTGCTTTACTGTCTTTTAGGGAAGAAACTCTTCAGAGGACCTCCCCACTCACCACCATGCCTCTGTCAGTCAATCAATACACAAGTATAGGCAGCTAACCCAGAGCAGAGCAGCAGCAAGAGTGGTTGGAGAAACATACAGAAATCTGAAGAAACAAACACCAGACTGGCAACAATGTTACCAATTAACCAAAAGAAACAAGACATGGGGGAGAAAGACTATTTCTTCTAGGCAATCATACTATGAAGCATGGCCAGCACCAATAAAGCCCTTTAGGATTTCCCCTCATTTAGTCTACAATACTACCTGTATTCCCTGCTTACTTGTTGCTAGGGAGATGATTCTGGTGAACGCTGCCAGACATTAAACATACACACATATGGACACACACAGGCGTACACGCCTACCTAAAGCTAATTTCCCCACTGTTGCTATAGTCTCAGTAATTTTCTCTAACCTTCCTTCCAATCTTTTCTTCAATTGCCACAGAGTGTATAGTTGAGGACTTGACATTTCCTTTGAATTAAGGCTGTGAGTTAAGTGGACATTTTCCCTTAGATGGATGGCTATTCTGGGCCTTCCCACAGCTAATCACACCATAGCCTGAGATCTCACCTGTTCCTTTCATATGCACACTCTCTGCTTGAAATTTGCCAGCAGGTCTTCAATAAAGAAATAGCCCTGATTGCTCATTAAAAGCAAGAGAGAAAGCAATTAAAATACAAAAGGCAGTGCAAAGATTAACACTCAGGAAGTTGAAAGTTGAGCATGCCTTGTTGAAGGCTGGGAACCAATACAGGGAGTAGGGATTGAAAGCAAGCTTGCAGACTAGGCCTCAAGCCTGGTTAGCAGCATTCAGTTTTTTTCAATTTCATTTTCAATTCAGTTACATTCATGCAGTTCATTGGAGGGAGCTAAACAGGAAGTATTGTTTCCATTTTTTCCCCTCAGCAAAGGATTCGTAAGGATGTACACTCTACAGAGAAACATGGCTCTGCTTGCAAGGACTCACAAACCTGATCTCAAGTTCTACTATTGCTTTCTTGAAATTAACCTCTTCCGAGCAAGGGGCCCTGCACCTCCATTTTGCAGGGGCACACAACCAACACATATCACTGATTATTAGATCACAGACCCTCTAGGTGTCTCTCTCCCATTCCCAGCATTCTGGCCATGACCCCTTTAAACATGTACTCGCTCTCTCTGCCTCTCTCCCCCTCTGCTTCTCTGACTCTCTCCTTTTCTACTCTTTCCTTCTGGCACAGAGAACTGAAAGGAAAAGAAGTTGTGCTGTGTGGCCTTTCCATCCTTCCCCATTGCGCTTGTAAGATGCGTTAATGGTCCTACCTGTTCTGGCCTCTACTCCCATTAGCTCATAGGCTTTGCCAGACTAGATAACTTGGTATGAAACTTGTCCTGCTCCTGGAAATCTATAGGAGTCAGCAACTCCCTTTGTTCTCAGGGTAGAGAGGGAAGGCTTTCTCTTCCCCATCACTGCTGCCAGTGGCCATGATATTCTATCTAGTCTAGGAACTGTAGAGAGTGTTTCTCCCTTCAGTATCCCCATCTCTCCAAATGGAGCTCCATTGGGACCTGAAGGCCTACTCACCCTCTTCAAGTCTTCACATCCTCCCAGAGTTCTTCTGAAGAACACTGTCAGTTCCTTTCTGTGAACCTACATTTTAAGTTACAATATTAAAAATGCTTGCTTTGGCCAAACTTTGGGTAAACTACTGGATATTCTCCTAAGCCAACCTTTAAAATTCAGTGTCAGGCAAGAAGTTTGCCTGGTCAGTTTAGCAAGAACCATCCATCCTTGATATCCGATCACCCTTGATGTCTGGTCAGTTCTCTAAGCCTATACCACCATGTCAGAAATATTGTGAGAGAGCAGAGTCAAATTAACATACTAAAGAAGACAGTTGACCAAAAATACTGCAAACTGTTTTTCACCTGGACTGCCTGTAAAAACGAAACAAATACAACAAAATCATTACTACCACAACAACAAAACTGAAAAGCAAAACAAACAAAAAAGCAGCATGAGAAAAGGCAGGTGGCAGGTGGCATGTACATGGACTTATAAATGGCCATGAATCTCATGACTCAGCACTTTTCAACACATGCTTTTTCCTTGGTTCACCTGCATGTGACTGTTCTCAGAGTGGTTTACTTTTTCTTAGTAAGATTTTTTTTTTTGTTTCTATACCCAACCGTATATCCTTCATGCAATTCCTTGCATGAAAGTCCCTTGGACTGAAGACCCTGGAAACTCCAGCAGATGCCCTTGAAACTTGGGTGAGCATCTGTACCAGCATCATTTGAGCACTACTGATCATCCCGGTCTGTCTTCAGCAGGAATCCTATTAAGACAATTTAGCTAGAATCTCTCTGTTGGCTAATCTTTGGTTGTCAACTTGTCACAGCTGGAAGGAGGGAACCTCAATCAAGGAATTGCCTCCATCAGGTTGGCCTATAGACATGTCTGTTGGGACACTTTCTTTATTGTTAATTGATGTGGAGGCACACTGCGGGCAGTGGCAACCCTGGACAGGTGGTCTGGGAAATATAAGAAAACTGCCTAGTAAGTAGTCTTTCTCCATGAGCTACTCCATGAACTTACTCCATGAACTCCAGGAACTACTTTAGTTCCTGCCTCCAGGTTCCTTCCTTGAGCTCCTGCTCTGATTTCCCTAGATAATGGCCTGTAAATAAAAGCAACTTTCTTCTCCAAGTCGCTTTTGCTCAGTGTCTTATCATCATAACAACAAAGGAAACTAGCACCTCCTCTTTCTTCTAATAGTTCCAAATAGTAATTTTCTGCCTATTCACCACTCTATCCCTTTACTATTAATTCTTTGCTGTCTATGAGGTGTTTACAGTTGTACCCTGTATCTCTCTCCTACTGTAAAGCTCCATCACTGTAGTCTCTAAGCCATTCCAATGGTTCTGAACAATCTATCTTCCCGGGTTATAACAAACAGCAGTGGACATATTTTCTTTATTTCTTTAGTATACAAGTCTGTCTTGCTTGTAGAATCAGGAAATATTTCAACCTATCTATACATTTCTATACCTTGCTCCAGAACCCAAGATGAAACAAATGTCCCCTGCCCTAGCCCCCTGTAAGTCTCTGTTCTATATACAGATCCTCAGTTGATGTCACTTGCCAATAGGATTGGAGTTGGCCCAAAAGAAGACTCATGATTGATAAGAAGTAAAAATACAAATCCTAGGTGGGATTTCCTAGAAAGATTTTTGGTTGACTCCCAAGTATTTGTGTAGAAATTTGAGTCTCCTTAGAAATTGTTCTGCTCCCGGGGGAAGTAGCAGAAAGTCACTATCGCCACAGAACAATGTACCCAGCAATAAAATTCATCCTAGGTGTTAATTAGCTCCATAGTTATCTCATCTAATATGCAAATTAAGACACTGCGGTCTCATTAGCGTCATCTGAATTTCCTTTAAGCAAAACTAAATCTCCTGCCAATGCAAGAAACAGAGAAAAAGAAGGAAAAAAAAAAAAAAAAACCAAACATCAGTATTTCTTTTTGAAGCTAATGAGGATGTGATTTGGTTCTTCCTTTGTTATGAGGTAGCAAGTTAGGAAAAACACACTATAAATATGCAAAGTGTGGCCTGACCTCATCTATCAGCAGTGAGGGCACAACCTTGATGATGTGTGGTTATTAGGCTTTCTGCATGAAGCTTGTCCGCTGGGTCGGGGTCTACAGCGCAGATGGGTGAGCTTGCAATGAGTCTGCAATGGAGAGATTAGCAATGGAAGAAGATGCTGCCTTTAAGAGCCCACTCAAAGAACAGATGTTACCTCTATGACAGGAGCAGAAGACTATTGTTTTTAATGTTATAAATCTTAAAATGAAGAAACTGTGTCTCAAATTCAAAGAGCACAAAGAGAGTAAATCCCATGTGTTCTCTTCCTTCTTTTCTCTCTGTTTCAGGATTTTAAATTTATACAGCAATAACGAATCATCAAATACCTACATTGTGTCCCAAAAGGGAGGCTGCATGTGCTGGGGAATAATATAACAATGCCACAAAGTAATAACTCTAGAAGTATCTCCAGCATTCTAAGTCTTTGGCAAGCCACTAGAAGTTCCACATTAGTCAGGATCAGGGTATTACCCAAAGATGTTGTTGCTAGAGTTACATCCCAGTTGCTAGGGCTCCACAGGCTGCCCATACTCCACATTTTCTCTACCTTTCTACCTGATAGGAAGAGCTGACAGGGAACACATGCAATGCCATTGAAATCTTTCATCCTCTGCAGCCTGGGAATCAGTCTCAACTGGACCACCTACTATGGCTTATTCATTAACTAAGCCTGCAGCCTCCTCGTGGCTCAGCACCTCTCCTAGCCATTGAAAACCCATAAGAAGCAGACTATGCTGTAATCGTAGAACTGACATATCTCCCACACATCTGCTCCCCCTCTCTATGCCTTCCTATGTGTTATTCCTTGTGTCAACAATTCTATCCTGGAAGAGATTCACTTCAGCACCCTTCACTCTTACCTAGCACCTTTCCACTCTATCCCCCCTAAGCCTAACACAGGCTGGAGACAAGTTAGTAGTAAAGTATCAGATTTATTCTTGTGGCCATCAATTTGAAAAGATGGACATCACTTAACTTTAAATCTGCACCCTGGGGTCTCATGACAGCAAGGACCTACAGTGGGAATGGAAAGGACAGTATATGACAGCAGGGCTTGCATCACTGTTATGTTTTGGTTTTCTTCTGGCAGGACGAAACACTGCAATGGACCTTCATCTCTTGCAACTGTGTTCTGTATTTTCCTAAATCACTTTTCTACCAGTTAAACCTCACATTGGTTTACAGAACCAAAGACCAAACGGGGGGGGGGGGGGGGTTATGAAGTTACAAAAACACATGCTCTAGGTTCCATAAAGCTAAAGGTTATTTAGCAGTTAACATCTTCCTTAGAATCTAGCATGAGACTCGAAAAGGAGCCAATGCCAATCTGGCTAAGCAATTAAGAGGTGGTGCCAAGGTGGGAATGGGAGAGGTGGGAGCAGATAGAAATTGAAAGTCAACTTCAAAGGCATGCCCTGTCATGATATGACTACAGGAGACTCCGCAAATATATCTCTGGTATATAGATTATTTTGGACCTCTATTTTGAAATGCTACAGTCGCACGATAGGCCCTGGAAAAGTTATCCCTTTGGTTGATATATTTACATGTATAAAGGACCTCACTATAAGGATTCTACCCTCTCTACACTGGAGGAAAGAGCTAGATCACTGCAGACCGTGAATCCATAAGAAGGTACCAACATAGGATTGCATAACAAGCATCACTTTTATTTTCCTGGTTATCTTGTCTCAATGAAGGCTTGCCCTTTTCTTCCCTCCGCCCCCCCCCACCCCCCGTGCTTCAAAGAAAGATGTGCTCAAGCCTGCAATTTAAGCTAGCTCCTTGGGATCTATTCTAGAGACTCACTTATTTTACTTAGTTATTTTCCGTGCATATAGAACACAGTCTTATATTAAAGATCTCTTTATTTTTTTCTCATATTAATCTGTCTTTTGTTCAAGGAAGTCTCTGTACAGACACAAGTGAAACAAAAGACAGACGAAATGGCTTTTCTTTTCCCTTACAATATGCCTTAGCTCTTACTTCTCCACTAACTCAAAAGACCTTATTCTCCCCCCGCCCCCCCGCCCTCTCTCTTTTAGCAGGTGATGCCATTTGGTTCAGAGTGGTAGGTCACTAATCCAAGGTCATACAGCTTAAATTTTGCCCAGGCAGAACAGATAGATCAAACGAATATGGCAGGCCACAGGGAGGCAGTCTAATTAGTGAGGCGTCCTGCAGGCAGTAATGGAAAGGCTGAAAGGGTAGCAGACTCCGTCTTCCCCCAGCTTGCACCTCATGTGGATTCTCCACTTCCTAAGGCCACAAGCCCCAGGTGGTCCTTTACTCTCCTCCCTTTCCTGATTTTGACAAGTTACTTGAGAGCTTTGTTGTGAACACAGTCTACTCTCCAGGGCAGGAGAGAGACCTGTCTGCATTCCGACACTGGCTGGGCCTGAAAACTGAAAACTATTTCTGCAGGCAGGCAGAAGCTGATTTCCATATGTCGCAAGGCGTGTCAAGTGTCACAGGCAGGGAACAAGAAGAATTCTATGCTTTGGTGACCTGGGACCAGCAATAGAAGTAGGAAGATTGCTCTCAGAGGCTTTGAGAGGAAGCAGGAGAAAGAGGCCGTGACCTTCTTCTGACCTTTGGCTTATAAATGACAAACTCCCCAGAGCACTTCTGTCTAGTTGGATTCTGTACCTGAGAACTCAGCTTTTACCTAAAAGCCAAGCAGCTGAGCAGAAGGCAAAGTAAATGGATGTGTCTAGGCCATAGCTGGGGATAAGGGGAAGCAGGGGGTTGTGACACTGCTTCCCTTTCTGCCAGTGAATCCAGAACCAAGTGAAGGACACAGGAAACATCAGAAAGGTCTATGGACAGAAGTTCTGAAGTGGTGGGGTCTTTATGTCTCATGCTAGAAGTTCAGGGTGCTTCTTGTTTTCACATTAAAATACATATATATAATTACATCAGTTGCCCCTTTCTTTCCTCCCTCCAGCATTTCCCATGTCCCTTCTTTCCAATCCCTATCATGTATCCCTAACTCTCAAATTGGTAACCTCTGTCTTTGCTTATTTTTGCTTTATTTAATATATATGTGTATATATTATATGTCATAATATATAGGGACATGTAGATAGAGATAGATATAAACAAACATATAAACCCACTCTACTGAATTCATTTTAATTTTATATTTTTGTATGTTTTAAGGACTGAGAAACTGAGACTAAGCATGCCAATGAAGGGAAGAATATTAGAACATTTGTTGAGTGCCTGCTGTTGTGGGGAATGGGGAACACAAGTAAGAAGAAACCTTATTCATGCATATAGGGTTTCAGGACTGACAGTTTTGTTTTGAATCATCAATAGGGGGTGGGGGGCGCATCCCTGGGAAAGGCTAATTCTCCCTCACCTAGCATCATTGGGTGCCTACAGTTCTTTGCCTGGGGGGTGAGACCCCTGAGATTTTCACCCTTCTGTGTTAGCATGTCTATTGACAATGTCATTGTTCAGGTTTTGTTCACACAGGCATTTCTAAGAAAAGTAGTTATACACAAGACTTCCTGGCATTCCGATTCTTCTGCCTGTTCCTCTGCAATGTTCTCAAGGGTGTTTTGTTGTTGTGGTTGTGGTTGTTGTTTTTAATATAGTCATGACATTTTGTCATTCACTGAGGTCCACAGCATGAACCAAAGAATATGTCTTCACGAGGTGGGAAGCTTGAAGCCCTAAAAGGCAAAAATGGCTTTCAAGAGCCAGAGAGCCAAGGAAGCAGAGTAGAGGGCGTGTGCAATCACTTTGGCTCTCTCCTTGTGTTATCGCCATTAGATAGCTATGCATTGTTGTTCCCATTTTAAGAACTGAGAAACTGAGACTAAGTATGCCAAAGAAGGGAAGAGTATTGCAGCATTTGTTGAGTGCCTGCTGTTGTAGGGAATGAAGAACACAAGTAAGAAGACCCTGCAAATCAGAAACAAATAGGAGAGAATGATTGGTAGCTTGGGCATTGCACATACAGAAAGACAATTAGAGACGAGACCAGGCTGCTCTTCCTCTATAGGCCTAAAAAGTAAATATTACGTGATGGCTTGCTGGTCAAAATAATACCTCTATTGCTGAGTCAGAACCAGAGCTATCGCAGCATACTGGGGAGACAGCAGAGCTGAACTTAAGCTGGATTCATCTCCATTGCCAAGGTGGCAGAGGTAGACATAGGAGGGCCTGCTCACTTGAATGTGAATGGAGTGTTGTTGTTGATTAGCCTTGAACTTGTGGTCATCCTGCCTCATCCTCCCCAGTTCTGGAATTATAGTTGTGCACCAACACACATAGTTGAAAATGGATTTTGAAGCCTAATGTGGCTTGGCGTCTCTGTGTCTTTTGCTGTTTGTGCATCTGCTGATTGATGATGTTTTGGTTTCTCTCCGCCCCCACCCCACCCCCATTCAATAAGCTTGTTAACATAAACTTGCTCTCAGAACGATTGCCTTGGGTTTCTTTAAATTATGTAATAGATTTTGCAAAATGAAATATACATGAGGAATAGGCAAGATATAAAACAAAATCATAAACCTCAGGCCCACGTGAAGACCACTCGCCTTGAGAAGCGGACTGTCATTAGCATGCTGGACCCTGAATGCTGCTCTCTCAGAGTTTGACTCCTAGCAATATAGTCCATGCAGCTAATTTTAATGAAATTCATTAAAAAATTATACTTCATTGGATGCCATAGATCTTAGTGATTCATTGACTCCTGTCCCCATTTCACAGGCATAGATGTTAAGCCTAGAGGGATTAAAATAAATCACTCTGTCAACATGTGTTTAGCAGAGCCAGGATGCAGACCTGGGTTATCCTTGCCCCTGGAAGGAGTACATTATATAATTCCAGGAACCCATGCCTCCTTGTGCTGACCACATGAAGATTGGTGCCCCTTACCCAAGGCTGGGTGCCGTAGGAACTGTCAGACTCCTGCTTCTAACTCTTTGCTGTACACATCGCATAGAGTGAAGGCACCTTCAAGTGCCTACCAGGACTCAGTGCCCACTTTTTAGGAAATTTGATGCTACTTGTTGTTTTATTTCTCATCATTTTATTTGCAACAGTGAGCCTACTGAAAATTCTTCCACATATAGTACCACCCTGGACAACTTACACTTCGAATTACAGAGAAAGTATCTCTTTTCTTTATTGTCCTGCTACCCAGAACAAAATGTAAGCACTGAGTGATGCAAGAGTAGGAAGATGATGATGATGAAGTCGAAATGAGATTTCAGCTGGTTAGTAGGGATGTTGTGTGGCTGTATTCACTCGAGTGGGATTTAAATGCAGCAAAAGTAGAGGAAGGGAGGAATTGTGCTCACTGAGCACTGGCAACAAGCCAATATCCAAAGGAAGGCGCTCCATACATGCTTCTGAATTCAACTGGCCCAGCAGCCCTGGCAGCAGTGGACTTGTAATCCCCACTTTACAGAGGAGCACACTGAGAATTTAAGTACCAAAGGAGAGAAGCTGGTCAGTTTGTTGGTTCAAACAATTTTCCCCTGGGCCAAGCCCCTTGCTCTTTCACAATTATGGATTGATTGTTTCTGCCTGCTCAGCAGGGAAATGCATCGAGCATCTACTAAGCATGTAAGTTTCAGGGGAGTGAAGAATCTGAGTCAGGCGGCTTCCTGCCAGAGCAAACAGCCAGATCTCCAAAGCCTAGGAGGAAGGTGAGAGGTCACCTTCCACCTTCCACTAGTTCTTAAAAGAAAGCAATGATGAGTGTTAGAGGAGCCACTCTCACTTCCAGTACTGGCCCCTTCTGAGATGCTCAGACAGTGGGAGGGAACTCATGCCTGCATACCCATTCTCACATGAAATTTACATGCCAATTCATAAAATGTCTCAATAAACCCTTTGTCTTTGAATAATTGAGATTTACTCAAAAGTTGCAGTTAAAGTCAGGGGGAGGTCTCACAGGCCCTGCACCCAGTTT
The DNA here is from genome assembly GCF_008632895.1 of Mastomys coucha. NCBI lineage: Eukaryota > Metazoa > Chordata > Mammalia > Rodentia > Muridae > Mastomys > Mastomys coucha. Next base: position 241,588,882 of record NW_022196905.1, read on the forward strand.
TCCTTACACTACTATCTTCTAGAACTGTGGAAGACTTGGGAAAATGAAGGAGGCATTAACATCAGTACAATACTGTTGACCACGCTACAGGCTGTATTTGGATATCACCATCTTTTCTACTCACATATTTTTTTTTCTCTATTCCAGGACCCACTATAGATTGTTAGATACTAATTTCATTATTTAAGTCCCCAAACTTTTGAAACACTCTGTTTGTCTACTCACTGGGTAATGAGAGTATCCAGAAGGCAAGTATCCCTGGGAATAAACAAGTGTGAGATCACAAAATACATGTAATAGATTAGCTGCTTTGAGGAGTTGTCACTAACAGAGTTCCATAGGCTGCCAACGCTCCCCAATCCTATCCTACCTACACAGTTGAGATGAACTGTCAAACCCTTCTTTTAGTCTACAGAGCTCAGAGCGTATGAATACTTCATAACTTGTCTCCTTAGTCTTCAGCTCTCTGAAAGCGACTGTGTGCAAACTACAAGACTTAATATCAAAAAGTCAGGCTACATTATCCTGTCCCAAAGAATAGGGCCTTTGGGCCCCTGATGAAGTTCCTGCTGATGAAGACACCCCCCTTCTTGTTCAGTCCACAGCCTTCCAGTCTGTTGTTTAGCTGTATCTCTTTTCTCTCCATTAAAAATAAGACAAAAACCATGAAAGCTTTAGGACCAGTTGGGAAAAGGATCAGCAGGGTGAGGAAGATAAGAGAAGGCAGCAGGAAGAGAATATTATCAAAATGCACTATACATATATATTATATAGATAAGAATGTATAACAAAACATCATGGTAATTAATATATACTCATTTAAAAAGCCTTTCAAAGCCTATATTCATTCCCTAATGTTCACTTTTGAGGCAGTGGCCTTTTCTATAGTCACAAGGTCGCCAGCTCTTAAGCAAAACTGACTCTTTCCTCTCAAACATGGCTCTAGAATATTGACCTTCAAGTGACAAACAGCCATGACCACTTATATATTACTAAGTAATATAGGCTTAGCAAAAAACTGTGTGATAATACATGTTATTAATCTATGAGAAAGCCTAACATGGTAGCAGTACCACAGTAGCTCCTTTACCTATCTCCTGGATGCATTTCCACTATATTATATTGAGAATTGATATACAAAGTCACAAGCCATGTATTGTAGTGTTATATACATACACATACATATTGTATCCCTTTAATATAGAGAACACATACAGAAACATATCCCATTATTAAGAATGTGTTTCAAATCAACTGAGAGATGTTAGACAATTCAGTGAATGATTGAGAGCCCCTGGCTATTCATTTGACATAACTGGTTTGATTACTACCTAGTTCCTACCTAATACCATTCACAAAGTTCCAGAATTATTAAAGTGTCGAGTATTGAACAAGTTAATATATTGAATGGCTAGAAGAAAGAGGAATGTATTTATAACATTGAATAACATCAGACCTTTGGAACACAAATATTATGAAAGGAAAGAACAAAATATTGGATTGCAAAATTAAATGAAAAAAACGTACTCAAAATATATAGCAGTCCAAAGATTGATAATGGGAACACCTAAAAAATGCCTGGATCAATAAGCAAAGGCCCAAAACACACCAACAGAAAAATGACCTGAGGATTCACATTGGTAATTTACACACAGGGAAGCATAAAGAGCTGGTGATATTGAAGCCTACTTATTTTCACTGGTTATCAGGACACAAAATTTCAAGCAACTGTGAGATGTCATTTTTGGTTTTGTTGCCCTGGCCAAAAACACTAGGAAAAAGGCCGAGCTTTTGCTAGGGGATGGGGAATCTCTGCCTGGCTCTAAGGAGTGTGAATGTACAGAACAACCAGAAAGAACAGCAGCAGAAACAGGCTGATCCCACGGTGACTCCTGTTTAGCCATCAACGGCCAATGCCACATCTGCAGACCACAAACTGTTGGAATGCCTCCCAGAGGACCATCTGTAAAGGCTTAGTCTCCAGCTGGGCACTACTGTGTGGTGATAGGATCTTCAGAAAAATAGGACTTTGTAGGGGACATTCGGATCATTGGAGACCTGTCCTAGAAGAGGATATTAAAACCCAAGTCCCTCTTCTTTTTCATTTTTTCTTTTGTTTTTTTGTTGTTGTTTGTTTTTGTGGTTTGGTTGGTTGGTTTTTCTGAGTATCATCTCTAGTATTTTAGCTCTATTATGTTCTCTTGCATGACATCTTACTGCCTCCTCCCTCAGCCCCAAAGTCTCTGCCTGATCTGGCGACAGAACCTTCAAAACGGCGTACCCAAATCAACCTTTTCTCTTTAGTAGCTGGTTTTGCAGGTACAGACTAGAGCAACGAAAAATCTGGCACAGCTGTTGTGTCTGACCTCTAACTGGGTCCATGTGACACCCGAGAGATGGATGTAGAGCTTCAAGGCTCTCCCTATTCTGCAAAGCAATTTATTCTGTAGTATAAAGATCCAGGTCAGATGTGTTAATGTTAATGTTAGGCAAGAGGGTAACTCAAAAGCTGCCGCCCCAAGTCAGGAATTTCTCCAGAGAACCAATGCTGTTTGGTGCAGGAGGCACGAGTTAAAAGCAGAGTGCCTTAATCAGGGTTTCTATTCCTGCACAAACATCATGACCAAGCAGTAAGTTGGGAAGGAAAGGGTTTATTCAGCTTACGCTTCGCACATTGCTCACATTGCTGTTCATCACCAAAGGAAGTCAGGACTGGAACTCAAGCAGGTCAGGAAGCAGGAGCTGATGCAGAGGCCATGGAGGAATGTTACTTACTGGCCAGCTTCTTCTGGCTTTCTCAGCTTGCTTTCTTATTGAACCTGAGACTATCAGTCCAGGGATGGCACCACCCACAATGCCCCCCCCCATCACTAATTGAGCAAATGCCTTACAGCTGGATCTCATGGAGGCATTTCCTCAAGGGAGGCTCCTTTCTCTGTGATAACTCCAACTTGTGTCAAGTTGACACACAAAACCAGCCAGTAAAGAGAGGAAGAACATTGGAATGTTTTCCTGGTGAGTACTATGTCACTGGGTACCTGTGCTGTATCTGGATGCTTTCCCAACCTCAGTAACCACCATCCCTGTACTAAAGGCAAAATCTGAGTGATTCAGCAGTAGGCATGAGGCTTACAGATAGAAACATCGTAAAGCCATTGTTGCTAGCCCTCACACTGACTGAGTAGCTTGAAATTTCTAGTCCAGGCTCAGAGCCCTTGCTGAGAAAATCCTTGTCCCTGAGTTCTGTAGGGTCAACTGCCAGGTTCTATGCTCAACCTGGAGGAAGTTCATCTAATGATACTTTCAGGAAGGACCTCCCTCCCTTGCTCTCCCAAATCCCTTCCATTCATTAAAGGGCCTGAACACCCAGAGGCCCTGACACAGCACCCGCAGGAGCTGTACTTTATCTTCTGCAGGGAGCCAGTGTTGCTATCCCTGAGAAAGGCCAAGCATTTCAGGCTCCGTCAAGGAGCCTTGCATGACTTATGAGGTTTATTTAGAGTCTAGGAGTGCCTTCCCTCTGGTGAAGAGAAGCTATGTCCTCCTGGCTAGAAGCCTGGACAATTATGTGCTGGAAGATTGGCTGGAAAGAAGCTGCGAGGCTCTCTCCAAACTCCAAAGCAATTTATTCTGGAATCTGAGGGCCCAGTCCAGGAGTCGGGGTATTGAGCGAAAAGGTCCTGAAGACCTTAAAGATATTCTTAAAGAAGTAGCTCAAATGCCTTCAAATCTGTGCTAAACAGATCACTCAAAGAGGCCATATAAGTAGTAATGTGCTTGCTCTCCAAATAGCAATAGGCTACATTAGTCTGAAAGCTTGGTGGCTGAATGTTTAAACCCATTTTACTGTTAAAAACATTCTGTTGCTATGGATGCTAAATTCTCTACAGGTACAGTATTCTCTAGTCTGTGCTGACAGTCAGTTACCCCAACTGTCCTGTACTTCATTTCTTCATTTTGAGGCCTGGTTTAAAAACAGAACAAAATACAACCATCGTTCATTCAATGTATGAGACAAGATATCAAAGGACGCAGCGGTCAGCTCATTGATCTGTCGACTTGACTGGATTAAGAAGCACCTGGAATGTTAATAAAACACAGCTTTTAGGGGTAGCTGAGTGCCTTTCTGAGCACAGCTAGGTTCAGGGGACTCTTACCTAATTACTCTATGGTTCTCTGTAGAAATCTAAGATGGTGGCAGTGCTGGGTGTGGGGGTGAGGAGTAGGAAGTGGCACCTGGCTGGAAGAAGCAGATCATTAGAGCTGCATGTCCATGGGGGACTGTATTATGACCTCCCAGCTTCCTGTCTGTCTGCTACAAATTCAAAAAACTACTCTATCACATGATTCCACTGTCATAGACTATCCAAGTCTACAGGGCCAGTAACCAGGCAGGTCCCATCCCAGGGTAGTCTCAGCAATACTCCATAATCCCAGGAATCCTCTGGTTGAACAGTTGTCTTATATTAATCTCCACCTCATTCCCTGGGACCTGCAGCCCATGCTCCCACTCTGCAGAGGGAGAAACCTTAGTGTCTGTGCATTTATTCATACCATTTCCTCATGCTCTACCCCAATCCATCACTCCGGTTTCATCTTACTGTGACTTTAAATCCAACCCATGCCATAGATTCCCCAGATAGACAATACTATTGGGCCCCAGACGTTCAGTTCCCACTGAACCACAACCGCCTGCTGAGCTGAACTGTTTCTGTTGCAAATCATTCTACAAGCCCCATCTTCATTGCTCCTTCCATGGAGTGCCCTGCTATCTCTAACACCTCAGATCTATGCTCTGGGCATCTCTACCTCAATGAACTACCTATATCCCTGGGATACTAGATGTCTCACCACCTTGAGAACTCTAGTAATGTAGGAGGAAATTAGCTAAGCAGGCCCAGCCACAATGCTGGCACATGTACCTCTGACACTTCTCCCCTGAGCCAACCTAGAATCTGCCAGCTTTGCTAGAACTGCCGGTGCTGAATCAGGAGATGGAGCAAGCCAATGAGAAAGAGACAGTGCCACATCTGGCTCCTTCAGAGCCAATGAGATTCTGGGAAGTGGGTATAAAAGTTTGCCCAGCTCCTGTAATGAATGAGTTTGCTTTTGACACTTGCCTGACTCCCTGAGTCTGTCTCGTTGACTCTGCACCTTCTTATGCACACCCACAAGGCTTTTGGTCAGAGCCAAAAGCAACACTATGTCTACATGCTTTTTAGAGTCTGGTTTACACTCAGTGAAAGACAGAAGAAGAAACCCACAGTTTGATTCTAATTCTCCAGGCAGCTAAAGGCATTGGGAGGTTAAAGATACAAACCAAAGATAATGGCAGTCAGGGCTGGTTTGCAGGTGGGGCTTCATGAATAATATAGAAGAGCTTCCAGGGCCTGGACTCCTGACTGTGAAAGTACATAGAAGAACCTCTCTGGAGTGTGAAAGATAGATTGTTGGTCTCTTGAGGCCATCAGGTAGATTAAGAATGGGAACCCTGCATATGGAAGCTAGCATATGGAAAGCTACAAGACTACTCATTCTGCTGCAGTGTGCCTTAACACACTGTGGGGAAAGAGGGCAGGTAGCAGAAAACCAGGGCACAAGCATAATAGAAACTTTTCAGGGTCGTAGATGATCTCTACTCTGTGTCAACACTGAAACCAGACAGCTTGGTGCACCTCTGGGGTTGAAGACCAGAGTTCCTGATCAGTCTCTGCTGGAACCCTGCTCACACCAGTTACGAAGCTTCATATTCAGACCATCTGGGCACTGCCTCATACCAGAACCACTGCAGAGTCAGGCAACTGCAAAAGCAAAAACAAAAAAACTGAAAATGAAAACCAAAAAGAAACCAACAGCAACAATAAAACCACATCTGGTAGATGTCCAACATCTGACTCCTGGCAGCCCTTTGTCAAATCATGATCCTGCATTTAGTTTCTCTGTTGCACAGTGAAGTACTTTCATTTCAATCCTCCATTTATTTTAAAAGACATGTCTGTGTGTGTGTGTGTGTGTGTGTGTGTGTGTGTGTGTGTGTGTGTGTGTGATTCCCATGTACTTCTAATAGACCCTCCTCTCTTGCTTCCCATTACAGGACTGAACCTGTCCATCTGGGTTCTGCGAGTCACATGAATTAGAAAGAACCAAATGAAAACAAGAAATAAGTATTCATTTCTCTAATAAATTTAGTTGGATGCATTTTTTAAGGTCATTTAAAAAGGAAGGAGAGATAGTTCACATGTTTCTTCAAGATAGCTCAAGTTCTCAGAGCCTTTAATAAGCCGATAAACTCCATGTACAAGTTGACTATAAACCATCAGTTATGGAAGGCTCACCATATGCCATATCTGAGCCTCTCCTAAACTTGGATCGCCTTATTCCCTCTAACAGGCATTCCAGGACCAGGTTTATATAGAACATGGCTTCAGAAATCATAATAGAGCAGAAACTACGACTGACTCTAGGCCAAACCCATGCTTGTAATGTAGCATAGCTTTTTGGGTAAAAGTGTAAATCTTAATCATATCTAACTGGTGGTAACTTTTCTTTCTTACCTTTATTTTCTGAAATTTCTATAAGAACTATTTTAATATCCACTCTTTAAACTTAAGATTCAGTGTTTGGAAAACTCCTCCCAAACCCCCAGCCTTACCTTTTAAAAGTATAAACTCTGAAATTTTCCATTTAGATCTTTCAAAACACTTCATTAAGTATGTTTTGTTTTGAAAGCCTGGTTTCGATGGTTGCCAGCTCTGGTTGTTGCTGGGAAGCAGGTGAAAGGTCCCCCGTGCATTAATGACCCAGTACAATGCTTGCCACATGATGGCCATCCCATAAATATTGGTTAAAATTAGCCTCTTGCTTTGGGATTGGCAAGCTCAGGCAGGAGCCCTGTGTCAGTTGCTTCCAGAGCTGATGACTTCCAGAAGTTGCTGCTCCATGCAGATTCAGAAAATTTACACCTTCCTGGTTCCCTGGAGCCTCTAAAAGCAAACAACCGGGCAAAAGATAAGCAGATCTCCCCTTCAAGGGATCTTAAGGTTCCTTCCCAAGGAATCTCTTTGCCTGCCAGAGACCAAAGTGCATTCCTCAGAGCGATGCCAAGAGAACTAACTCTGCTCAAGGGAGCAACATTTGTACAGGAAGGAGAAGCAAGAAGGCCTCCACATCCCACAGGCAAGAGCTATCTGTTCCCTCGACCGGTTCCCTCCATCCAATAAAGCTTGGAAAGCTCCTCATGGGTTTTCATCATGGTCAAATTACTCATTTACAAAAAGTGCTGCTGCAGATGGGTAAGTCCCTACAAAACCATGCCAGGGACTCTTTAGGGCAGATCCCGCTACTTGGCATAAAGAAGCCCTGATTACTGTAGCATTGAGGGGTGTCGGGCTTGCCAGAGGCCTGCTTTTAATGAACTTTACCATCCAAAGTTGGCCCAGAGAATACGAGTTGGATTTTGCCAATCAATCGGAATTGATTGCATCTCAAAATTTGGGCCTTAGCTTTCAGGAAACATAGGCAAAACACACCCAACTTTTGAGGGTTGGTTTGATTTTTTTTTTTTTTTCAGAGAAAAAGGAGCTCCTTCCAGTCTGAGAAAATGATGGAACATGTTCCCAGAACACTGTGTGGATAAAGTTTTCTCAAGGGAACTTGGGTGGGTAAAGAAAGCTTCGGAGCATTAGAGCTCAGATAACCCCTGGTGTATTTTTCATATATTTATTCTTATTCATCTACCTACCTATCAGAAACTAGCAATTCCTACTGTGAGTTTCTTAGCACCCAGTGGTAGAAACTCTAATTGGCACGTGATTGGATTCCAGGCACTACAATAAATAAATAAATAAATAAATAAATAGCCCCTACTGATAGTTGATTATAATTCAAGTTTGAGGCTCTGGGATGTCAAGTTGAGACAACATCTGTCTGATGAAGGGATCAAGCTTCTGACAGATGAAAGCTCTTCCTGGAAGGGTAGAAAAGGGAGACTTAAGACTAGGCTGGGTTCTAAAGGGTAAAGTTGCCTTCTCTCAGGAAGAAAGGGAAGGGAGTAACATTCTTAACCTCCCCCATTAACTCTTGGGTATATCCACTTCTTTAACAGGATATCAAATGCCTCCTTTGGTTTCTTTGCTTGAAAGGAAATCTTCTCAGACTTTGCTCTGGGTGGGCATCTAGCCCTGATCATGGTACCCACATCATAGACAACACACCCCTTGTTATCATCAGATGTCTCTTGCCTATATAATTTTACCAAGGGAACAGAGCACAGTACTGGAATCCTGTTTCCACAGTCTTGATCTTTAGATAGTAGTAACACAATCTCAGGTGCACACTAAATGCTCACCAAGTGCTCTCTGAATGCAGAGAGCAGAAATGGATGTAGTGACAAAGGGGTGGCCCTGGAAGAAATTGGTATTGGTATACAGAAGAATGGCATCCATTAAGAACCCCAGTACTGATGATGGCCACTGTGGCTCTCACATGCACCATGGAAGGTGGCCACAGAAGGAAGTCGAGTCCCTGGAAAGGAAAGGCAACAGATCAAAGAAGTTCAGCCCACAAATCTAAGCTTCTTACCCCACAGCATGACTCTCCAAAGTGCCACCTTGGGAATAACAGAGACAACAATGTTTCTGGGTTCAGTGGACCTCATGCAGGGCTGTGTGTATGATGTGTGATGTGTGGTGTGTAGGGGGCAGGGCTTGGTTAATGGGCAACCACAGCTCTGAAAGCTCTCTTCTGATGTCCATATCTGAGATATCAGGCAGCTCCCTGTCTGGTTTGTTCCTTCCTTTGTTTGGAGCAGCTGATTACACTCAGCTCTTCCTGCCAGGCCCATATCCCTCCATAGCTTAGGACAACTGTGCTATTATCTCTAAGCTCCATGGTCTCATAACAATGGAGAAGAGGAGGCAAGAATGTGGAAAAGTGGAAGATAGGAAGGGAAAGAAACATAGATATGGTTAGAGAAGGAGAAACTGAAAAGCAAACAGAATCAATCACAAGAGATAAATGAACAAGGTGGACCCAGGATGAGAGAGAAGAGAGACAAAGGGAGAAAGAGAAGGTGCCCAGAACTAGGAAATCATTTAGAAAAGCTAGAGAGTGACCTCAGCCTTCCCTAGGGCTTTAAGCCCACAGCCTTCCTATTCCACATGGGCTGTGAATGCCTTCATCCTCATAGACTCGACTCTGTTGAAATCCTCAGACACTCAGCTCTGCTATGACACTCCAAGTAACACACCAGTTATGTGAGGTTTCAGGGACAGGAGATTGAACACTGAGCTTCCGAAGACAATTTTTCTATTCCACCTGTGAGATCCTAACCCTACCCTTCCTCTTGCTTAGACATTGAACATGGAGTGACCAAACATTGACTGTCCATCTTCAGGTTGGCCCATCTATGTTCCAAGGCAAATATTTGGTAAAGCATGCACTTCCCAGACAAGTAGAGGGGACCACAGGGGTTATCATCTTAGATACTGATGTCAAACCAAGTTCCTTCCTTTTTTGTTTGTTTGTTTGGTTGGTTGGTTGGTTGGTTGGTTGGTTGGTTGGTTGGTTGGTTTGGTTTGGTTTTTTTCAAGACAGGGTTTCTCTGTGTGGCCTTGGCTGTCCTGGAACTCACTCAGTAGACCAGACTGGCCTCGAACTCAGAAATCTGCCTGCCTCTGCCTCCCAAGTGCTTGGATTAAAGGCACTTGCCACCACCGCCCGGCAAACATTATTTCCCTAACCGGAACTTGAACCCGTGCCTCGGCAGTGAGAGTGCCGAATCCTAACCACTAGACCACCAGGGGAGCTGCCTTTTTTTTTTAAAGTGACATTTTTCTTCATGGTCAACAGAATGCAGAGTTATATGGACAGTTTAATCCTGATGAAAACCATTGTGTGCTCTCTCTGCCTATCCTCGTCTCCAGCATCTGTAGCCCATCATTCCTCTAGAATAAGCTGCTCATCACACAGCCAATTTGCAGAATTTCCCTCCCTACCTGTCTCCCAAAGAATACACAAGACAGTTGTGAGCAAGATGGCTGGTCTTACTTATTTTCCATTCTCTGATTTACAGTTGTCATAAGCTGGGGAAAGCCTGTCGTTGTTCTCCCTTCTATTTAACCTATAGATATCTATACTGTTTTCTCCAGAGCCTGCCAAAAGAGCCCTGTTTCAATTAACTTACAATTCTTTTTTAATGAGCAGAAGCATGAGATAATAGGCATATAAAGTTGGAAGGGACCTTGGAGATCTTCTAATCCAACCAGAACATTCTATAGCCCAGGAGGGACATCCAGCCCAGACAGACAAAGTCAAAAGCTATATAAAGTTGTCTACATTTACAGAGACATTGGGACATGAACTTGATTCTCCTATCCTTACATTTAGGTTGTTTGCATAAATCCACTATCATCTATCTGCTTGCCCTTTAATTCATTTACTATGCCATGATTGGCCTTGCATTACATAGCTTTTGGTTTGAAGTTCCCAAGAATAACTCCCATTTGCTAGTGTTAGCAACTCATTCTATTTTAGAGTTAGCAACACTATTTCTACTTTCTGGAGTTCAAGGGGGGACCAGTACCCATTTCCCACACCTACTTAGAATAGAGTGGAAACATTGGGAGTAGATATTCCAGCATGCACTTAACTGATCTCCCCTCCCCAAAATCCATGGACACAAGTGGCTTCTCAAGAAGCTCCATCTTCAAAAAAGACAACCATCAAAGGTGGTATGCAATGCAGTTTTTATAAATGCAAATAGCAGCTGAGTGTGGTAGCACCCTGCATTGTCCCAACATGTTGAAAGAAGAGATTCACAAATTTGGGGTAGCCTGGGCTACATAGCAAGATTTTTATCTCTAAAATAATAATGATAGCAGTAATTTAAAAAATAATGAAGAACTATGGATATACTTTAACACAATGTAAGGTCCAAGATTCAGTTCTTACACCAACTAAATAACACTCACTTATTTATCTTTAGTCTGTCAGCCCATTTAACTCACAAACAGTTCAAAAAAGGAAATACATCCACAACATTTTCCCATTTGATGGATGAAACAAGTGATCCTTTAAGTGCAAAAATGTCATGTGTCAAATTCTAAGTCCTAGGCCAACCTCAAATCCAAGTTGTATCACTTTCCTGCATCTATTTTTCTTTGATAGAACTTTGGAAGTGGGGAGTGGATGCCCAAAGGAGAGAAGTGGAGGAAGAGATTGTCTTTATGAATAATGAGATATTGGTTATGAATAGTGAGATATTGGTTTTGAATAGTGAGCTATTGGTTATAGTGAGCTATTGAACAGTATCTTGGAGAAGATGCCACAATGAGCAGCACCAGGGAATGAAGATGCTAGAGAAAGAGGGAAAAAGGGAGAGGGAGAGAAAAAAGGAGAGGGAAAGTGAGAGGGAGTGGGAGAGACCAAAGAGGGAGGGGCCTAGGGCTGTAGGGGCAATTCTCCTGGGCTCAATCCCCCATCATTGTAGCCAGCTAAGAGACCCATGGATTGCTCCTGATACATATCTGCCTTCCTTATCATTTCCACTTCCAATCTACAAAGTCTCTGCCATACCCAAAGAGTGGAAGCCATCAAAACAGTACAGAAGTTTCTTTTCAAAGAAGCCTCTCTTTCTCTCCCCCACCCCCATCTGTCTCTTTTTTCCTCATTTCTTTTGCTCCTGGATCAATCCCTGCCAAAGGCAGTGGAAGTTTGGAGTCTGAGTCCCCGGGTGATCCGAGGTGACAGGCAAAGGCAGGAAGACATCTATCTGTATTCTGCAGAGTCTCTCTGCAGCATTACTGAAAAGGCATTCCGCAACCTTTAGCCGGCTTTCTTTAAAGGCTTCAGCAATTTCGATATTTTGGTTCAGTGTCACTATAGAAAAGCTTTACAATTCGAGCTTGGGAATTAGAAGATATATTTGTAATAAGAATTGCTAACCACTGTCAGCTGGAAGGCCCATGTCCATGCATGAAAATGATGTCATTAGCTTTCACAACTGTGGGCAAAATATAAAGATCATATAAGAGAACAGGAAGAAAAACCCACCACCCAGTCTTCGCTCCAGGGGATTTCTGGAAGTCAGGGTGTGTGGCTAACATGTGTGCATTTAGCCCCTTGATGAGGTAGAAAGCTCAATACCACTTGTCTTTGCAAATACTAATCCCCCCTGATTGTATCTAACTGCTTTCTCCAATAATGTTGATGAATCATGCAATCGCATTCTAATGAGGAGACTGTAAAGTCCCAGAGACAGTCAGGAGGGAGAGAGCAAAGCTAAGGAAAGCAAAGAAAGGCAGGGAGCAGCCATTAGTACCAGGTCCCTTCCTGCAGGCCAGTGAGGCTCAACTGGTCCCTGAAAGGAGAACAGAGCTACCCACACCCAGGTGTGCTGTGAACAGACTGAAGAATCAGGAAGGCAGGGCCCAGGTTCCTGCTCTCTGCTTTCTAGGCCATTTGAGCTTTGTTTGGTGGGTGGTAATCTCACACCCATCATTTCCAGTAAGATCAGTTCCCAGACAGTGGGAGACAACATAGCTGCATATCTGTCTATTTTAGGGGTTCAGAGTCCTCCACTGAGGAAAGGGCATTCCTGAATTTGTAATCCTTAGATTTAGGAGGATGAAGACACCAAGAACCTTGATGAACTGGGCTTCCATGAAGATCCGATAGGCTAACATAGCCAAAGGGCCAGGAATCAGGGGTGTTTGATGCCTGTTTCTTCTACTCCTTGGTCACATGTGTTTGTTACATCACCCAAGAAAGCATATTCTCTGTAGCACCGTTTCTAGACAAGGAGGTAGGAAAAGGTGACAGGCTATGAGGATTTACTGAGGACACAAGTTCTGAAATGTTGAGCTTTGTTGTCTGATGTAGACTGTGGGCTTTTCCTGTTATCTGCCCCTTTAAAATCACAAGGCAGTTTCCAGGGCTTGAGCTCTAGAAAGGTTGGACAGTGGTTCCCATCACAGGGAATCATGTGACAATGGCACAAGGGAAGGCTGGGAAACACTTCCTGACTCATTCTAGAGAGCAGGGATAGGAGGGTGGAGGCTCATGAAGAGATTGGAGCCTGAGATCCTTTAGCTGGGGACCAAGGGAGAGCAGTCAGTAGAAGCGACACTTGGCAGAGTAAAGGGACTGGGACTCTGAACTCAGATCTCACATCTATCACCTCAGGGCTTGAATTGAGCCTTAGTACCCCTGCTCCTCCTTGTCAGTGTTGGCTTTGTACGTTACAGTGATTCCTAGAGTAGGCTCCCTTAATTCTGACCCCTTACGAATTACCTTTTATTTAGAAAAAAATTCTTGTTAGACATTAAATGAGGAGCTTGTTGTAAAAACAATGAAAAAACCAATATATTACTTTTAAAAATGTAGTATGCAGAAGATATTTGAAGGTTTGCAAGGCGCTTCTCACAAGACACTCCTAAAATGTTCCCTTAAAACCTGGATAGAGGGGTTGGAGAGATGACTCAGTAGCTACGAGCACTTGTTTCTCTTCCAGAAGACTTAGGTTCAATTCCCAGCAAATATAAGACAGCTCCAATTACCTATAATTCCAAATCTGGCATTGTCTTCTGGCCTCAGAAGGCACCATGCATGCACATATATGCAGACATACAGGAAAAACACTTATAGAGAAAATAAAACTCTCCAAAAAACAAAACAAACAAAAAAACCAAAATGGATATACACATAAGGAAAGAGTGAAATCATGATTCTAACAGCCCACAGCTGCCTTTTAGAAATGCCCAAATTCAAGTCTAAATTTCTTGACAACAAATCAGTCATGTTATCCCACCACAAAGGCCTCCCAGTGGATGAATCAAACTTGACTGAATTCTAGCCATGTACCTTGCACACACAGCCATGATCCAATGAATACAAACACAACATTTCTCAAAGTGTATTCCTCAGGACACCCATGCACTACCCAGGCTTTCTGGAAGCTTCTCGGAACACAGTTATCAGATCCTATCTCAGGCCTGTTGGATGGAAATCCCTAGGGACAGACACCAGAGTAGGGCTATTAGTCAATAAGCTCCCTAGAGATTCTTACTGGGCATCCACTACAGTTAAGATGGAGGTCATTGTCTCTGCCTACAACTGACAAGAGAGAGGAGCCATAGAACACTACCATCTTGCCCAATTTATACAGCTAGCTCTGGTGTATGAATTCAGGTTCCAGTCTTTATTATTCACAAACCTGGGAGTCAACCAAGAGATTTATGCAGATAATAGTGAAGTACTTCCACAGGGCCAAGAATGGTTCAGGTTCATATCATCATACCAAGCTGAATTCTAACCCTTTGTTTCCATAGATACCAATTAGGATAGGAGCCAAAAAGAAAAAAAGTAAGTTGGGACTTGGGCATAAATAAAGGGTTTATGAAAATGTGTAGCATCTGGAAATCTTTATGGGCACAATGGTTGGTATTTCTCAAAAACAGGGTACTAAGTTCTATTATCTTGTTTAATCAGCCATGAAGCTATGAGGAAGCATTAGTACCATGCACAGTTCAGAGAACTGGGTATCATGATCAGGGAGCTTAATGGAATGGTCCAGGGGCTTACAATAAGTAAAAGATGAGCCGAGTGTCTAATTTCTCATTATTGAGCCCTATCCTGGGAAAGTCCTCTTTTCCCATCTAAACTCCTGAAGCAAGCAGACACCCAAGCATCAAGCTACTGGGTTTAGTTTCTTCTCCAGTTGTAGGTGGTTGATTAACAACATCCCATAAAATAGACAATGTTAATACCTATAAGCTAATGTTATAATGTAATGATCATTAGAACAGCAATCAACATCACCCGAACACTTTAATGAATTACTGATGACTTTCCATTGCCTTAAAGGAAAACACATCTCAACAGCCAATCCCAGGAGGACACAGAAGAGATGTATCATGATTAATAAATCAATCCGTTTAAATGGGTTATTGTGCTTGGGAAGGGGTTATCACCACATTCTCAGAGCTCAGACTTACTGCAGATTTTTTGCAGGTCATCCATGTCTGGCCCCGCTGAACCAGTATCTAGATCTGGAATATTGTTACCAGTCTATTCCTTTCCCCAAGGCCATTTCTTCCCTCTCATTTAACAATAAAGGTCCAATCATAAGACAGAAGCCAACTTGTTGTTGTTGTTGTTGTTGTTGTTGGTTTTGTTGGTTGGCTGGTTCCTTCCCCCCCACACACACACACTGCTCAGCTTTTCATCATTGTGACAAAATGCCTCAAACAATCATTTTGAAAGCAAAAGGGGGGATGATTGTATGGATAACAGTCTTGGAATTTCAGTCCATGGTCAATAATCTTTATTGCTCTGGGCCATTGGTGGCTCCACATACCATGAGGGAAAAGAGGACAACTTATGTTATGGCAGCCAGGAAGTCAAGAGCAGTAAAGTCACAGTATCCCCTTCAAAGCTATGTTCCCCAGTTGCCTAACTTCCTTCCATTGGAGCCCTCCTCCTAATGGTTCCACCACATCCCAGCAGTGCTGCAGGCTGGCCTCCAAGCCTTAAGCCCACGGGTCACTAGAGACCCGTGAAGATCTGAACTGTAGCACTACTTGTTCGAACGAGGAGGATTTAACACTGGGAACAAAGCCAGTAACACATTGATTCAGCTGCAGAGAACAGTTGTTGCTGCAAGGGCTGGGAGAGAGAAGAGGCAGGAGGGCCCCAAAGCTCCAGACTGATACTCCTGGGACAGGCATCTCAAGAGACAGTGATGGGAGCGTTTCTGCAAATACTGAAGAAGCATGGTGGTTAGGGCTGATGAGGGAGGAGCTGCTCCATCAGGGGAGGGTGGAGCACACGGGATGGGACGAGGAGCTGACAGGAAGCACAGAGAAAGGGCAAAGTGCAGCCCTGGAAGTTTCTTCTCCTGAAGCATTTCCACATTCAATGTTTGTTGTCTGTTTCTCTGAACACTGTCTAGGGTATCAGTGAGCACTTGGGATTTGGGTTTTCTCTGACACTTTACAGTGTGCCAAGTCTGAAATCACAAACAAACCATTCTGCTTTTGCACATCCAAGTACCTGCTCTGTGCCGACACGCCTACTGCCTTATTCAGCTTTATTTTTTTTCAAAACCTTTGATGATCATTCCATTCTAGTGTCATCCGTCAACTTCCCCTGAGAGGAGAAGTGCCTAACACTGCCAAGAGTCACACACTATCTCATCACTTCTTGAAAACATCTTCAGGAAGCTGTCACCCCAGTTCACACATGGGTCCTGACAGAAGTTGGCACTTGTCACTTACCAGAGAAAGTCTACTACGGGTGATGCTCCAGGGCCCCTGTGTCAGTTAGTTGGCCATAACGGTGACCAAAACATACGAAATATCAACTTAAAGCATTCATTTCAGCTCGTGGACTTAGAGGGTTTAGTCCATGGTTTCTTGGAATCATATTTTTCAGTAAAACACTACGGAGCTGGTAAAGGAGACAAGTCCTTTACCTCATGACAGATGGAAAGTAGAGGAATGGGGTTCACTGAATTGTCTAGCTTTCTCCTTCCTGCCTTTACTACATTTAGAGTTTCCAGCCAATCTCGCAGCATCACCCACAAACAAAGTGGGTCTCTTATCCCTTACTTAATGCTTTCTGGAGAGGTCCCCACTGACACCTTCAGCAAAGCTGGGCTGAAAAGATGGTTCAGTAGTAGATAGTCTATCCAGAGTTCAGCTATCCAGCATCCATTTAAGTGTTAAGTGGGCATGGCAGCCCAGGTGACAGCTGTGTGCTCAGGAAAAAGGGACAGGATTTCCTAGAACAAGAAAATCTCGTGAGTTCTGGGTTCAAATAAAAGACCCTGCCTCGATATATAAAACAGAGAGTAATTGAGAAATATATCTGCTATCAATATCTGGTGTCCACAGGTTATACACACATGGGCACATACACACACACATAAACACACACATCCACATCCACACATATTTGAACTCACACACACTATATCCACATATGAACACATATAAAAACCCCTCTAAACTATCTACCCTGTGCATACAGAAGGCAAATATGATATAGAATGCCCTCCTCCCCCTAAACACATACCAGAGAGCTCACAAGACAGCTGTCAAAGTATATTCTTGTTGTATGCATCACAACAAAATGCCCTGAAGCGTCTTCCACAGTGATTGGTCTTAAGAGATGCTCCAGGGAAAAGTCTTGTCTTGTCAAATGCATTTGGGAGATGTACTGATGCCAGCCCCTCTTGGAGGGTCACTTAGCAGGTTGGTATAACAAAAGCTCTTAGAGAAAAACAATGGCGTGCCATAAAGAAAGTTATTTGATTTGGTTCAGTTAAGTGTGCTGCAAACATATGCATCCACCTTTTTCAGCCTACAACATTTATTAATATTCTGTACACACAGTGTTTTGTATTACATACTTGCAGTTATTTCCCTAGGGAAGGAGAGGCTTGGGTGGGACAGAAGAAAGGCCATTATTGTCCTTCTTTCGAGCAGACAGAGGCCATGATCTCCGAGCTCAGAGGCAGGGAGGTGGGGCACACTGTAGGATGCTGGAAATCCTGAAGTTCAGAGGGGCGCACCATCACTGAGGAGGGACGATGTCAACATGTAATTGGATGTCCAGATCCTAATGGAGAGAACAGAGACAAGGAGACAGGAACAGTGCAGCTGGGAAAGGCTCACTAATTATCTCAGACAGCAGCTTTTTAACCTGATGCCCTTTGAAATGCTTGCTATGTGGCATCTTAGCGTCTCAGTCAACGTGTATAACTGATGAAGAATTAATATTCAGGGCATATTAAAAACTCATACAAATCAATAAGAAAAACAACTAATGCATCAGTGGGAACAAGAAAAGAGGGAGGAAATCTCAAAGTGGAGACAAAGGTCAAACACAAGAAATATAGAAAGTATACCCATCTTGATAATAATCACTGGAGTGTAAATTAAAGTATTTTTTTTTAATATTTCCATTGAATTGTCTAGAACTCTAAATTGGTAAAGGTAAGTCATCATAGTTATCCTGACTGCATCAAGAAGTCATACTTGACATACTGATGAGTCAAGTTCACCTCTGCATGCATTCATGCGAGCATGCGCAGAGATGTACTAAAGGGAGAATACCAAATGTGAGTGAAAAGTAGCTCCATTCCATGGCCTGGGAGATGGGAGAAAATAACCCAGAGAAAAGAGGAAGCCTGACAGTGCTTGACTTCTCTCTCTGCTTTCTGGCTGCCCCTGATGGGAGCTGGCAGTCTACCATGCTTTCACACTATGATGGCTTCTGCCTGGCTCTACCATGCTTTCTCTACCATGGTGGAAGCTGTCCCGCTTACCATGTTTTCCAGACCATGATGGGAGCTGCCTGGCTCTACCACACTTTGTACACTGGGACGAACCAGAATCTCTGAAAGTCCTTAGATTATTTTTCCCAGGTATTTGGTCATAGCTATAGATAATTCTGACTGGCATTCTATTGAATATTGGTAGTGTTATAAGGTGGTCTATGTAGCCATTTCAGAGAATAGTGTGCTCTCATTAAAATGTAAAATGTATGAACCACTTCTGTCCCAACAGTTTCACTTCTTCAATCCTCTTGTAGGTAAATGAACAGTGAGATATAAGGCTGTTGTCTTATTTTTGCACTACTGTAACAAAATATTTGAGATAAACCAAATTTAAAGAAGAAACATTTATTTTTGGCTTACACTTTTACATGTTTCATCTCATGGTCCTTGGTTCTGTTGCTCTTTAGCCCACTACCAAGAAGATCATTTCAGGGAACTCAAAGTGAGGCAAGGCACTCATCTTAATAGCCGGAAAGCAGAGCATGATGGGATAGTGTCTGGGTACAAATACCTCCTTTAAATGGATACTTCAGATGGTCTGACTCCTCAGGTAACACTTTCACTGAGGATCTGGTCTCTAGAACATAGCATCTGGAGAAAAATTCAAGAACCAATCAAGAAGAGATGTTCTGCTCAGCATTGTTTGTGATTGCCCTAAATCCAGACTGACCCAAAGTTCGCATGCTATGAAGTGCCAAATGACATTTGAATGCTTGGCTTTCAAGTGTGCATATCCTCACACTGTAGAGAGACCCAACAACAAATCACCATGTAAGAGACCCAAACATGTGTTTATACACAAAATAATGGTGTGTCAAATCACAAGAAAAAGACTAGAGGGAAAGCCTTTAATGTCAGAAACTGCCTCAGGATGGAGCAGCTTTGGAGTTAAGGCATCAAGGAAGACCTACAGTTTATCTTTGATACGTGAAGCTCTCTAACGAGAGCATCTTTGTATGTGCTACGATGATTTATAAAGCAAAGCAATTTTAAGTGAAGCAGTAAATCAGTATATAGTGTAGCAAAGTCAGACTTGTCTTTCAGCTGACAGGAAATAAAGACAGTAGAACATCTGTGAATGGCTGGAAGGGGTCTTCAGCTTTGCTCATAGAACCAGCCAAGTCGGCATGTGAGAAAAAAAATGCCATTTTTGCTTAAGTATGTGCTGTATACCAGATTCAGTGCAGGAGAGTTTGCAAGTTCAGAATCAATCCAGTCTGCAGATGAAGATGCATCAGTTTGCTTGGAAAACAAACAACCAAACCTTAGTCTGAAATCTAGATGTGCTTAGAGACTCATACTAAAAGCTACTAGAATATATATTTTTCCAGGAATATTCTCCTATAACAATATAACATGTTTGTATGCAGAAATTATCAAGTAGACAAGTCAATAAAGAAAAGTAGGGACAGACAATATAGATCTTTAAAAAAGAAAACAGTTAAGAAGCATAAGAAAATACATTCAGTGCACAGCTATCAGTGGAAAGCAAATTTAAGCAAGAAAATTGTTGCTTTTCTTTTTATTAGACTAGCCAAAAATAAATTTAGCCTGGTGATACAGATTGTTGAGAGCACTGTAAATGGCTTCTTCCACTCTGGAGAGCAAACTGACATTTATAATTAAAATTTAAAACATACAGTCTCTTTCCTGACCATTTTATTTCTTACAATCAGTTATAAATAAACAGACAGTTAAATTTAAGTCTCCCTACTCATGTGCCTACCTACCTATAATGGCACTATCTACTGCCTCAACTAGTTATGTATACATGGCTGATTCTTAACTGGAAGTGAGTTTGTTCCTTGGGGATATGTTTAGCAATGTCTGAAAACATTTTGGGTCATCTAAACTGAAGGAAGAGGGATTCTTCTGGCATCTAGTGGGTAGAGGCCAATGCTGTTAATACTCTGCAGTGCACAGCACAACCTAGTCCAAATGGTAAAAGAGAGTCAGATTCCTTAGGCCTTTCCTATGGGAATTACATGAGATCAGATATCTTCTGGAAGGTCCTGGCAAGGTCAGCATAAAGTACCCAACTTACGTTTGGTCTCTGAACTTAAGATTTGGCCAGTTCCTAAACTCAGATAATTTAAGCAGTAAAAAATTATTGCTCACTGCCCTTTAGACCAAAGTAGCTCACGTTCTCTCTGCAGCTTGTTGCGAAAATAAATAGGAGGGCAGAAGAGCTGACGCCTGTCAAAGATAATGCTGCTACAGCTGAGGTAATGCCTAAAGAACGGGTGAAAACAGTCTCCTTGATTTTTTCTCTTTCACCAGGGAAAAAGCTTATGATAGTCTGAACCCATTAAGACTAGGAAAGTGCAAGGAATATTAATAAGTAAACAGAAATAGCCCATGTTGTATTTGGAGTCTGTTCTTTTTTTCCTGATCAGATAGCATTTGGATTTGAAGATATGTTTGGATAAATAGTCTTTCTGAGCATTTATCAACTCTCCTTTCAGGACAGATTCTTCTCATTTTCAGCCTTTTAAAGTCTATTTCCACTAGTGAAAAGGTGCCAGCAATAATTAAAGCCTAATTCTATCTCTGCATTCATTACGGGGGAGGGGGGGAAACAGAATATGATCTGTAAAGCTTTCAGAAATAATAGTCTCAATATCTTCCCAGAATAACAGTGATTTCAAATAGATAAGGTACATGGGAGAAATATCCAAAATGCAGTGTGAAATTAATTGCTGTTTTAAAAGAAGCTGTTTAAAATGCAGCCATTAATTGACCTATTGTTGGAGACAGTTTCCACACAGTTAATAGCCACTCATTTTAGACACATAAAGACAGATTTCTAGTATTTGAAACCAGAACCAAATGATGGAGAGTGCCATGATTTGGGTAACATGCATCATAGCTATCATTTAAGCTCTGGAAAGGTAACATGTGACCAGTGGTACTGAGAAATGTGCTTCCAGGCTGTCCTGAAACAGGGACATCTCTTAGCCAGTGGGTAGATTATATCTGAAAAGAATGTTCACAAGGGGTTAATGGCTTTTCGGAAGCATGATGTTGGGGCCAACTGTTCCTTTTTCATTGGTCTTGAGCACAAGCCAGAAGTCAGACTCTGGCTCCCTCCTCTGGTTCCTCTCACCATTTCTGTGATTGGAAGGTT
This sequence comes from Mastomys coucha, assembly GCF_008632895.1. Taxonomy (NCBI): domain Eukaryota; kingdom Metazoa; phylum Chordata; class Mammalia; order Rodentia; family Muridae; genus Mastomys; species Mastomys coucha. The sequence goes on from NW_022196905.1 coordinate 241,610,349, forward strand.
CATTCATTATAAATGTAACTTTTATTCCCCAGATGTAATTGTCATCTCAGAGGGTCACCGCACCCTTTCTAGTTCTTTCTGAATTCTGTCTGGCTGGGCCAACTCAGCTGTTCTGGCTCAAAACTCCTCTCCAAGATGACTGAGTCAAACTGGCTTCTCTTAGATTCTCACCAAACTGCTCTGATTCACCTCAAACTAATTCTGGCAGTTTGTTCTAAGCTATGGGCTCATTCTTATTCTCTGGCTCTTTCTGTATTAAACTGCAACCTGTCTCTAAAAATGTCCCAGACAAAACATCCTCCTCCTCTTGCTTTCTGCGCTGGCCCCTTAATTTGCCTTTTTTTCCTGTCTTGTTCTCCCAAGAGTTGGGCATATTCTATCTATGACTCTTTCTGTTAATTCTTTCGGTGTTTCGTCACCTTGTCTGCTGTTTCACTGATTCATTGCTTTGAAGCATGGCTGCTTCCTTCTCCAAACTAACTTTTCCTCCATTGTTAGGGATTAAAGGTTTGTACTAAGGGTTTGTTTGTATTCCAACCAGGTCATACTGAAATTCAGAGCATCTCTGCATCCTGGCCAAATCATATTTCTGGATGTGATGATACCTTGCCAGAGCAAGCATATTTCAGGGGTAAAATATCTCTACAGTTCATGACATTGGAAGCTCAAAGTCTTAGGAAACACTAAACGTCCAATGAGACTTTAACGTTGATCTATGATATCAAACCGATCCCAAGCTTCAACTCTCATTTCTGTTGCCCTTGTATTGAAAGATTGACATACTTAGAAAGCATTGACTCTACTCTTTCAGACTGAAACAATTGGGAAAGTTTGTGTTTTCTTTATCATATAATTGGGATTAAACTTAAAAGTTTTTCAAAACCCATCCTAGTTTACAAGGTGGTGCTGTGTGTCATGTTCCTCAATGCTCCTCAAGCCAGAACTCATGCCTCAGAAATTGGCGTGCCACCCTTCCAAACCCAAAGGCAAGGAAACTTGCTAACTCTGGGTTTATGTCATGTTGTTTCATGTTTTGGTTTTGATTTTGTTCTTTTCAACTTTTGCCTAGGCCATAAAACAAGACTCTGAGTGCATGTCAGATCATCATGAGTCCTTGCATCAAAAATTCCCCCCAAAGCAACGTGCATCTTTGTCTTTGTTTGCTTTCAACTGCTGTGGTAAAGAGCATGAGCCAAAACAACTTGGGGAGGGAAGGGATTATTTCACCTCCCAGCTTACAGTTCATGATCCAGGGAAGTCAGGGCAGAAAAACTCAAGGCAGTCATTCTGGAGGCAGGAACTGAACCACTTCCTGCTTTGTAAAAGGTCAAGTTCCTAGTTCTCCCATGCTCATACTTTCAACCTGGTCTATGGCTTTAGAAAGCAAGCCATTGAAATGTAAAGTTGAAGAGTCTCCCTCAAAAGAAGTCTAGCAGTCCGGCTTCAGTTTCTTTCAGACTCAGTTTCTTCTGAGTAACTAACTTCTTCTATGCAGAAGTCATCCTATTGCTCCTCCTGACTGCCATGACAATTCTACATAAACTACATTTCTGTCATGGAAGGTACCAAACAGATGTCAGGCCTCCAGCATCCATGGAACTGCTTCTTTGCTATAGGAAAAGTAGTTGGGTAGAAGGTCCTAACACAAGCTTTCCTTGATTTGGAGAACTCAGGGGGTTATAAGAGTCATATTAGTTCCCAGGAGTTACAAATAAGTCTGTCTTCTTTTCTCATACAGAGTTGCTCCAGCTATCCCTTTAAATAGACCATTATTGCTAGTGGTTGAAAATACTATTTACCCATTTTTCATGATCTGTTCCAGAAGAAAACCAGTGGCTTCACCACATTGATATTCTACCAAACACCTCAAAGTTGGCTGTGTGAATGTGTCCCTTGGTCGATACTCATTAAGGTGATTTTACATACAGGAACACTTAAATAACTAAATCAATCTACCATGTAAAAAGAGAGTGAATAATGATAAAGAAACAGAGAAAAATACCCTTGAGGTATTAGAGTAAGGTTTGTCAAGTCTTAACTGATGTTCAA
>NW_022196905.1:241612407-241614786 GCF_008632895.1 Mastomys coucha
AAAGAGAGAGAGAGAGAGAGAGAGAGAGAGAGAGAGAGAGAGAGAGAGAATTCTTCACAGCCTCTGACAGCACCATTTTTAAAAACAATATCTGCTCTCAATCACTTTTTATATATTTCCAATGAAATTTGTTGGTTGCTTTTTAGTATGTATTAGAGTGTAAGTCACCAGAAGCCAGGCTGCTGGGTGCTGCTTATATGAAGGACTCTGCAATTTTGTATTCTCATCACCTGCTTTCTAAGAATGTATATCCCAGGCTGAGGACATGAGTTTAAGACAGTATGAGACAATTATTTTGTTTCTTACTACTCAAAGAGTAGAAGGTCCCACTATAGACTTTCCTTTTGTATTTTCAGTTAAGGTTCATAAGAAGTATAAACTTTAAATAAAACAGTCCTGATCTGTTGGTCAGCAGGAGGGGGCCCAACTTTCTCGGGGGGGGGGGATGTCACATGTTTAAGTGCTGTCATTTAGTGCCTTTTATTTGGTATCAGATAGGAAGAGCCCTGTTGAAAGGGTAATGTTTGGAAGGGAGGAAGAGGAGCAGAGCTAGCTTTAAAAGAAACCATGGAGGTTAGGGTGGAAGAATATTTATGCTTTAAGGTTGATGCGAGAACTGTTCAGCAGGCTGGGCTATTTGTACACAGAGTGTACAAATTTAGAAGCTCAGTGGCTTCTAAAGGAGTCATTACATTGAGGGGGAGAAAGAGAGAGAGAGAGAGAGAGAGACAGAGACAGAGACAGAGACAGAGACACAGAGACACAGAGACACAGAGACACAGAGAGAGACAGAGACAGAGAGACAGAGAGAGACACACAGAGACAAAAAGACGGAGAGAGACAGGTGTGGGGAGCATGGATTAAAAAGAGATTCTGAATTATCAAAAATAAATGTTCCAAATACTCTAATAAGGAAAATGTGAAAGATCCCAAAGTCTTTCTTGTTTCTCCTTGTACATCTTTAATCCCATCTCTTGTAGTATCTTGCCTGTTCTCTATTGATTCCAACACAAATTTGAAATTCTACTATGATTTTTAATGTTTTCTCTTCTCAAACATATTTTAAAGTAATCTTATAAAATAATATATGTCCCTATGACTTTTTCAGATATTCTTAATATTATTAATATCTTTCTCCCTCCCCCATTCCCGGTTAACTTCCTTGAGTGTGTGTGTGTGTGTGTGTGTGTGTGTGTGTGTGTGCGCGCGCGTGTGTGTCAGAGTGAGAGAGAGATTACATACCACTTCCTGCAATAATTATCTCTTTAGTCTCTTCTCTAATTATTTTCTATTTCAATTTATTTCTGTTCTTATCTCCTCCATTTGCATTTATCTGTTCCCCTGAGTTGGTTTTGGGTTCTCAGTCTAAAATTGGCTGAGCAGTTAACTTTTGTTGCTTTCCACATAGTAAGAAACTAGCTTGTCTTTCTCTTTGAAGAGCAGCTCAGACAGAATTGCCTGTATCACTAGAAAACAGTCTTACCTTCCTCTTAGATCTAAACAATCGGTAGTGTAGACACCATTACTCTTTAACTAGTTTTGTTTTGAGTGAATTTTTTATGTTCACTGTTATTTGCTTTTCCCTTTCATTATTTACACTGTTGATCTTATAAACTGTTTACCTTAAAGAATTTGTTATGCAGCCAGGCATGGTGGTGCATGCCTTGATTGCCAGTCCTCTGAAAGCAAAGGCAAGCAGATTTCTATGTCTGAGGCCAGCCTGGTCTACAAAGTGAGTTCCAGGACAGCCAAGGCTACACAGAAAAACTCAAAAACAAACAAACAACAACAGCAAAAATTTATTATGCTTATTCTGTAGGTGAGAATAAAGTAGACTTTTCTAAATTGATGGGAGTTTAAAGAACATTTTATCTTTTTTAAAAAAAAAACTTTTATTGCATTATGATGAGAAAAGTTACATGATTTCAATTTATCTGAATTTGTCAACATTTAAAAACATATTTTAATTAAATAAATTGAATCACATTCTTGTTTCCCTTTTATACCACCGCTCCTCCCAGAGATCCCCCTTCAATACCTACAATATCTTTTTTGTCATATTCCTTAAAATTTATAAAATATCATAACAATAAAAATAAGTATTATAAAAGTTGTTTGATATAAAACAACAATCAATTTAACAGTCTTGTGTAGATGCTTGTCTACACCATAGTGAAAATACATTTTTCTCAATATAAATTTTACATAACTCCAAACATATTAACTGTATACTTAAAAATAATACATCACTACTAATATTTTCTTAAATGAACATGAATATATAAAGTCTTTTTGTTTGTTTTGTATTAAGTACAGTTTAAAATCTTGGCTCTTACTGTGGCACAAGCTCAAAATAAGAACAATTTTTAGACATTGGGT
>NW_022196905.1:241616194-241620903 GCF_008632895.1 Mastomys coucha
GGTTTGTGTGGATTTGTTGAAAGATTACCTTCTTGCTTCTTCTAGGGTGTAGTTTTGCTGCTTATGTTCGTGTTTTCCATCTATTATCCTTTGTAGAGCTGGATTTGTGGAAACGCAGGATTCAGATCTAAAATCACGTAACAGGATGATGATACAGGACTTTAAGAAGGACATAAATAGCACCCTCAAAGAAATACAGAAGAACACAGGTAAAGAGCTAGAAGCTCTTAAAGAGGAAACACAAAAATCCCTTAAAGAACTACAGGAAAACACAATCAAACAGGTGAAGGAAATGAGCAAAACCATCCAGAACCTAAAAATGGAAATAGAAACAATAAAGAAATCAGAAAGAGAGACAACCCTGGAGATACAAAACCTAGGAAAGAAATCAGGAGCCATAGATGCAAGCATCACCAACAGAATGCAAGAGATAGAAGAAAGAATATCAGGGGCAGAAGATACCTTAGAAAACATTGACACAACACTCAAAGAAAATGCAAAAAGCAAAAAGCTCCTAACCCAAAACATCCAGAACATTTTATCTTATATAAACCTAGCTAATTATTTTAGTAAATCACACACCTGCAGTCCCAGCTCTTGGAAGGCTGAGGCAAAGAGGATTGTGAAATAGAGGCTAACCTGGGCTACATACTTAGTCTTTGTATAAGAAAGAATAAATAAACAACAGATTGACTCACATATTTGTTACTTCAAATCTCTCTTACTTGCTGCAGTTAGAGGATTGTTTTATTCCTAAAGTAAATATGTTTCTGTAAATTTCCCCTTTTATTTCTAACATTTCTAGAGTTATATATTTTGATGTAGTAGTATTCAGCACATAAATTTTCATGACTGTTTGATTCTCACTGAGAACTGTAAAATGACATCCTTTGTCTCCTTTGATATTATTTGGCTTGGAATAAAGTCTAACTAATGTTTCCAGCCCTGTTTCCTGTGTTCTTGCATTTCTTTGATAACATTTTAAATTCAGCTTCCTCTCTGTTTTTTTAGTTTTATTCAGTGATAGTATTTAATACTGAGCACAATCTAAAAATCTTGAGATATCTAGTTGTTAGGAAATACTGTCCGAATTTTAAAACATAGCCTAGAATTGGCTGCCAGCGTACCCTATCTACATGGCTTCCTCTGGGTAGCAGAGCTTGAACTGCAGGTCTTGGTCTATGTCATTTCTGGTACAGTGTGGAAAGCCTCAGTGAAGCTTAGCCCCCAGACTGTACAGACAAAAGGACTCTGAGAATACTGGAAAGACCTGTAAGAGGTCATAACTCTGTACAGTCTTGGCACCTGGAATAGTAAGTTATATTATTTGTCACATGTGTTTCTGTTTGTTTTTTCTTTGTATATCAATGGGATGGTAAAAGGATATATTGTAAAAAACTAAGAAACCCCATATTATAGATTTTAGATGCATTCTCTTGTGCAATGAAGGTTTAGACAAGGACTTTAAACCCAATGTCTTTGTCACTTGTGAACAGATCTGCACCAAGGACATGCTATCTGTGTATGCTAAGCACATGCACCTTGGTTCCTCTTTTATAAATAAAAGACTGACATTACAGGGCACATGAGAAAAACTAGGGACAATCTCTCGACACATAGCTCCCAATGCAAGAGTTAGTGTTGCTACTGACTGCTGTGTTTGACCATCTAGTTTGACCATTTTCTCTCATAATTATATATTTTATATGTTTATATTCTCATCTATATTTTTCAGTCGTCTGTAAGAATTGTACCTCTTTAAAAGTTGGACACTGGGTTAGTTATTTTATATTGAAATTATTTTTTTCTGTTTTTGACAAAGTTGCTATTAACTCATGAAGATGAGTATTTAGCAGGATGCTGGTGTGGTGCCCTATCTCTCATCTCCTTTTGTCAGTGTGTTATTGAGCATCATCTCTTGAGAATGACTAGAATTCCAATTGGATGAATATTTACCATTTTGGTCACTGTTTGTTTTTTACTGAACAACTCCTCATACCACAGTCTCCATTCTCAAATCACTCATCTGAATAAGTTCTTTAGCATGTATAGCTCATAGGAGGTTCTGTCTTCAAAGTGTGGCGTCTATGTGTGTAATGGGTATATGAGCATGTATGTGCATGTGTGTGTAATGTGTGTGTATATGTATGAGTACATGTGTATAGTATTGTTTAATGTGTGAGTGTGTTTATGTGTGCATGTGTGTGTAGTATGTGTATAATGTGTGTATGAAAGTATATGTCATGTATATCTATGTGTGTGCATGTGTATGTGTAATGTGTGTATATATGTGTGTGCATGTGTATAGTATGTGTGTGTGTGTGTGTGTGTATGTGTGTGTGTGTGTGGTATGTGTGTTTTTACTTATAAAGACTGTTTGGTAGTTACTTCTCTTATCACTGTGACAAAACCTCTGGCAAAGGGAATATGTAAGGAAGGAGAGGTTCAAGCGTCTTACAGGTTGAGGGAATACCATCAATCATGGCAGGGAATGCATAGAAATAGGAGCCAGAGGTGGTGTGTCCAGTTTGGAAACAAAGATGGACATAAAATGCAGCTGGGTGACAAAACTCAAGGTCCTTCCAGGTGGTACATGTCCTCCAGCAAGGCTTTTCAGCCTAAAGTTTCCACAACCTTATAAATTAATGCCACTGGTGGGAAACTCCTTGATAATTTACATGAACCTCTGAGGGACATTTAATAGTGAAACTACAACAGTGGCACAGTTCACATTCGTTGTTAGAGCTAGCAGAGATTGGATAATTCAACAACAAAGGCTTATTAGCTCGTATTTCTAAAGCCTGAGAAGTCTATTCACATGATGTGAGCATATTCCCATACCCTGGAGAGGTCCTGCTTATGGCCCCAGGGCACCAACAAGTAGATCCCATGTCAAGACAATAGGAGACAATACAAACTTGTTTCTACAATAGAACCAGTCCAGTAATAACCCAGTAATACTTGAGTGCCTTAATCCATTCATGAGCATGGGTTCTCATGACTCGATGATTTCCAAAAACCCTCCCCTCCAAATACCTTTAAAATCTGAATTTTGAAATTAACTTTCCAATACTTGAAATTGGGCAGGGGAAAGGGGGAACATATTCAAACCTTAGTGGGTGGCTGACTGCAAGTGGTTTTGGGTACATACTTCCCCATGAAGACACCATACATGCTGTTGCATTTTCTAATGGATCCCACATCCTTCTGTTTGTGAATCTTTATTACCTTCCGTTATAACACAATGGTGGTTTTAATCTTCTTATTTATTTAATCTTTTTTTCCAGCCTTATACAAGACTAGTGACACTCTTGATAGTGTTTTTTTCCCAACCTTTCCTTCTTCATCTTCAAGAATACCTGAAATTAAAACAGGGCAAGGTGGTATATGCCTGCAAATGGAGCCCTTGGTAAGCTGAAGCACAAAGCTCACTCACATCTTGATACCATCCCAGACCATGTAGTGAGGTTCACTTCAGTTTAGGCTACAGTGAGACCTTGTGTTTAAAAAAGAAATCTAAACTTGAAGTAAATCACACCTCTTCTGTTTCTCTTGTCTTTCCCTTACCCTTTCCTTTGTAGCCTTGTGAAAAATATACTTAATGCATGTCTCTTGGAAGAAAGATAGTGAAGAAAGGAGAGAAAAAATCATAGGAGAGTGGAGGGGAAGGAAGAGAAGGAAAATCCATTTGGGACAAGCTTTCACATTGACCTTAGTCATCTTGTCAACCCTCAGATCATCTCTGTTTTTATTTTGGGTAGCTGATCCCCTCATCTTATGACACAAGAGAGAGTTCCTTGCAGTTTTCCTTATATCACCAAGCACTATTTTTCACATCTTCTATTTGGTGGCTGTTGTTTGCAAAATGTTTTCCATAGTGTTTTGGATTCTAACTTCTTGCATCTTATCAAGCATCCTTTGTGTTTGATGCCCACACACTTATTTCCACTCTCAAATAGACATTGCTCAGTTATACCACATATAATTGCTACCCTGTGGCAGGGGTCTTTCTATTAACACACTAAGAACAAAGCAGTCCATTTCTTTTGTTGGACTTTTTTCTTTCCTTTTTTGAGAGATTGTTTCTGTGTTGTTGTTGTTGTTTGTTTGTTTGTTTGTGGGATTGGGGTTTTGCTTTGATTTATTTTTATTTTTATTTATTAATCATTTTATTTGTTTACATTTCAAATATTATCCTCATTCCTGGTCTTCCCTTCATAAACTCTTCATCCCATTCCCCTCCCCTTTGCCTCTAAGATAGTGCTCACCCACCCACGCACTCCTGCCTGACCCCTTTGGCATCTCCCTTCTCTGGGGCATCAAGCCTCCACAGGATCATGCACCTCCCCTCCCACTGATGCCAGATGAGGGTTTTCACTGTGTATCAGTGGCTATCCTAGAACTTACTTTAAAGACCCGGCTGGCTACAATCTTATAGAGTTTGCCTGCCTCTACCTCCCAAGTTCTGGAATTAAAGACATCCACCACTACACCTGGCTCTGTTTTGTTCAATAGCATTTCAGATTAATAACATAATGAGACATAGGAGTACTTTTTATTATAAGCATTGATGCCAGTGACATCATTGCACTTTCCAGAGATGGTCCTTTCCCTCTGGTACATCCTGAGATGTAGAGGTCCTATCATTGCTTGAGTTTATCTCTGATGAATATCAGAGAACACACATCAGGAAGCATATATATATATAT
>NW_022196905.1:241620913-241690411 GCF_008632895.1 Mastomys coucha
TATATATATCTGTGTTTCTGTCTCTGTCTCTCTGTCACTCTTGTCTTTCTGTCACTCTGTCTTTCTGTCTCTCTATTGCTGTCTCTCTGTCTCTGTCTCTGTCTTTGTCTCTGTCTCTGTCTCTCTCTCTGTCTCTCTCTCTCTCTCTCTCTCTCTCTGTGTGTGTGTGTGTGTGTGTGTGTGTGTGTGTGTGTGTGTGTTTATTGGCTCAAGGAAAGAATTAGTCTTGAAAAGCTCACATTCTTTCCTGTGGGTAAAAGTTTCACTATCTATTAGTTTTCTTTTGTCTATTAGTTTTCTTTTAAATTAGTATCTAGTTTTATGCTAAACTAGAGCCTAAAACTATACGTGTTCTCATAGAAAATGAATTAAAGATTCAAACTCTCTAAGGACAAGGACTGTATGCTTGGCCTGTCAAACTTCCCAGTGGCCTAGACCATGTACAATTTTGAAGGAATAAATGAGTGATTAAATAAAGTTTGAGGTTGCTCACACCAGGCACATTTTAAAATCAAGGGCAGTCTCCTACATGACATTTATTTATCCTGTTCATATTGGTTTGCAAGTCGATGCTTCTTAAGTTTAGAATTAGAAAATCATTCTTCTCAGAATCCAGCATATGGTGATGTTTTTAATGAGAATTTACTTTTTTACTTCTTATTGTAATTTTTGATATTTTAATTTCTTATACATGGTGTCAAACTGCTGGAATGAACAGAATTAGTTCCTGACATGTTTGCAGGTCAGGTTTACATACATGAAGATGGCATGAAGATGAGTTCTTTTCTATTGCAAACCACTAAAGGACATTTGTAGAATAAGGAGAGGTATTCCCATAATCCCAAAGATGCACACAATTTCCTATCATACACCCCAGCAGGCTCCTTCAAAATTGTCTTTTCAATATGTATTCTTTATGGCTTTGAGTGTGAAGCCATTTTTGAGCCAAAGCCCAGTGTGAGGGCTAGATTGTAAAACATAGCAAGTGCTATAGATTCTATAGGGGTGCAGCTAAGATGTTATTCTTATCAGTTGTATTCTCCCATTTTGAAAAATAATGGTTGCTAGTCAAACCCCTCTATACTGCCACACTTCAAGCCGTGGAGGGGAAATTTGAGCCACTAGGGAGAACAGGGGTCAGACATCTCCTCTGAACAAATCAGATGAGAAGATATATCCTAGAGCAGGCTGGAACCAACCCTTTAATGGTGGCTTTGTAAGAAAGTTATTATTCACATTTTACAAATTTAATGATCCCTACTAACAAAAGCCTACAAAGCTATGCAACTCATAGTCATGAGCCTGACCCACAGAATGTTATCATGAAGTGACTCTCTGTCTTTCCAGAGTAACCTGAGAAGAGGGATATTGAATGGGAAAAAAATTCCAGCTAAGTGAAAACAATTTTCTTGGCAAGTAGAAACTGAACATTTTTACAATGTCTTTGTTAGAAAGAAAAAAATAGTAGTTTTTTTATTAAGGCTCTGCTTTGTAATATTCAAAGGTAATATGAATTATGGGATACCAACTGTCTAGAAATCTCCATAAAGTTTTCATTTTAGATTAGGTTCAACCGTGCTAAACCATCCTTTGATTACCTTCATTAAATCCTAAATTAGATCCACTCTTCACCCTCAGCTCCCATAAAATCTGTTCTGTTAATTATGGAACTCTCAGGCCTAATCCAATGAGATGCAGGTAAAAGATTTCAGTAATGTAGGCAGAGCAGTCGAAGCACCTACCACTCACCATACAGAAAAAGGTTCTTCCCAGTATATTCCTGGGTGACAGTGCTAACTTTTAAACATAATTAGTTGCAATGTGATGTGTTTTGGGGGTTTAGTTCTTGTACATATTAATATAATTACATAGCCTATAATAATTCATATTCTGCTCTTACTATACGTACAAACATGCCCATTATATTAAGTGGTCATGTAGGACATTGCATGGCACCCTGGCAGTTACAAACCATCAACATCTATTTCTTCTGTTTTGGGAAATCTAGTGAATAAGTCATCTGGAAAATCTCCAAGTGGAATATTCTACTTAAAAGGGGAGTTATTCAGACTCTGGCACTGAGTGAAGACAGAAATCTTCCATTGAGAAAAAAAGCACAGAGCATTCAGAGTTCTGCATTTCTGCAGCTAGCACTGCTTTTGGTTGTGCTTTTGATCACAACAAGCCAACTCTCTGTTCTTCTGATTCTTGTAAGTCCCCATTTACACAGAATCTAGACTTGCTTCTATAAGGATGTGGAATAACAAAGAGTATAGACTCAGCCAAGCACCTTCCTCTTGTGGGCCCTGGCTTCTGACTCACTCCAAGGATGTCTCCTGGCATGGTCCAGCCTTAGGAGATAACTTGAGGTAGTCAAACCTCCTGACTGGGAGTAACTTGAATACATTTTGGAAAAAGGAACTCTCCAACTACAGATCAGTAGGTTTTCTGCTTTTAAAGCAACATTGATAGTTGCATCTCCTCTACCACATATAATTTACATGAAGTTTGGAAATTGTGAGCAAAATAAATGAAAATTAAGATGTGCGGTCATGTGATATACCTCTTGGCAGAGAAACTCATTTCAGGATGTCCTGAGAGATAGGAGAGAGAAGGGACAAAGTAGTACACGGTCTCTAGTTCATACATAGAAGGAGCAGTTGGCAGTGGAAGAAGGGCAACTCTATAGTTGATAGTATATTTACCATCAGTTTTGTTATTACTTTTACATTATCTATAGATAGCATCCCAGCCTGTCCATATTCAGAACGTGCACACCAAGTTAAGCCACCATTGCTATGCCACTCACATACATGATACCTACCCCTTATGCTACAACACTCCTAACAATACAACTTAGGACGCAGTAGTTGCCTCTCTGATCCCTTCTTCAAGTATGAGGTACCTGAAATGCATATTATGTAAACAACAGGCCACACTGTAAAAAGAATGTCAAGTTGGGATAGGAATGCCAAACATACCCACTCAAAAGTCTACTGTCTGTAAAAGATGACTCCAGAGCTGGTGACAGTCTCAGTCTTCAGTTAGAAATGGAAGAAGAATTAGAAGATACACTGAAAGCTACAGAGTGTGGGCTGATGATGTAGCTATGTGGTAGGTAGCATGCTTGCCTAGTGTGTAGGAAGCCTTAGGTTTAATCTCCAACGTCACAAAGAAAGAAAGCAACAGATCCTTTTAGAATTTATTGGCCTAATATCTTTTCCTCCCACCTCATTGTATTTTAGCTTAATTAATTAACTTTATTTTACTTTATGTTGTTCACCATCTATTATGACAACCATTGATGTGTTGAAGTCCTAATCTAGAGTGTCTCAGAATATAATTATATTCAGAGATAGGTCCTTTAAGGAGGTAATTAAAACACAATATGGCTATATGGGTAGGCCTAGCTCAGATTGAAGAAGTGCCCTTATGAAAGAGAAAATTTTGACACATTATAGAAGGAAAGAAGACAGTCATATACAAGCCAAGAATGGAAGTGCCCCAATAACACACACACACACACACACACACACCAAAGGACCAAACTCCATTAACACTTTCACCCTAATTTCCTGCTTCCAGGGTTATGAGAAAACAAGTTTTCCTAGTTTAAACCACCCAGTCTGTGGTCTTGACAGCCCAAGCAAACTAACACACCATGATTGGACTTGCATAACGACAACATGCTTGGGCATCTGTCCCATGCTGAATCCTGACAAACTCCGATGCTTAGGTTGATCTTGTAGCAACTCTTTCAGTGTCCCTAGAGCAAGTTGAGTGGAGAAAGCCCAGGACTCTGTTATTTGCACTCAAAGCTGAGGTAAGGCTGGCCCCAGGTGGACATTCCACTAACGGGCCCTACCATCTTTTGCTTTATATTCATCGAGTTGATTTTTTTTTTCCACAGCATTGTAATGAAATGAATCTTGGCTGTCTTTGGCAGAGACAAGCTCTCTGTTCGGGAGCTACTGAATCAGGGCCTTAACCAAACACGAAATGACAGAACTGTCTCCAGCAGAGGATTAATTGAGCCAACTCAAGGCAAACACAACGTATTTTGGCATTACTTTTGACAGATGGAAATAAAACAAACATTAGCGACTGGATTGCAGCTAACAATATGCAAAATTAAAGAAGGTACCTTTTTCACTCTGTCTGGATGCCCATTGGCTTTTCTTATAAAATCTGAGAAAGAAAAAAGACAGAGCTGTTAATCTCACTATACACCAGTTAGCACATGCAAACAAGGGGAATTAAAAGTCTTTGCATTCAAGGGAAGGAATAGATATTTGACACATATATTTATTAAGGAGACTGGACTGGAAAATAACACTGCTGTATTCATCAGACATGGTGTAGGAAACATTTAAATAACACAAGAAAGTGTTCACAGGCAGCCCAAGCTGCTTACAAATGGAAACCTAAGGTCTAAGTACTTTTTTATTTGAAGGTTAAATTTTCAATTAATTTTTTTCAGCTTGTTGCTATCCTTTCCAAGCACCACTGTTAATTGCTATGTAAGGATGTCTCTCACTGTTTGAATTCTGGACATAGAAACCTGGAGTTTTCAGTCATCTAATGGCCATCAGAGTATTGGGACAGAAATTAAAATTACCATGTAAAAGTTGAACCAAAACTCTTAAAAGCCAACCAAATTTCTAAAACTCACCCCTTTTCCATTTGTTTGGTGTTGTAGTCTAGTTGTAATGTTATAAAAAAAAAAAACAAAAAACCTGCCCTAGAGCTCCCAGGGACTAAACCACCAACTAAAGGGTATACATGGCTCCAACTGCATATGTAGCAGAGGATGGCCTTATCTGGCATCAGTGGGAGGAGAGGCCCTTGGTCCTGTGAAGGCTTGATGCCCCAGTGTAGGGGAATACCAGGGTAGTGAGGTGGGAGTGGGTGGGTGGGTAGGGGAGCACTCTCATAGAGGGAGGGGGAGGGGATATGGGATAGGAAATTTGCAGAGGGGAAACTAGGAAAGGGGATAACATTTGAAAAATCAAATAAATAAAATATCTAATAAAAAAGGAAATACCTGAAGTTCAGTAATTTACAAATAATATGTGTTTTCTTCTTAGAATTCTGGAGGTTAGCAAGTCCAAGGTCAAGACACTGGCAAGTTGGATGTAGGGTACCAGGACAGATTTTTATACATTGGACCTTGGATGCTGTTGTCTCATCCAGCACAAAGCCAAGAGATGAGTCTTTTTAGAATTAGAAGGACGTAATTTCCCATGACTTAATGACCTTCTATACCCCCTCCTCTATTAGCACTAGAAGATAGGCAATTCAGTTTCAACATATGCATTTGGAGGATGCATTTGGACATAGCACTGAACACTTAAGAACTTCTATCCTTAGATTCCCGACCATAGTTGAGATGAGCAAAGCTTCTGGGGTCATAGCAGATAGTGGATTCACATGGGATAAGAGACCACTGGCAATATGGAGAAACCTGGCCCTAGCTGTAAGGACCTTATCTACTGCACAGGTTTGATTGACTAGCACCGGGGACTCTTTCCAACTTATTTTACTTACCTTTCTTACTCTTACTGTCTGAGCTATAGAAATGAAACGTAGGACACACTTAAGTGATTAAGAATTGTGGTTGGTACTTAACAGGAGGGAAAATGTATCTGGTACTGCAAATTTAGCCAACTTAACACACTGAGTCTAAGTAAAAGTCCCATGTGAGGTCAAACACCAGAGCATGGACAGCCTATCAATGGCTAAACTCCAAAGAAAGGGTTTAAACCTAACTGATGCTTCCTTTCCCAGAAACTGTGAGCTATCAATAGCTCCTCAGATGGGGCTGGAGATTCCAAAGACCCTCCTGACTCCATGCTGGAATTTGTAAGTTGTTTGATCTTATATAAGTCTTGTGCTATAAATTCATTAGTGCAATAGCCATGCCCTATTCAGGGGACAGCATTGTATAGCACTTCTTCTCATTCTCTTCTCTCTTACATTGGTTTTTTTCCCCTCTTCCCAGATGGCCTCTAGGTTTTTGGGAAAGCAGGCTAACCAGATGTTCCATCATGACTCAGCACTCACTGTGGCTTATTCTTGGCACTTTGAACAGTTGTAAGTCTCCATATCGACCATCAATCAACACAATAAGAAGCTTCTCTGTCTGACAAAGGAGGGGAGAACTACAAATCTATAGATAAAACTACAAATACTTAGAAAACAGTTTGACCACATGATAATTAAGCCAAACAACAGCGCTAAGTTTTCCTGGAGCCTTTGAACTTCTTAGTCATAGGCACTGAGTACATCTATAGTACCAGGCATGAATCCCATCCCATGGAACAAACTGGCATTACTTTTCTAATTGTCATGGTTTTTGAAAGTGTTATCAATTAGAAGCCCAGGATATCACTATAGACATTAAAATGCACAGAATGGCTACCTGATTATTTAGCCCCAAATGTTAACAGCATTGACAGTGAAAGATCCTGTATTGATTATAGGAGATAGATGATCAAACAATGTTAATTTAGCATTTGGTGATATTTGGATAGCCTAGAAAACTGAGAGATAAATGATATCTACTCTGACATGGGATAGACTAAGTGTTCAATAAACAAAAATGACCCTTTGTATGGAATTTGCCTATATGATTTCACAGCATTAGAACTGAGATGAAATCACAAATGTTGTTGAAGACAAGATAATCTTGTCTTCATCAATGACAGTGTCCTAACTAATCATCAGGCTAGGTGTTCTGAATGTTTACATCAGTCATACTGGAGATCATCCAACTTCAAGAGTAGAATTAGCAGTGTAGCTATCAATTGAGCCAGTCAATATCAAGGTAAAGTGTTAGGTCAAGGGTACTGGTGCAGTCACAGTGCACTAAATGTTTTATGGGTGTGTAAGAAACCCACTAATATTGAGCAACTGGTGTAAATTCCTGGACTTCAAAGCAGACAAGAGTTGTCCTAACATCTGTATCAGAGGATCAGCCAATCACTTTGATAGGCATATGTAATCAGGCATTTGGAGAATACAGGTCAAGGAATCCGATCCAGTATTTGATTCATTTCCACAAGGCTATCATGGGAAGTTTTGAGATCTGTACAAATAGAGAGTTCAAGATGTATTCTGATATTGTTCCAATTCCTTGAAAGGACAGTTGCTTATTAATGTGCAGGGGAGAAAATAGGAAGGAAACATTTGAAATTTAAGTTAATGTCTATTTCACTTTTAGATGAGAGCACAGGGTGCTAAGCATCAGGGTTCAAGAGTAGGACCTTTGAAAAGTAATACGCATTTCAACTGCCTGTAATCTCCTCTGACTTGCAAGAAGGAGGGTCAATACAATCTAATCAAAATTTCAACATTACAAATCTATAACATATACCCAAGAATGCATTGACTAAGACAACACATAGAACTCTTGGCTAGAGAAAGACTGCACAAACAGATCTATCTGCATGCAACGTGATAAGAGAGATAAAGACTTGATACTGGCTTATCTATGACATCTGGGTCGAGAGTCATTAAATAGGGAATATTGTCACCAAAATGGTCACAGTGGGTATCTGTGGCAATTGGCTGTTTTACGTGGTGAGTATAAGACATCCCTCATTCACCATTCTTTATTTCATATCTAGAAAAAGGTCTCCTAATGACAATCCATCTATAGATATTACTACAAGAAGAGGCCACAATGGGTGATATGAATGCTCTTGTTCCTGGGGAGGTAGGTTGATTCAGGTAAAATATGGGGCAATATTTAATTTGAACTTCAGTTTCTTGAGTCTATTTTCATTCATTTCCCCGTGGTTTCTATTTTTCTTTTTTCTGAATTCTGCCTATAAGTCTTGGTGTGAAAAGAAAGGTCAATGATTGAATGATAGTCTCATGGGCCTTGCTGACTCACACTGAAAGATAAAGAGAACACACAATGACAATTGCATTTTAGAACATTTCTGTTAGGTCAAGATACTGTGCTTGCTAATAATTAATCACCATTACTCCCAGGCCCAAGCAACTACCAATTATTTCGCTATCTCTATGCATTTGCTTCTTCTGGAGATTTTATATGAATAGAATAATGCACCTTATAGCCATCAGCATCTGGTTTATTATACTTAGCATTTTCATTTAAAAGTTTAGCCTTACTATAACATACATCAATACTTTATTCTTTTACATGGCCCAGTAATATTCCATTGATTAGTTATATCAGG
Source organism: Mastomys coucha (assembly GCF_008632895.1). Lineage (NCBI taxonomy): Eukaryota > Metazoa > Chordata > Mammalia > Rodentia > Muridae > Mastomys > Mastomys coucha. Next base: position 241,629,121 of record NW_022196905.1, read on the forward strand.
TTATGTTTTCCCAGTCATCTGTTGAAAGCTATGTGTTTGACCTTCTATATGCATGTTTTTGTATACATCTGGCTTTGTGTGTGTGCGCGTGTGTGTGTGTGTGTGTGTGTGTGTGTGTGTGTATTCAGACATTTTATTATTATCTTGAGCATCAGTGGAACATGGAATTATCTTCACAGTGTTTTTTTTAACTTTTATTGCATTATGATGAGAAAAGTTACATGATTTCAATTTATCTGAATTTGTTAACATTTAAAAACATATTTTAAGTAAATAGAATTAAATCACATTCTTGTTTCCCTTTTGTATCCCAACTGCTCCACTCCTAGGTGCTCTGACACTCTCAGGATCAAAGGTAAGGAGGACACAACATCTGTCCCAACACTGGGAGTAACTGGGAGCAGCAGGACTAGGCACACAGGAACTCTGCCAGCAGAATGGCTCGGGTTCCTTCCAGTCTCTCTAGGCTGGTGTCCTGAGTGGACCTTGGGTGCAAGCTCTGCAAGCCAGTCCCACAACACCCAGAGGAAGCTCCACTCCCAGGCGCTCTGACACTCTCAGGATCAGAGGTGAGGTAGACCTGGCCTCTAAAATCTCTTGGGTCAGAACCTAGGAGCAAAATTGCTTTATCACTGGGAGGATTTTTTCCTTCTGGATATGTCATTGACACAGCCTCTTTTTCAATGGGAATGATGGAAAATTACCTACTATGTGCTTATATCAAACACTCCCTGGGAGACTTTCTATAAAAACCTTTACAATTCTGTTCACCATTAAATAGAGCACAGCCTTTAGTGTACAGTTCAATGCAATAATGCTCTGAAATCATCGGACAGAGTTGACATCATGAAAGATGATCATTCTATTCCAGTCATCTGAGACTTAAAATTATGGGTTTTTGAGTTGTGTCTGGTAAGAACAGGAAGGAACTAAGAGGTAGTGATAACAGCCTTTCTGTGGACATTTGTCACCTCACATTTCCAAGGCTTTGAAACTTCTCTAGTGTAATATGCCTCTCTGAGGATTAGTTGCTTCATTAAAAAAAAAAATCTCACAACCACATCTCCTACTGTGTAGTGGTTGAATAAGAATGACCCTCATAGGCTCATCTATTTGAATGTGAGTGGCACTACTTAAGAAGGAATAGGAGGTGTGGCCTTTTTGTAGGAAGTGTATCACTGTGGGTAGGCTTTGGGGTCTCAGAAGCCTAAGGCAGGTCCAATATTGTTTTCTTCCTGCTGCCTGAGGTTCTAGTTGTAGAATTCTCAGCTACTTTTCCAGCACCATGTCTGCCTACCTCCTTTCATGTTAACCACCAATATGACACCAGATTAAACCTCTGAAACTGTAAACCAGCCCCAATTAAGTACTTTCCTGTTGCTGAGGACATGGTGTCTCTTCACAACCTTAGAACACTGACTATACTCAAAGTCTCCCTAGGATGAAATCAGTCCCTTGGGCTGGTTGGGTAGCTGTAACCTTTTCAGTCTAAAAAGATTATAAACTTCAAGGGAGACTTTAAAGTACTGAATATGTTGAAATACAGCATGCTTCATCCTAGTAACTTTCTTGTTTTATTGCACTTGGGATTTCTTCATACAGAGTTTTGGTATGTTTCTTTTAAGATACTAATACTATTGTAGTTTCATTATAAGGCACATTTACACTGATATTATTAAATTGTTAATAATTATGACTCTGATCTTATGGTTCCTTAAAATCACCGAGACAGGCTAGGGAGATGGCTTAACATAAGAAATGCTTGGGTCTCCAGGCACATGAGCACTTGTATACAAACATGCATCCATATACACGGGAACACAGATACACACTACATACACACAAAAATATACACAGATACACATGTACATTCACACAGGTACATATCCACATACATACACACATATACACATATATACTTAATGAAGTAAAAGAAAATCATCTGGAGCATGTAATAACTTTATACTTAAACATCACTCCTGCTTCAGTGTCCAGGGAAGGCCTCAGAAATATGGGCTGATTTGCTTCTTAGGTTCTTCTCATGCAGACCCTGAGTTTAGAACAGCTAAAGTGGGATGTGGAACATGACACAGATGTTGACTTCTCAGTTTGTTAAGAATTTGGCAAAATGTTACAATATTTGTCCAGACTTGTACATATAATACATATATCAGAGTTGCAAGGCCATTGGTATTTGAAGCCAGGTCCTGAGACTCAGTTTCATACTCTTTCTATAACATGTCTTCTGCAGAGAAAACTAAAATGTAGTCCTTGAGGGAAAAATTCTTAATGGGTGGCAGCAATACATGTTTCTAGCATATATGCAAGGAGGAGCATCGTCGTCCTCTCTTTGCACATGCCCAAACCTAGGTATGGCTTATTTTTAAAAAAATGTGTTCTAAGAAGAACTCTGATGAAAGGTGGAATATCCAGGGAGAGAAAAATCTATAAACAAAACCACTCAGTTACCAACCATAGAAAGGCCTTGTGAGCAGGTGAACAACCCTGTCACAGTAAGAAACAGTGGGCCCAACAAGCATGGAAGCCATTAGTGTTTCTGGGACACTCTAGAATCAGAGACAGAGGTAAGACTGCTATCTGAACACAGAGAAGTGTGATAAGGGTACCCAGGTGAGACCATGCCCAACCCAAGGCCTGTTTAAGTTCTAAACAACTTGTGAAGCTGTACAGAAATGTGAAAAGTGCTAAGTCAAGAGTAATGCTCTAGAAGAGTCATTAGATTTGAGAATAAAATGGGCATTTGAGATCCTCTAATTAAGTCCCTCTTTTTCCTATTAGTGAAAATAGAACCCCAGCAAAAGGTGTGTGTTGCTTCAAAATCTAGGGCTAAAGGGTGAGGCAGGCAGCCCCACCCCCAGACTCTTAGTTCTTCCACCTATTAAAAATAAACAAACACAAAGCTATGGGCAGCACAGATAAGCCTCTATTATTTCTGGAGACTTCTCTGCCTCCCCACTCAACACCATTCACTCAGCCTGCAGAGCAGGCAGCCAGTCAACTTCTGCTCAGTGTCTGTAAGATCTAGGGAGCACCATTGCCATCAGACTCTGGCTCACATTTTGCTGTGTGTGTCTTGGGGCTATTTGATTCATCTCTTTGGGCAAATTCTCCTTAAGAAAAACATTGAATGGGAAGAGATTGTGTGTGTGTGTGTGTGTGTGTGTGTGTGTGTGTGTGTGTGTGTGTGCATGTTATACACACCACATGAGTGTGACAGTGGTCGTGCTTCTGTGCATGTACTCAGGCATGCCATTAGGTGTTCTGTTTTGTCACACTCTTCATTCCTTTGTGACAAGGGTTTCTCATTGAATCTACAGTTAGGCTGGCAACCAGCAAGTCCACAGATCCTCTGAGTCTATTGCTCACAGCACCACAGCTGTAGACAGGCAGCCACACCCAATGTTTTATGTGAAAATCAGGTTATCATGCTTGCTAGCAAGTGCTCTGATCCACTGACCCATCTCTACAGACCTATGAAAAGATATGGTTGTTGATAACATCGGTTGGTCTATGCTCTAAACCAGGACTAGGCAGTGTAAGGGCCAGATCTTGTCTATCATTTGTTTATATAAATAAAACTTTATTGAAAATACAGCCTTGTCCAGGGTTAATACTTACATTTATGGCTTCATTTGTGTTTGAGTGGCAAAGTGGAGCAGATACAACAGGACAACCATATAGTCCATTACTATAAAACTACTTCCTATTTGAACCTTTGCAGTCATACTTGCTCAAGTCTGTAAAAGTACATTCTCTCTACTTACTGCCTGTGGGACACATAGGTGTGCATGTACATTCTCCTACAGTGTGTCTATATAGTCCTGGTCCAAACTAATTTTCTGCTTGTGTGTTTACATTTCATGAATTGAGATTCCATGGCTGCACCATTTAATGGCATCCCCAGTTAGTGGGATGATGCCAATCAGAACACAAATCAACTAACACCAATTCAATAAATGGTGTTTCATTTCCCTAGTTTTACCTCATATTAATATTGAGTTCTATACTATGATACAAAATAGTACACCAGAAGGACCTCTATCACTTTAAAGAAATCTAAGTTTCACTAAGCACGAGGAGAAGTTACACAGGCAAACATGCATGCCCATCCATGAAATTGACCTGAAGAGATTGGCACTGCTGTTATGTGATTGTCTATCTCTTGCACATGAATAATAAGGTCATACTTAGGGGAACTTCAGTCTAAATAATGAGGCTCACATTTTACTAGATATTCAGAAAATAATGGTAAGTTTATAAAATTAAATACATGGTCTAATGTAAAAATAAAACGACATTTTGTTTTAGATGTTTAGCCCCATTTAACTAGAAGCTCTTGATACCCTATTTACCTGCTGCTATAAACAGGGTGACATTTAAAGAGAATTACCTTCATTGTCCAGTCCCTTTCTCATCTGTTCTTACCCTTAATCCACTTAGTGAAGCCTCAGTCTTCAGAGTCACTCTTAATTAGAATATCTTTTTGAAACCCCTGCTCCTTTTGTCAGGAAAACTAAGACCTTTGAGAATGCTCTGAACACCACAGTTGGCACAACTTTATTTGAAGTCAAAGCCACCACAGGCATCCAGCCTCTCCTGACCTGGTCCCAACGCTCAGGAAACCACGGATAAAATATTGTTTCATCTTCTCCAGACATGACAAAGACAAGAAAAGGAGCCTGTCTCTGCTATTAGGCTCCATCCACATCAACATGTGCCTCCTACAGTTCAGCAACGTTTTCTTCTAACTAATTATTTGCCATTTTTGAGATCTTTGATTGTGTGCCTGTACGTGCGCAAATGTGCACATGTACCTGCTCTCTAATTCAGTGGTTAGCCCTTGCCATCAGTAATTGGAATAAGTATCAGGTGAACACTAATTAGCATCAAGGGCTAACCTTTAAAATGTCTTCTTGTCCAATATCATTCCTATGCAGAATTTGTAGTTAAACATGTTCCTGCTAATGGCAGAGCCTTTTCTTCCTTAAAGAATAGGAAGTGCCCTATGCTATCACAGAGACGCTTAGTCATTGAAACACATTTCTGAAACTAAGATATGCATAACTTTTTATTAGAGCCGGTTCCTTTATGCCTATAGCTCTATGGGTTGAGGTGGCACTAGCTGTTAATTTCATGTTTCTGCCTGTCTTCCAGGTCTACTCTGTAGCCTTTTGTATGTTCTTCTCTTCAGAGTAAAAGGGCAATATCTTTAAGCTTTGAGATTTAGTATTTCTTTTGTCAGCTGTTAGAAAGGCTCCTTGTAAAACCAAAGACAAAGCTACAACTATACCTTAGACATCTCAGCCACAATCCAGGAGCCAGAAGTGCTATACATATGGAAGCAATGGGCTGTTGCAACATTTAGGTTCTTAAATATGCCATAAATATCTAGTACCAGAAAGATTCACTGTGATAAGAATGTCCTTTTTTAAAAAACCAAGGTTCCTATCTTCATACTTAACCTACTCACAGAGAGGAGGTTACAGCTATGCACCTTAATCTGCGTTTATTACAATACCCATAATTAAAATGACTTTTATCTGGAGTGCTCCAAGAAGATGAGGTTGTTTTTTTTTCTCCTAACAATTATAAAAACATAACAGAATGACACAGGAAAACTTGAAAAGATACTGTCTTCTAATTAATTCCACCTCTCTTTAAAAGGATGAACAGGAAGAGTTTTGACGAGAGTGATCATTTTTGGGAGGCACAGAGTCACTCGGAGAATTTTTGTAAAAGGCAGGTATGCAAGTTCAGCTCACACAATCTGGTCAGGATGATTAGGGATTCAGGCGCAGGGTTGCAACTTTTAATAACACCCGTCCTTCCTGTTCCTGAGATGACGCCTCAGCACATAAAGCTTTAAGAGACAGCCGGGCGGTGGTGGCGCACGCCTTTAATCCTAGCACTTGGGAGGCAGAGGCAGGCGGATTTCCGAGTTCGAGGCTAGCCTGGTCTACAGAGTGAGTACCGGGACAGCCGGGGCTACAGAGAGAAACCCTATCTCAAAAAACAAAAAAAAAAAAAAAAAAAAAAAACAAAAACAAAAAAAAAACAAAAAAAAGCTTTAAGAGACAACAATTTCACTCTTTTATTTTATTTTTTTAACACAGTCGATAGCTCTATCTTCCAATTCTCCTCTGAGATCCTGTTACTCATTGTATAGTTAAATATGCTATATCTATGACATAGCCTGGTGAAATTCACAAGATCTGCATTTACATTTCAAGTCTTCTTTTAAGTGAATTTATTCATATAGATTCTTTTAGTACTATTAGTAGGCCAAAGGGTAGGAACATATTTATAGCTTCCACCTTGTGTTGCCATATTGCTTTCTTCTAGTGTTAAGAAATTTATATTTACATCATCAGATTGAAAGGACCAATGTTTACTACAAAGTCACCAGTACTGTAGATTTGAATTTATTTTTATTTTGTTTTGCTAATTTAGTCAACGTAAAATGGTATCTTAAGGTAGATTTTATTTGCGCTTTTTTTTGCATATGATGAAGATTAATGTTTCCTCATATTGATTTGGTATTTATAAGTTTCCTAGAGTTACAGTTAAACTTTTGTGCTCTCTTTGTGTTTAGGACAAGGTTTATTGTTTTTACCTTGATTGTCAAAGCAACTAATAACAAAAATCAGACCAAAAGGTAGCCATAAAGTGAAGACCAAAGCTTAATTGTGTGCACTGACAATGGCATTCTGGGCCAAACGAACTTGTGTATAAGGCCAAAACCTTACATTTAAACCTTAAGGTAGGTTGAAAAGATGGAGGAAGAAGGATAATCCAAGCCTAGTTATCCAGCCAACAGTGTCTGAGACGAAGGTTTATATCCAGGAAAGTTGTTGAGGCATCTTTCTTCAGATCAAGATCTGGAAGGGCCACAGGATGCTGGGATCAATTGAGGGTAGATTTTAACAAGGAACTCCACTGAGAACTTTCAGACACTACCATCAACTGTCAACTGCTTCTCACCCAAGGAGCAATGAATTGAAAACCCAGACTCAAAGAGGGGACCTGAGTGATAAACCAGTGAAGGGTTTGCAGAAGAACATTATTTATTGACTTCTTTAGAGGGTGCTCTTGATTTAATTATTACAAATATTAGTAGCTTAAAAGAACAATAATAAGCTGAAGGATTGGAGGAGTGCTAAGAATGCTGTCTTCTAAACATGACATGGGCATTGCACTCAAAAGTTTACTGCAGATATAGTTGTGCTGAATAGGACTTACATAAGGTCAAGCCAACAAGATTAGTCACCATCCCCAAAGGCAACAGATGGTCTCAGTGGGTTACAAAGAAAGAGGAGGAAAAGGAGGAAGAGGAGGAAAAGGAGGAAAAGAGGAGGAGAATGAAGAGGAGGAGGAAAAGGAGGAGAAGGAGGAAAAGGAGGAGGAGAATGAAGAGGAGGAGGACAAGGAGGAAGAGGAGGAAGAGGGACAAAATAGAAAGTAGTGATATGTCTTGGTTCTTGTGAGGAGTGGAAATGCAGCCAAGATAAGTTGTTTGTTACTGTCCAGCAGCAACGTTAAAACAGTGGGTTACCTGGAAATATGGAGTTAGAAGGAAGAGCAGCAGCAAGAGAGAGTTAGGGAAAAGACTGATTGGCCACAGATATACCTGTCCACATGGTTGGTTAACAAAATTAGATGGGAGTCGTGAATGCTCAGCCATCTTTCATTTTAATGAATATCTTTGTTCCCACCAACAGGTAGAATAAGTCAGGCAAAACCACACCCCCAAGTACGTCAGCACGTCAGTCCAATCAGCGACTTCCTTTTTTCTCTGTGGAGGTGGAGCTTCCGAATGTAACTGGAACCAGGTTGGAGGTGTGGCAAATAGCAGGAGATGGGCAGAGAAGTGTGGCTATGCAAGGCAGGCCTCAAACCAGGAGGGTAACAGTTGTTCACATGTATGAAAGTATCAAAAAACTAAATACAAGATATTCTATTAAAAAAACCTCAAGTAATAATAAATATATAAATGTCTATTTCTGAAAGCTTAACTTGGCAACTTCTTGGGCAGACCTACTGATGATTGCTTGCTGCTTACATTCTGCTAGTGAGTTAGCTGTAGAGCTGGACTTGTCTGAAATGTGTAGTGGGTGGAGCAACAGTTTATTTAGCTCACCAAGTTGATTGTGTTAAAAAAAAATACCTAAGACATTAGTGAAATCCACCTTTAGGAGTGTCTGGGCATTTACAAAGTAGATTGACTGAGAAGATCTACCCTGCACATAGGTGACACCTTTTCATGAACTAGTGCCCAACACTGAGTGGGAAGGGAACTAGAAGAGAGCAAGCTGATCACCCATGTTCCCATCCTGATTCCTGTTTTGTCTGGATGTGAGAATTCCCAGCTACCTGCTGTAGCCTCTTGATTGGCTATTTTGTGGATTCTTTCTTATTACATGCTTTTCCACCTCTCTTCTTTGTCCCTTTCAACCCCCTAACAATAGATAGGAGAGAAAAAAGTGATAGAGAGAAAAGGGAGCAACTGAGTTCCTTGGGACAAGCTTCATCTTCATTGTCAGGATATATAATTTCTTCTTGTTGTTTCTTTAAGAACAACTACTTGACAAACCACAAGAAACTACAGCAAACAGCATCCAACCACCAAGTAGCCCACCATAGGGTTACTTTAATAGGGAACTTCTATTGAGGATCTAGAATTTATGTATCCTTTGAAAAGTCCCCACAATGTCAAATGTCACACACTTGCAGAAACTATCTGTAGCTGGCAAAACTATACCCTGCTAGAGCATGAGGTAAATCATTATCACCTGCTGTGATGCAGTTCCATATCCCCACACCTGGGATTAAAACAAAAACATATTTCCATAATACTTCCATTTTTTAAAGAAACCAAAATGCTTATTACAACCTGCCCCATACATGTCCAATAGTGTACTATTGATCTCTGAAACCGTGGGTGTAAACAAAGCTTTTCTTCCTTTATTTGCTTCTAGCCCGGTAGCTATAGCAATGGAAAACAAACATACAAACCCAGATTCCCTTCTCAAGTTCTTTCCAGAAGTCTCAGGGTCTCTTCTCAATGTGTCATCCCTAAAGAGTGCCCTCACGTGAGCTCTCCAGTTAGGCAGCTGGAGACTGAGAACTGTACCAGAGCTCAAGGACTTAGAGCAGCTTCTCATCTCATCACTACCAATATTGGAAAACTAACAACTACAGAGGGGTGGTAACTACTCATCTTCTGCATCATAGACCATTTAGTGACACCCCTGTGTTCCATTCACTACCCAGTCCTCCAACTGGGATCATGGAGAAAAGTACCTCTTGACCTTGACATCATGTCCCTTTGGACAAACAGCCACACCCTACTGAGAAATAACTATTTTGAAAAACGTACACTGTAGCCTTCTCAAGAGGTTTTAGTACATACTGGTGATTGAGGCAAGTCCTAAACACTGCCCAATTTTAATGCATCTAAATACCAAGTGACACAGTTCCTGAGGAACAAACAATGTAGAAGACAAATAGGTTTCTCTGAGGGTCACATGAACATCCTACTATTATAATGTAGAAGGGGGACTTTATTTTAAGGTCATACAGAAAGTCATAGGAACGAAAACCAATCCCATGCCAGTCTGTCAGCAAGGCTCATACTCACTCTACTCTCTAAGCAGGTGCCAAAGGGTTACTTTTAAAAATGAACTACCCTCAATTTCTTACAAAAACATGTTAGAGGAAAGAGAGAGGCTTTGCTCAGGCTTAGTTACGGTTAATGAAGAAAACATTAATCATTTGAAGTGCTATTTGGAGCTCATGAAACTGAAATGAAGCGCAATATGAAATGTTCATTTATTTCTGAGGGATTTACTTTGTTACATTCAATCATTCAATCCTCTTTCCCTTGAAGTTTGAAGGGTGAAGAACACTTGTTTTTTAACAGGAAATTCTTCTCTAAATGATACAAATAACAGCTTCCCTCTCTTGAGGGTGCAATGGCCAGGGGTCTTTAGTAGAAAAAGGATATCCATCATCTTCCCAGTACATCAGGGCAGAGTTCTTTGAAGAATAGTCAAAGGCTGTGCTTCCTATAAGAACTGTAACCCATTATGGTCTCTATAAGTCCCTACCTTCTGCCAGAGAAGCACCTGCCCAGACTTAAAGATAAGCTTTACCACTTACCACTTAAACTATATGGCTGTTAAGTAGTCATAAATTTCTAGAACTTTATCTCTAAGTTTGATGAAACTGAGATTATCCTGTAGGAATTATGTTGAGGCAGTGTAAAGTGTGGGCACTTTGTCCCTCACTGGCCCTCCCAGTGAAGGGCAAGAACTGCAGTGGGTATCATAATCCCAAGCAAAAGGAGGCAGATTAACTCATGTCTTATCTTTGTCCCTTAGGAAAAACAGAGTAAAAAGAAAGTTGCCAGTGAACCAAAGCACATCCTCCCATCACTGTGACTTGTTGATCCTTTACCACAAGTTTTGAACAGCGTTTTTCTCATTATAACATCCCCAATGTATCTCCAGTCCATTGTTTGTAATTCTTGCAACTGGACCTCAAATAACCTTCCTAGGGAAGACTTAAATGAAAAACATGGCACACCTCTCCATGCTGTGGTTTCAGAGACACATCTCCTCTCCCATTCTCTGAGAGAGAGAGAAAGAGAGAGAGAAAGAGAGAGAGAAAGAGAGAGAGAGAGAGAGAGAGAGAGACAAGAACAAAATGATACGATCTCCGTCTCCAAGTGTTCTGTGAACACACTATGAATTCTTCTCCATATGGTCTTCCTTACGTTTTTATAGGGAAAACTGTTTCCTCTGAAATGTTTAGGACCTTAATGTGCTGGTTAATTAAATGCTTTATTTAACAGGAAGACACCAAACATTGCATGCATGGAATTCTAGTTTTCAGTGTCGGAATGTAGCAAAGGTTTTTCAAACCAAATTTTAATCAAACATAATTTAATATTTATCTGATAGCTGTAAAGGAATAGTAGGTTTTTGTATTGCCTCCAAGGCATGATAAAAAAAAACATTTTCCAAGACTTATAAGGACAAATATGTGGATTACTGGAATTACTTCAGTTTTCCCATTTAGATAGTAAAAATGACACAGGCTATCCTCATAATTTAACAGATCTGGGCTAAACCCTGACTGTAGACTTAGGAGCTGAGTACAGTCAGGCAAAATAATCTAATTCTTAGATATTTTTTAATCTGTAAATTTGATATAATAGCTTTGCTTTAAGGTGGTAATCAGATAATCATTGCAAAGCCCTTAGCACAAGCTTGCCTGCCTCAGAGTACATACTTAATCAAGTCAACTCTATTTTCTCCAGTCTTTCCTTTCAATTCTTCTTCAGCTCCATGAAAAATAAATATGCAGAGGACCAGCCAGGGAAAATTACAGAAGCCCCAGCTGCTCTCATGGAGAAGACCTTTATTGAGCAGGTGTTGGATGGTTATGCATAAAGGAAAGCAGAGAAGATATGTGGGAGGTGATCTGCAACTCTGCAATGCACACTCTGCAAGACTATATCATGGCCTTCCTGTGGTTGGGGACACAGGCCGATTACAGAGGCCAATCTAGGATGCTGCTGTTAGGGGCAAGATGCTGCAAGCCTATACTTAGAAAATGGCTCTTTAGAGTTTCTTCTACTTGCCAAGCTACAGGTGAACCTTTAGTATTGGGGTTCAAGAATCCACATTCAGGACCCAAATAGCCTTACTGCAGTGAGTTCTGAGAAGGCATGGGAAGCTCTTGCCTGTGCTTTGTAGTGTGATTACAGACAGATGCCAAGACTTTTCTCTGTCCTCAGTCACCGCTGGCATTGCAAAACCAAACTGTCCACTAGAGATGTCACCTCATCTGCTGAGTCTACTATTAAGTCAGCTAATTATTTTCAAATGATAGTAAAGGTCCTACTTTATTTCCTGACCCATTCATTATCTCATTCTTAGTGTCTCTCAATATCATTTAAGTTAAGAGGTGGCAGACCTTGACTTAGATCGATGGAATCTCCAGGGATAATCCCCCCCCCTCCAGTGCCTTTGTCTCAGCATTTTGGGTTTTACTCAGGGTATTTTGTTTTTCTATGGGACACCTCTCCAGGGAACACTTGGGAATCAAAACAATGTCCTGGAATGTAGACATTAAAGTCCAAAGGGGTTTCTGTGATCTACAGAAAGAAAATGTAGGTACATGACAGGCAGGGCAGAGGGCAGCCCCTGTATCCTCCTGAAGTTACACAGTGAAGGTCATCCAAGCAGGGGACTTCTCAAAGGAGGAAGTGAGGAATGCTTTCCCTTTGAAAGAGGCTCCCAAAATGAGCAATGCTTCCTGTACCATGGAGTTGGTCAGGTTGTAGAATGGTGATGGGTAAGACAATACTGTTTCCATTGCACTGGGAGGGTGGAGGTGGAAGAGCAGAGGGAACCAGACTTTATGATGCTGGGCGTGAGGCATCTGCTGGCATGAAGCATAAAGGTCTTCCGAAGGACCTCAGTCAGCTGGGTGTGTTTACAGTCAGCCCCCAACACTGAGCATGAGGCAATGGCTAGACACATGTAGATTTGCAACTCAATGTTCCAGGTTCTGTTTTGCTTCTCTCCATATCAATAGCAGGATCTTACATCTCTGTTTCATCATACCGATTTGGGAGTGAAACTACTGAACTTGTAGTGTTCAGATTAAATGGTGGAAAGATTAAATGAGACAACATAATTTATCTTTTCCTTTCCCCCACAATTTCTTTGGTTCGAATGTTCTGACAAATTGTGGACAACATTCTAGTGTTCCATCTCCCTTGATTACCAATTAAAAAATAAAATCTCTGGCTTTATTCATAGGGAACCTAAAGTTTGACTAACCACTGACATCTACTAGTCTGCCTTAAAGGGAATAGTGGTCAACGAGACTAAAGTCATTATTGAGTGAGACTTTGGGGAGAGCCTCCTTCAAAGCTTAGCTTTTCTACCCAGGAACGAGGACTTGAGCTCAGACACAGCTGGCACAAGCCTGATGCCAGTGACTCTTGCTGACTGAACAACAGGAACAATAAAAATAGAGGCAATTAACAGTCACAAACATTTGCAGGATGGCTATCAACATACTAAGCCTTTAGTTGTCTATTTAATCCTCAAAATAATCCAACAGTAATTTCCCCTGTCATTTACAAGTCAGCAACCTAAAGCCCAGGATGCATGAATACATATAGAAAGTAATGCATGAGCAGTTGAGAGAATGTATGAGTTAATGGAATTCAAGGAGAATCCAGTATATCGGGAGGTAGGTAAGTTTGTTACTTTCCTATAACTTCTATAGTGACGACCATCATGGTGGCTTTAAGCATCATGCTTTTGTCATCATACAGTTCCATAGGTTAGAAACCCAATATGGATTGCACCAGCCTAAAATGAAGGTGAATCGGGGCTGTGTTCCTTTCTGGTGGCTCAAAAGGAGAACCTGTTTCTTTCCCTTTCTTGCTGAGAGTCTACTCAGTTTCCTTGGTTTAAGCTCCTTCCTCTACCTTCAAAGCCAGTAACATTAAACCAAGTCTTTTGAATATGTTGCTCTTCCATTTCTGCTTCCTGTTCTTTTAAGGACCCTCTGATTATTTCTTTTAGCCCATTCGTACACCACCACCACCACCAAACCATCGTCATCAAAATCATCATTTTGAAGTGTGTATATGTGTGTGAGTGTGTGTGTGCGCATGTGAGTGTGTGTGTGTGTGTGTGTGTGTGTGTGTGTGTGTGTGTGTGTGAGAATGTGTATGAGGGGGTGGAGAGGATAACAGCAAGTGTCAGGCCTCTCCTTCTTCCTTGTCTGAGACAAACTCTGCTATTGTTCACTTGTGTACCCACCATACTAGCCAGCCCACAACTTCCTGCTGTCTCTATCTCCCATTTCCCCATGGAAACACACCGGAATCACAGACCAATGGGCATCTCATGAGGGTAGTGGGGGGTTTGAACTCTGGTTGTCAGGCTTACATGCCAAGTGCTTTACCCACTGAGCCATCTCTTTAGCCCTGGCCCACCCATGTAGCACAGAATGATCTTCCTCAAGAGCTGTTGATCAATAGCCTTAAAGTGCCACGCCCACAGCTGCAGTTTCCCATTGCCACATGGGGTCTCATAAGCATGGATTCCAGGGATTCCAGTAAAGGCATCCTTGGGGGCCAATCTGCTCACCAAAGTGTCTTTCTGCAAGAGATTCCCTGTCATTCATAGGAACATTTTTGCAAGAGGAGCAGCTGTAGCATGCCCCTGACTCCATGGCAGCATGTCAGAACTGTGATTCAGGATCATAGGAACACGAACCCACTTGGCTCATCTTCCTGGCATGACCTAGTGGGTGCAGCTGCGGTCACACTGTCATGCTGCCATCCTTCTGACACACACTTGCAGTCAGCAATTTGAGGGAAGGACAGAAATGATGCTGGCTAGTCACATCTAGTGATATGTTCTTAGGATTCTAGAGGTTTCCTAATCCTATCTGTAATGATGCTAGGCCATAGTAAGTCATTTCCAAAAAGTTTAGAAGAATAGGAGGAATGAAATCTGCATGTTCAACTTTTATATTCCGTGTCTTTAATCACGGGGAACAAATTGCAAATTAAACTACTGATGGACTGAGATGGAGGGTGATTAGCACCAGGTGGCCCACCCACACTGTGACAAGGAAGTGGAATCTGGGATTATCTAACCAGCAGATGACGAGCCAACCTGATGGTTTACTGATCAGCCCCATCCCCTCCAGGACAGGGCCAGCTACAGTCCAATGTTTCTCATGTTAGAACCTCTTTGTGTCCTTCCCTGCATCTTGAGTCCCTTCTCTCTGTCCAAACCCCTGCTGCCTCTATGGGGCAACCCTCCCACCACCCCATCTGAGTAGCCCAATATAGACTTCTTGTCTTCTCCATTGTCTGTCTCAGCCCTTCCACAGGGATTGGTGTCTCTGTTATGTCCACAATGAGTCTCTCTCACTTGACTTAGGTAAAAACAAAACAAAGCAAGCAAACAAACAAACAAAACCCTCTGATCCCAGTTGTCCTCTACTTATTCACTCACCTCTTCCCCAGTTGATGCCATAACATCTCCAAAGCTTTGTTGGTGCTTTGGCTACTTTAAGTTGACCCTTCTCCACAAGCAATCTCTTTTAACCATTTCCCCATTGTGCAAGAACTCCCAGAGCAAATCAGTTACTTACTATTCCTTGATATGTTCTTGATTTTCTAAGTTCATATTTTAAGTCCTACTATGTCTCTGCTCAGTTCTCTGAGAAGGAAAGAAATGCCTCCATCTGTGTCCATTAAAAAGCAGAAGACAAATCAATTGGTCCTTGAGCCATCCTTAATATATCCGCCCATTGAATTACTCCAGGTAACACCAAACAATTTCCATTTTGAGACTAAGAGACTTTGTCCCCTCCAGGCTTTGTCCACTACCAACCCAAGAAGCAGATGGAAGTTTTATGCCCAGCTGAGCATTGCTAAACATTAGTGTTTGAACAGAAGCATCCACAGGTCACATCTCAGAGATAAACAGATAATTATGTTAGTCCCTTCTGACTTCCCTCCCCCCTCTTGCCCAGCATATTGGAAATAAACATTACTCTTTTCTCAGGTCCTGCAGGGTGTACAAGGGTTCCCATGCCCAATGCAACTTTCTGGAAAACAGGTCTATGTTCTCATTTGGGGGATGAAAACATTGGGGACTGACAGGACAAATGTTCCAGAGCTGTAGGGTGTGGGGTAGCATCAGGAACTACATCCCTGTAGTCTCGGGGAAGATAAATGAAGAGGGCGAGATGCTGTGTTGCAGAGAGAACAGCACTTTGCTGAGGATCTTGGTCCATTCTTGCATGTACCTAACCTTGCAGCACTTGCTTTAGCAGCTTCTTTGCGTCAGGAACTTTCCTGGATGGATCCACATTTCACTTGCTCTTCCCCACAGTCTCATATGTAACAAATTCCTCTTTTTTTTTTTCAGCCAGTAAATCTCATAGTTAAGGGACTGGAATTTCTTGCTCAAGGCCCCTTCATAAACGTGGAGGCAAAACCCAAATTGGAAAGCAATGGACTCACTCATTGCGATGTGCTCTTCAGCAAATATCTATTTCAGCATAACCTTGTGCCAGGCACCGTGCCCATTAAGAAGCTGGGCCGCTGGGAAAAGGCAGCATCCCTGAAGAGCAGGGCTTTAATGGAATGTCCTAGCCAGACAGGGCATGCTGAGTCTCTGGGGCTGAGTCCAAGGAGGAATCTGTGCCCTGGAAAAATCGCTTTCGCTTTGGCATTTCCCTCTTTCCTGAGGTGAAGGTAATTATGGGATCACTAAACACGGTTTTACAAGACCTTCTCTTTCTCCCAAGTCTGGGAAGGATGCCCCAGAACCACAGGCTCTCTCCCTGCCCATCTCCTTCAGAAGTTTTCTTCATTATCCCCTCATTCAGATATGGCTTTCCTCTTCCTGTTGTCTATGACATTTCAGTTTTTCCTCTAAGATCACTTCATTACACCTCTCAGTGGGGCCTCTTCTGTCCCCAGGTCATAGTGTATGTCTCCCTCCTCTGTGCACCAGAAGCTGCTGTCTCCTGTCTGTAAATGGACCCTCACAAAACAGGCAAAATGTTTGCTGGGGCTCAGGCCAGTACTGGGAACATAAATTCAATAGCTTGAAACTTGTGTGAAACAAAAGCATATTCTGCAAGGAAGAGGTGGCCATGACCGTGGTCAGTTTTCTGTCTTCCATTCTTACTGCTTCTGCGGCTGCTGCTTCTACTACCATCACTTCTCCCTCCTTGCCCTCCTCCTGTCCCTCCTCCTCTTCTTCCTCCTCTTCTGGTCTGGAGTAAACCAAATACCTTTCTTTGTATTTTGTTTTCTTTAATCAAAACCTGGTTTATCTTTATATAATCCTACTCTGAGAGAGGAATCTATTTTAACCACTGCTTCTTGAACCACACAGCAAGGTAGAATGTCATAAGTCATAATATGTACTTCCTCAATGAACTCCAATGATCTCTCGGTTCAGTACGGTCAAGGAAGGGTACTCAAGTCTCTCAGCCGGTCCCAGTAGGAAGAGCATCTCATCACTGAGACAAGCATGGCTTTGGTAATAGCAATGGTTACTATGGCCATGTTGCCTGTCTTTGCCATGTAACCTTCTCTATAAAAGGCATCTATTGGGCTTCTGGTTTGGCAAAATGACTTCTGGAAGCTACTTATGATCATTCTTTTTTTTTTTCTAGACATAGAAACTAAAGCTAAGTGATGGTCATTTTATTCTGTCCCAGAGCTGATATATAACTGGGATATAAAATAAGGTCCTGGTATTGCAAGACAAGCCTACCAGAGACCACCACATGGATATTATTAGAGCCAAAAAGGCAGCCTTTATTACCAGCCAACAGTTACCCAGGGAACTTACCCAAATCATGCAGCCTCAAGCTTTACAGCTCTTTCTCTTTTATGCATTGATATTACATCCTGGTTGTCACACTTCAGTTAGCAAGAAGCAGAACTATAGATACCAAAAGGCAAAGTTAGTACATTTAGGGATGTTCCTGGAACTATGGACGGGGTCTTTGATGGATTAGAACTTTGTTACAGTTTGACAGCTGTTGGGGCCTACATGCTGGATTTTAAGGTCATAATGGTAGCTCTTACATGGCATCAGTTATGCGAAGCCCTGGAGGCCTGTTACATTGATTGATAGCTCCAAATACTTGTTTGATCTTCCTAGCTAATTGCAATGAATTAAGAAATACTGGTGTTCAGTTCTGTTTTTATTGTACACAGCTCCTAATCTTGAACATCATGAGTCTCTTTTTTAGGCATTAATGAGATGACTGCTGGCCAAGGGCTCCTAGATAGTTTATCTATAAGGAAACTTGTACCAATCCCTAGGCATAGGGAAAGAAGTCTGACTATTAATGGCCAATAATTTAATCAATCCTCAGAGCAAAACAGTCAGAAATATCCAGGACAAGCTGGCTTCTCCACTGACACCTTCTGTGCAGCTCACAGCCCCCAAATCAATAGGCACCTGACTTGACCAATAGATTCATTTTGGATTCCTGATGGCTGCAGCTACTAGCCTACCACCTGCCTCAGCCAGCCTAGTTGACTTTAACACCGTGACTGCATAGAACTGGGGAACCTGACCCCAGCTCTGCCTTAGCTCCCACCCCACACTTCTGACACCCTTCTATCTCCACCCCCTCCTGCCTAAGATCCCATTAGTGTCTGAAGTATTGTCATGATCCAGCATGAGCCACGGCCAGCCACAATTAATTAATTAATCAGTTATACTCTATCAGCAAGTGCAGACTAGGAATGTTAAATAAACAAATTAAAGGCCATGTTTCACTAAAGCTCAGCCCAATGAAATAATAATGAGGCGAAGTTAACTGCTCTGCACAGAAGGCAGCATATTGTAATGGAATATACTAGGGCAGTAATATCCTAGCAATATGCCAAGAGGCTACAACCACCAAGGAGACTCTCTGTCACTATACCTCTGCACAGAAGTGATAGGAACTCAGCAAGTCCCAGCTGAAAAAGCCTGGCTCTGTAGCTAGCTGAAACTCTACCCAAAATGTATTTGCTGTTTATCAGAAAGCATACAAGCCATCTCGTCTGCTTACCAGAAAGTCCTCAACCACTTGAGGAAGAGGAAAAGGAAGAAGAAAGGCAGAAGGAGGTAGAGAAAGGGGAAGAGGAGGAGGAAAGCATTGATTTTGTCAGTTTCCATAGATTTCTTTTCAGGCACACGAATGGGGGCTCAGCCAGTGTCAGCTCAGATTGCATCATGGCAGGCAGCTCTAATCTAGGTAGATCATTGTGCTTAAAAAGTATCATCCCTGGAATCAACCCTTTCATTGTTATTGGTTCAATATTCTCGCTCTTCACCCACTGTAGTTTGAATATGGTTTGTTGCCACCAACACTAGGGCTCAAGATTGGTCTTTGAAGGGGCGTTGGAGCCTAGTAGAAATTGTTTGGTTATGGGAGTATGTCCTTGTGAATGGGTCCATGTAGCTGAATAATTAACACAGCTGAATAATTAACCAAAAAGTAGGTTGTTATAAAGCAAGGCTGTCCCACCCAGTTCCCTTTGTACATGGCCCACTTGTCTCTCTGCTTTCCACCAAGAGTTAAAAACACAAAAAGCCTCAGTAGATACTGCTGCTTGACCATGTCCTTCCCAGACTCTAGAACATGAGTGAACATAAACTTGAACCCAGTTAGCTTATAATGATAAATAGTACAGTAATAAATAGTTTGGGGGTTCTGTAATAACAATGTGAAACAGATTAAGACATCACTTTTGGATGGGATAATGTCTTAAGTCTCTCAGAGGCCCCACTGGAAAAGAGCCACTGTGCCCAGAGCTTTGTTCATGCATAGGTGTGCTGTTGTCTTCCTCTTTTAGTTATCTCATTTCTCTATTTCTCAATGTGGCATTTCTGATCACATCCCAAAGCAACCTATTGCATTCAATTTCAGCTCACAAGAGCATCCAGCCTAAAGAACAGCCCTTAGACAATGTCTACAAGTTGTAGTGGGATGTCCTGTCCTTTCCCCTTATAGCTTCTTTTTTTGTCACAGGTCATAGTAAACAACAGACTACTCTTCTCCCAGGAGTCTAGTCTGATCTAACCCATTGGTTAGGGGAAATTTTGAGACCAGTGATTCATTTGACAAGTATTCACAACAACCCTCTGTGTGCCAGGACTGTCTGAGGATTTGGGATGCAGCCGTAAGCAGTGCAGATAGATGCCACAGTGACTGATACAACTGGAGCATGATGTATGGGCAAAGGAAGCAGGGTTGCAGCACAGGACTAGATGGGAGCTCTGGCTCCAGACCTGAAATGTTCCTTGCTATTTGCAGACCTCAAGGCCAAGGATCTCTACCCTGACCTTCCATTTCTTCTGCTTCAATGTGAAAATATGGGAAACCCAAGTAAAGAAAGAAAATAATCGAGAACTCTGACTTCACTAAGAAGCTAGGTCCTCATCCTTTGGAAAATTTATCTCTCATTCAGGAATCAGTCTCTGGCAAGTTCTAGAAGCTTGTTGAATAATTAGGTTCCTTCAAAGCTTTTCCTATTTTTTTTTTAACTTGGATAATCATCTGTAGCCAAGACAGAATTCTTGTCTCTTTTTTCTTCTTCTAGGACATTCTTCTTCAAGACCTTAAGTCACCACCCCAGGTGGGTGTCCTTAACACTCACATGAAATAGTGACATTTTAATTTCTCTCCCCATCATGCCATCCTGTGGGATCTGATAAGATTCTCTTGAGGGCTACACAGGGAACCCAAAGCAATATAGTTTAGCAGAAATACATAAACAGTGCTTCTGAAAGCCAAGGAAAAGTTTTCAGAGAAACTTTATAGAGAAGGAGCTAGATGATGAGAATTATTTCATAAATCCCTTCCATGGGTCCTCTACTAAAATTACTTTGAGGAATAATTCTCCAAAAGGAGAATCCTTTTTAGTCATGTTTAGACCAGAGAAATGGTAATTACCTCAGGATAATGCTTCCAACTAGGAAGAATTTAAGTGAAAGATGATGGCTAGTTCATTATATCTTGGAAGAGATAGTCCTGGCCAAGAATATCAATGTGCCTACCTGCTCAATGTATACAAGGACATGCACATACATGTACACATATATGGGTGTTGAGAGAGAGAGAAAGAAAGAGAAAGAGAGAAAGAGAGGGGAGGGGTTGGAGGAGAGGGAGAGAATGAGGGTATCCTGTTTTGTATTATTCTACAGGCATCTCTTATATTTTCTTAGTTCCTCTGAACATCAGCACTCTCCACAAATCCATGTAGTGGTTGAAAAATGGTGTTAGATGACTTTCAGGGTCCTCTGGGCTTCTGCTACTTTTGTGGACATCTTCACAGTCAGGCAGAGGATCTTCACAGTTCTTCATAGAGGACTACTAATAAAGTGTTGCAAGAATTAGTAAAATAAATCCACCACGCAAACTCTATTTCCCACCAGGCCACACTTTTGAGCTGGTACCATTCGTCTTCAATACTAAGCTCCGGCAGGTTTTTGTTTTTTCCTCCCAGCAAGCTACATCTCGCTCACATGCCACTCTTTACACATTCCCACAATCATTCATCTAAATAGCACCTATTACCCAGTAAGTAAAACATGACTCTTAAGGCCTTAATATCCAATCAGATTTATATAATAGTAAAATCACAATTACAAGATGCCAATACAATAATTTTAGAACCAAATAACAAAGACAATAATCTAACCCAATTAGTCTATTTTATAAGAACCTGCTTGGTTGTATAACCTCATGGGGTCTGGTACGTTCTCATTGTCTGCCTCCATGATGACATCTCCTCCTGCCCTGACCCCTCTCATCCTCCTCTCCTGACTTTTTTTTTCTCTCCAACTCTAGCTCCACCTCTCTATTCCTGTCCAATCACAGGCCTGTCACTGCCCTAATGTGACTGGACAGAGAAAATGCTACAGCATTGAAAACAATGAAGATATTGTTTTCTTATGTTACACCTTGCACCAGGTTCTGTCTTACATGTTCTATAGGGAGTCATGCAGGGGTCTGCCAACAAAGGACACCAGCTTCTTTCAAAAAGGTTTTACTAGAACAGCCAGGTATTCATTTATACATAGTCTATGGCTGACTTAAAGCCACAATAGTAGAGGTTAGTAATTGAAACCAAGATTCTTTAACCTGCATAGCCTGAAGTATTTCTTGTTTGACTTTTTGTAGGGAAAAAAAACCCCTACTAACTGATTAATTAATTCATCTTATCTCTTTACAAAAACCTTGTGGCATGGTGATAATTGTGATAAAAAAAAAAAGCAGAACAGAAAAGTTTGGTAGTTGACCTAACAGTTGGAACATGAAGCTGTGCCCAAAACCTATATTCTAGGAAGCAAGTACTAGGTTCTAGGTATCCAGCTGTGACTTCTTCTGAAAGTGGATCAGAAATGACATCCAGAGAGTAAATTTACTATGGTTTGGAAGCCCTAGCCTTCAGAAGAACAGGATTAGGAGCCATTGTTTGGGAAGACTGTCTTACTCAATGCCCCAGAGAAGGTGCAAGGATGAGGACCTACAAATGGTATTCAGAATCAGGAGTTGTCATGTCTCTTCCTATCTCATCCCCATGGCTACAGGTTGTTTTTTGCATCTGTTGGCTTTCTTATGGAGCATCATGCAGATCAATTTGATGTTATGGAAACAAATAAAACTGCTTTTGCTCTTTTACACAATAGCTTTATAGCATTTTTGAAATTATATTTTTAATGAGTCAGTGTTTGTCAGTGTTTTTGCTACGTAGCCAAAGAAGACCCTGTTTCTCCTACTTCTAAGTCCCTTGTTCAGGATTAGAGGAGTGGGCCACCACAAGTCATTTATATGGAGCTCGGGATTGAACCCAGGGTTTTATGTGTGGTAGGTGAGGATTCTTCCAAACAATCTGTAGCCCTAGCCCATACTCTCACTGTTTTTAAGTCTCTGTATCATACAGGCTGGAAAATTGAAGGAACAAATGTGTAGTAGACTTATAACACAGTACCACATTAGCAGCTGAGAAGTTGACCTCACTTTGAGAAACTCATTCTCCCAAGAGCATCCCCAACTTTGCTCTGGACACCCCCATAGACAAGCCCATGTATTGTTGCTATTCCTCATAGGATAGTATACTTGTACCTAGGTCATCTCCAAAAGCTAGAAGAGCTTTGACACCACGTAGAAATCTCAGGTACCCCTAGATGGTCTGAGTTGCCAGGTCAGAGGTACAGCTCAGGGTCCTCCAGGACCAGCAGAGAATGAGAACTTGGCTTTCTCTGGTTTCTGTTACAAACCAGATTTTTGGAAAGATAAAGGTGTCTGAAAACCCCAATTTACCCAGAAGCCACCTTCGTATCTGTAGTATCCTCCAGTCAAAAGAACATGAAGTTTCCGTAGCCAGGCAAGCTTCAGATAAGAAATGTCCTCCAGAAAATAATCATAGGTGAACGGGTTGATCACACGGGTATTAATTAGCAAAATGAAAACTTAGAAATAAATGGACTGGAATTGGAAAACCTGGTGACAGAATTTCAAGAAACTTTTTTTTTTTAACTGATTAGGTAAAGCTTGAAGCTACAGTGTGAAGCTTAGAATTAGATTAAGGTTTAAAATTCAAGTTTGACAGCTCCTATGTATCTTTATCTTTAGAGAAAAAAATCTCTGAATGTCCTCGGTCCCAGAGTCAGGTTAGAGAAAAAGGAGATGATGACACTTCACACACCTGCATCCCAGGGTGTGATAACTTCCATAACTTCGGTGCCTAGAACATGGCTTGTTCTGAATAAATATTTACTTGGAATAAGTTAATAATTTTTGCTGAGAAGTTTTTGAGCTTGATCCGAGAGGAAATTGGCACACACACACACAAACTGTAACCAAAGAGGGAAGCAAAAAACAAAACAAAGCAAAAACATGAGGACATTAGGGGATATCAGCAGAAAGCATATAAGGAAGGGAAGAGATAGAAGAGTAGAAAGGAGGGAAGGGAAGAGAGGGAGAGAGAGAACAGGAAACAGGAAGTGAAACCCATTTGTATTATTAATATGTTTTAATATTTTTACTTTCTGTATATGTATGTGCACCACTGGTATCCCTGGTGCCCAAGAAGCCAGAAGAGGATATCAGAAGCCAGAAGAGGATATCAGATACCCTGACACTGAAGTCACAGGGGATGTGAACTGCTGTCTAGATCCCATGAGAGTCTTCAACAGAAGCAGTGCTCTTAACTGCTAAGCTATCCCTCTAGCCCATACAACAATATATTTTTAAGACTGGAGAGACTAGGGACTAGGCAAGCCTGGTAGGAGAAGAATAAATGTATCTGGGGTCAGATACATGACAGCCCAACCAACTGTACTAATGTGACTTTTCAGCGATAAATGGGAAAACTGACAAAGTAAGCAATGTGAGTGCATTTTTTCCCCGCAAGGATAACCAACAGCATCCTAGCAGTGAGTGTGGGTGATGCTGATGGTGATATTTATGTCCAAGGTAGGGTAAAAGTGAGCAGATCAGCAGTGAGCATCTTCTCTGTGGCTAGAGGACTTACTTCTCTTACAAGAAAAACATGAGGTGGGATGATGAGCCTGGCAGAGCCAAGAAGTTGTGCAAGACCAAAGGGCAGGCCTCACCCCAAATGACAGCTCAAGCAATGGGAGATTTATCAGTTCTCAGCAAGGAGAAACAAACAGAGCTGGACAACTGGTTTGAGGCAGGAGGCATTCTACTTTTCGGCTGGATGAGTGATTCCCATCTATCTACGGATAGCTTAGGGAGTTAGAGAATGTATTTGTTTCTTGAATTTAGGGTTGCTCAACATTTCCTGAGATGACTAGCCTCAACCTGGGCACAGGAAGGCTTCCTGTCCCTTTGCAGGAGATGGCATTTTTTAACCCAGTGAGGAGCCTGAACCAGTAGAGTTCAGGGGTCCCAAACTGAGCCCAAAAGATCATCAGAACATCAGAGCTCCATTACATGGTTCAGCTACAAGTCACAGAGATCAAAATCTTTGGAAAAGGCTGAGCTCATCTTTCTTAGTGGTAGTGGGACTTCAGGGAGTCCCAGAGATCAACACACTAAGGATCTGCAGAGAAGAGTATGAAGCCCCACACGAGTGAGTTTGTGTTGCCATGCCTACCATGTTTATCTTCCCAGACACAAATTATTTTCTCCAGAAGCCACTTGCAGTAGCTGACACTACAACCAAGGCAGTTCTCTCATTATCAAGAAGGATAGACTCCTCATGCATCCTGGGTAGGTGTTCATGCAGACATGCTGGTAATAGAAATGAGCCACCAGTGTGTCCTCTCGAAGCTGTCTGTTCTTAGCCACCTAGATTTCTGGAGAACCAATATTTACAACACTCTCCTGTGTTCCTATGTGTTCCTATGAGTGGGCTTCATTATTCTCTTTAAGCTTTGTGGTATTCATTTCGCCTGTTAACCACAATGAGATCATAATCGATGACAGGGTAATCACGGCAGTAAAGGAGAGTGAGAATACTGCCCAGCATCCCTCAGTTGTGTTTTTAAATTAGATCTACTTGTAAAGAGCTGGCAATGTAGCCTTGTGACCTAAAATTACTGATAGCATCTCATGCTTTCTCTGCCATGAAGAACAGGAGGTGAGGGACTTGTTCGTTTGTAGCTATTTATTACAGCAGCAATGGAGGCTGATACACTTGGGTTCTGAAACCTTGAACACATCAGTAGTCTCTTGGACCCACAACATTGGTAGGCAGCTCTTCTGTTGGCCTAGATCTGAAGCCACAGGAAACCAGGTGACTTCCTGTGACTTGAGTCATAAGAAGTGATCCATGAAAACAGCTCTCATGATGCTTATAAACATTAGGCAGTTGGGAGAAGAGAGACAAAGAGAAACAGGGACATTGAAGAAAATCTTTATTATCTCACCAAGAAGAGTCTTCCTTCATCTGTCCTTGCATACGTCCTCTGCTTCTGCCTGGGTAGAAATGAACTCCACCCGATCCTGAGAAACATTTAAGAGATACTTTCTAACCCCTCCTTCTGAAGCCAACATGCTTAATCAAATTCTTTCCAGTCCCTTGCTACTTTGGAGTTTTTTGTTTTTGAGTTTCCATACAAAGCACAACAGATGGAGTAATTAAGCAGATACATATGCCCCCCCCCCAAAAAAAAGTGTCTAGAAGTCAAATGAAGTGTCAGCAGGGTTGGTTTCTCTAATGGCTGCAAGGGAGAGAGTCATTGATTTAGTGTTTTGGCTACCATAACAAGATGTCATACAGTTGGTGGCTTATAGGGATAATAGAAATTACTGTTTCAGAGTTCTAGAGACTAGGACTAAAATCAGGTGCTGCCTAATGCATAGTCGAGCAAAGACTTATTTTCTGGTTTATAATTCATGTCTTGTTTATTGTATTTTCACAAGGCAGAAGGGCAAACTACAGATTGGCAGATGGATAAATACTTCAATGTAAGGCATGCTTTGGACAAGGCTTTATTTTATTCTTCATATGTAAATTGATGGTTTCCATTTTAAAAGCCCTCCAAAGTTTCATGTGTTAAAGACTAGGTCGACACCCTAGGGACTCTTGGGAGGTGGTAGAACTTTCAGGAGGTAGGGTGTAGCAGAAGGAAGTTGGGTGGCAGGCATATGCCTTTGAAAATGATATTAGAACCCTGAACCCTTCCTCCTTTCACTCTGACTACCGTGAGGTAGACAGCTGTGTGACAGCACACGTTCTGTGCCTCAGCCCTACTACATGCCTTTAACTCAAGAGCTTTCTGTAAACAAAAGCTAAATAAAGTCAATGATAGTTTAAGAGCCTGAGCAAGCAACCAGTTGACAGGGAGTGAGCATAAGAAAGCCCAGAAAAGAGAAAGAAGGGGATTTGGGTTGAGGGTATTTAAAATAGCATGGAGAAGGAGAAGGACTTTTTTCCTTCTAGGATGTTGGTGGAGTAGGAAGGTCAGCTGGGTGCTTTTTCTGCCTCTCTGAGCTAACAAGTTTCACCCCAGCATCTGGCTCCTGATTCTTCATTGTTAAAATAGAATGGTTGGGATTTTTGTTTATAAAACAGCAAGGTTCTGTCCCATCACATACCCAACTCAATGGAAGCAAACAACTAGGAATTAACATTCGTGAAACTGTGACAAAAAATAAACGTTTCCTCCTTTTAAGTTGGCCATCTCAAGTATTGTGTCCCCAAAGCAAAAAGCTGAGCAGCATATTTAAGAATAAGAGTAACATTTCTTAGAATGTCAGCAAAATGGTGTATTGGCACTTGTGAAATTGTCTAGCAAAATTCTGGACACTAGGTAACTAACTGTTCAGTAAATGTTTATTTTAAAAAAACAAGTGCAGTGCCTCCAAAATGTTTAACTTGTCATTGTGACATTGTGCACAAGAAACATGGCAACTATTTTGTGCTCTCATAGCAAAGATGTCATTCAAAAAAATGGTGGATCTCTTATATTTTTCTAACTAAAGAGACATTTAAAGATCCCCAACTCCAACTCTCTGTTTTTTTTTATTGCTTGTATGACAACTTACCAAAACTTTAGTGCCATAAAGCAACACAACTCTATTAGCTTACAGTCCTAGAAGGTACAAGTGTAATATTGGCTCTTCTTGTCCAAAACAGAAGCCTGATCATTTCAGCAGTAGAACCTGAACTGTCACCTTTCATTCAATACATGGGGGCTCTCAGAAACTCAGGTCATCAACTTAACTTCCCAGGGTATTAGAATCCTAGGTTTTGGAAGTGTGAGGCGGACAGAGGCATCAGTCCAGAAAGTAAAGCTTCCATGGTCAGAAACCAATAGCCCTATCCGTGCTGTGTCCATTTCATAGCTAGTGCTGCTCTGCAGAACAAGGGTGCATGCAGGGGAAGCTGCCATGGCAACCTCTATGGCCCCATCATATAGCTTTCAATACCAGGGCTCACCTATGTACATAGCACTTCATTCTCTCTCTAGTATTTCTGTGATGAGATGCAGCCCTTCTGGTAATGAGAATCTACCCTAAGGTGACTTTGAACAGCAGCAGCCCTGTTGGAGGAGGCAGATCTGGGTATGGAACACGGCTCTCTTAATCAGCATTGATCACCATACAGATCCATGCTGTGCCCAGTGAAGCTTTGTACATAGTTGTAGTTTCACAGGTATCCACCTGGAGGAAGCTATTTACATGAACTTGGATTCCCACATAATTGAAGTTTTCCTAGTTTCCTATAAGCAGACCTTTTCATACGCTGTCCTCCTGCGTAGAAGGCCTGCCTTTTCTTTTCATTGTCTGTTCCTTATTCTTAGCATCCTTTTCTTGTATGGTTTCACCAAACCTTGGGAGATACCTTATGGCCTCACCTTTGTGCCCCTTGGAACAAGGTACATCTTTTTCCTAGATGATCTCTCTGTTTCCCTCCCCTAGTCACCTGAGTTCGCATACCACACTGTCCCCTGTCCCAATGTCCCCAGCATTCTAGCTGGGTCAAAATGCACAGCAGACACTTAAGAGAAGTTTGGCTTATAAATCAGAGGCTTAATGACTGAAACGAGGAAAACAGTAAGATGTGGAAGTCTTGCTATAAATGTTGTATACTTTCTCCTTTATGGAGCTAAATGAGGCAAGTCAAATAGGCATTTCTCCAAAGCAGACCTGCAAAGGTCAATAAGCACATGGCAAGGTTCTCAGCCTCACCCATCATTAAGAAAATGCAAGTCAGATCATGACAAGATACTTCATAACTTGGATGATGCCCTTTACAGGAAAAGAAAGTCATCTCAAGGGTTAAAGTTAGGATTACCACTGACCCATTACTACTTCTAGACATATGTCTCAAGAATTGAATGCAGGTATTCACAATAGTGTCTGGGTTGGGTAAATGTATATGGGATGGATCCCTAGGTGGGACAGTCACTGGATGGCCTTTCCTTCAGTTTCTGCCCTAAACTTTGTCTCTATATTTCCTACCATGGGTATTTTATTCCCCCTTCTAAGAAAGACTGAAGTATCCACACTGTGGTCTTCCTTCTTCTTGAGTTTCTTGTTGTTTGTGGATTGTATTTTGGGTATTCTGAGCTTCTGGGCTAATATCCACTTATCAATGAGTACATACCATGGGTTCTTTTGTGATTGGGTTACCTCACTCAGGATATTATCCTCCAGATCCATCCATTTCCCTAAGAATTTCATAAACTCATTGTTTTTAATAGCTGAGTAGTACTCCATTGTGTAGATGTACCACATTTTCTGTATCCATTCCTCTGTTGAGAGACATCTGGGTTGTTTCCTGTTCCTGGCTCTTATAAATAAGGCTGTTATGAACATAGTGGGGTATGTGTCCTTATTGCATGTTGGAGCATCTTCTGCGCATATGCCCAAGAGTGGTATAGCTGGGTCCTCAGGTAGTACTATGTCCAATTTTCTGAGGAACCTCCAAACTGATTTACATAATGGTTGTACCAGCTTGCAATCCCACCAGTAATGGATGAGTGTTCCTCTTTTTCCATATCCTTGCCAGCATCTGCTGTCACCTGAGTTTTTGATCTTAGCCATTCTGACTGGTGTGAGGTGGAATCTCAAAGTTGTTTTGATTTGCACTTCCCTGATGATTAAGGATGTTGAACGTTTCTTTAGGTGCCTCTCAGCCATTTGGTATTCCTCAGTTGAGAATTCTTTGTTTAGCTCTGTACCCTAGTTTTTAATAGGGTTATCTGGTTCGCTGGAGTCTAACTTCTTGAGTTCTTTATATATATTGGATATTAGCCATCTATCAGATATAGGGTTGGTAAAGATCTTTTCCCAGTCTTCTGGTTGTCCTTTTGTCCTATTGACAGTGTCCTGTGCCTTACATAAGCTTTGCAATTATATGAGGTGCTATTTGTTGATTCTCGATCTTAGAGAACAAGCCATTGATGTTCTGCTTAGGAAATTTTCCCTGTGCCCATGTGCTCAAGGCTCTTTCCCACTTTCTTTTTTATCAGTTTCAGTGTATCTGATTTTATGTGGAGATCAGGAGTCTGATATAGCTGACTCCTGAGAGGCTCTCCCCGTGCCTGACTAATACAGAAATGGATGCTCACAGCTGTCCATTGGACTGAGCATAAAGTCCCAAATGGAGGAGCTAGAGAAAGAATCCAAGGAGCTGAGGGGTTTGGAACCCCATAGGAGGGACAGCAATACAAACTAACCAGTATCCCCAGAGTTCCCAGGGTCTAAATCACCAATCAAAGAGTACACATGGAGGGACCCATAGCTCCAGCTGAATATGTAGCAGAGGATGGCCTTATGTGCCATCAATGAAAGGAGAGGCCCTTGGTCTCCTGAAGGCTTGATGCCCCAGTGTAGGGGAATGCGAGGACAGGGGAGTGGGAGGAGTGGGAGAGGGTGGGTTAGTGAGCAGGGAGCAGGGAGTGGGATAGGGGAGTTTTTGGAGGGGATAAAATTTACAATGTAAACATGTAATGAAAACATTACAAAGAATGCAGGAGTTCAAATAGTTATTTATGGATCCATGTTCATAGCAACCCAAATGACATTGACAGAATACTGGATGGACCAAATGGGATCCATGTAGCCAAGAAGGTACAAATCAGCCTTTACAGAGTAATTTTTCTTCCATGCTACAATGTGAATTGACTTTGGCATATAATGAGCTACATATAAAAGGACAAATGCTGTACGAGTTCTCCAACTGTAAGAACCCAGTTCACAGAGGCAGAAAACAGAGCAACAGTTTCTAGAACTGTGGGTGCAGTTCCCATTCCGTGGGTGCAGATTTTCTGCTGAGAAGAAGAAAAGGGTTGGAACAGGACAATAATGGTTGTACAACAGGATGGCTGTACTTAAGACCACTAAGTGTTAAACATCTCTCTTTAAGTTGTTAACATGTTCAGCTTTATGTCTGTATATCTTACTCTAACTTATAAAGCAATGAGATACTCTTCTGAGATGACAAATACAGTGTGGCCTCCGCTGAGATGATGCTTATGCACTTGCAAGTGGTACTTGCAAGTGTAGGCATGATTAGCTTTATTAACAAACATGGAAACTGATACACTGCACTCAAGATCATGCACCAAAGCTAATCATCAATTAAACTCTGGGCTGAAACTGATCTTCTGGTTCCAAACATAAAAGTTTCCATGTTGGTGACATCAGTGTGGATGATGTCAGCATGCTGCCTAATTCCCAAGGAAGGCTTTGGGGCTGTATCAGTGTCTCATCTTCAAAGGAAAGGAGTCTAGTGAGAAAATCTGTCTCTCTCTCTCTCTGCCTGCCCACTGCCAGGAATCTTCCATGTGATCACACCAAGGATGGGTTTTTCCCAATTCACATTTAGCAAGACAAATAAGATATTCCTTTTCCTAAATATTAAACGTTGATGAAGCAAGGAAACCACTCACTCAGAGCACCATGCATTAGCAACCAGAGGCAGAAAATACCCATAGAGAATGCTCCTCGGAGGCAGCCTTCCAATCTGTAGAACTTTCCTCCAACTCACGGGGCCAATGGCAAGTTACATGGATGCCCCAACAGACATCTTTGGTGGGCCAATGAGATGACTTTCCAGAAGCACAAGCCCAGGAGGTTCCTCTCCTGCCTCTGCGATTGCAGCCTGCTCTGAGCCAACTGAGAGACCTGGGATTCAGCAGCATCTGTCTGTGCAGCCGTGCACGATGGGCAACAAGTTACCAGTCTTGCTCATATGCACAGTCATGATGAGTGGAGAAAACAAATCCCTGTCGCTGCCAGCTTCTTAGGAAAGGGAGAAGTCCCTCCTGCACAGAGTCACAGCAAAGCCTGGAAGAATGAGAAATCAGACCTTCGAGAAAGGAAATGTGTGATGTCAGCAGGGAAGCTGTATAGTGATCCATCAGTGGGAAGCGCACCAACCTGAGCACTGACGCATTTCAGCCCATCTTTTGGATGAATTCACTAAATATTCAAAGATATTGTGCCCCCGTGGAACCATACATTTCTTTTTTTCACAGTTCTCTCTACCTGCTTCCCTCTGGCCACCTGAGTGCACATTCCATACTCCCCCATACCAATATCCCCAGCACACTATCTAGACTGTGATACACTCTGACTGTTACAGTGTTAGACTGTGAACAGGGCACTTGAGGACATCTGCTTACCAAATGCTAGCCTTAAGCTTTACATGAATGAAGGAGCTCATGTAAGGTCACAAAATTGGAAAGGAATAGAAAAGGAATGGAATTCAGGTCTTCTAAATGTACAGGATCCCCCCTCTTATTTTAGAGGCCAGGCTTTGGCATCTAATTGAATATCAGCTGTGGCATTTGCTAACCATATGAGTTGGGGGATTTTTCTGTGGTTTTGTTTCCTTCTTGTTCTACAAATGGACAAAGTATATCAGCATTTCCAAGTGGTTGCTAGGATGCAATGTGGTAGTGATACTGGGGGTAGAAGAAGGAGATATTTATATAAAGGGTCCAGACTATAGGTCTAACTTGACTGATAAAAGGACTCTTATAAGCTCAAAGGTTCAGTATTTATAGTAATACAGAATTTATCATATTCATCTGACTCGAATTCTCACTTGTGTTGTATGATTCTTCTATGGAAAACATGAACAAGCATCTGGTAATTCCCCCATGTAAGGTCTGATGACAGATCAAAGAAACAATGCCAACCAAATAAGACCTAGTTTACTGTGGTTGCTTACCAGAGGTCATGCAAAGGCAGATGAATTATCAAAATGCCCACCACACAATGGGTGACAACTCGTGAAAGCTGTGTCTGCTTGAGTTCCCTGCAGCTTGCAGGCACCTTCATGAAAGGGTCTCTGCTCTCCCAGAGATCACTTATTACTTATGCAACACTGGAAAAGGCCCTTGTGAACCTTATAAGCTTCGAAAACTTCAGGAATCTCCTGACCTCCTGTCTTCCCACCAAGAGAAAGTGTTTCAATTTGCAAGAGGTGTCTGTACAACAAACAGCCTTTCTGTTTGTTGTATTTCTCTGTATTCTTGTATTGTGTAATCTCCATGACACACATTCCCTTTTATCTACAAAGAGCAGACATGAAGTCAGATTTCAAGTCTTCCAGCAGAAGGTGTGGTGTCCAAGGAGACTCACAAACTCTTGGTGTATCCTTTGGACTCAGGAAGATAGAGACACAACACCTCCAGGAAATCTGGCCCAGAGCAGGTGCATGGCACAAATGGTATGAAAATGGAAATAAATGGATGGTTGGCATAAAGCTGTATTTTTATGGAGACAGGTGGCTGGACTGTTGAGTTTCCATTTACCAAACCTTTTAAGGGGAAGTTCTGGAACTGAGGCCAGAGCCTAATTGGGATTTCATTGGATGCATCCAGTCTCTTTTGGCTGTCTCCCTCTGCTGACACAGTCCCAGAAGCCAAGTTCCCAGGTCCTGTAAGCTTAAGCAAAGACAGGCCAATGACTGTCTTGTCAATTATTCAACTATAGTTGGCCAGGAATGGTCATTTTCCTTCTTGAAAGTAAGTTTTCCATAGATTCTCCACACTTGCCAGTTTATCTGGAAAGCTTCAAGTTTACCTGTAGTCTCTTCCCTATTGGACAGGGTTTCTGACAGAAGCCAGAGTTGTGGGGGTCCCCTGGAATGACCTTGGACAAGGTATGGCACTTAAAAGGACACCTTCTCAGAGATATGACACTTCTGGGTTAGGTATAAAAGGATCATTTCTTCAGTTTCATGGTCTCTGGCACTCTGAAGGTGAGAGGTCAGGCTTCTTGACAGAAAGTACGCAAAGCCAGAAAGAACAGTGATGAGCAAGGGAAGCTTCTTAGCAGTGGAACAGAGGGCCACTTGTATAGAAGGATAGGAGTTTACCAAGTGGGACATGCACACACAATTGGGAACAAAAAAATCATGCAATGCTCTGAAAAAAAGTAGGAGCAGAGGGAGGCCATGTTGTTGGGTAAAAAGCCATAGGTGCTCTAGTAGATGTTTTGAGTTAGGGGAGCCAAGGCCATGTTAGTCAGGACCCTGTATTTCACTCTCAAGCTTGATTTGTTGTTTTGTTTTACCCTTGTTTGTAAAATGGGCTCTTGATATGGCATAGAGGCCTGCTTCAAACTAGCAACCTCTTCTTGTACTTCTTGGGTGCTCGGATAACAGGTAGATGTCACTCCATGCCTGTTCTTGAGTTGTGTTCAAAATTATTAACTGCCTAAATGTATTGGAGCCAATCATAACATGACTGGGCTCTGCCAGCCTGACAAGTCCTTTGGTTTAGAGGCAGGTCAAGAAGTCTGTAGAAAGCAATAGAGGGACCAGCATTTCTATGGAGTTCAAGTCTTCCCTGTGCACATGTGTCCTGTGCTGTTAATTTCTAATTATCCTTATGTAGACAAATGTTCCCTGATCAAATGATCTAAAATACCCCACCCTACAGCCTATCACACAGTTTCACACTATTTCTCTCTACTCAAGGGAACTCTATCTCTCTTGCTCTTTCCTTAAGAATGTGACTGTCAGCTCAGCTACATTCACACCTAGCTCATTCTGTAGGTTTGGCAAATAGTCCTTGGAAAACAAAGCCACTCAGACAAAAAGGTGACAGACATACATCCATCAACCTCCTTGACTATTCCTTAATACCTTTAAGTCTGTTCATGGACCTTTGTCCTGTAGGTCAACGTATGTTCCCCACACACTTGTATCCTGGTCCTGGCTTGACATCTCCAAGTCATTTCCATTGCTCATCTTCTCTCATACGAATTCTGCCACCACAGGCTCATGTCATGTGGCATCCCTGTTGATCAACCAGCTTATTCTCCTAGTCAGTAGCAAGACTGTGTACCGGCTGCACATCCCATCTCTATGAACTAAAATGACTAATTTATACTAAAAGTGCTGATGAACAGTTAATAGTCCACTGTAATGTCACCAGCTAGAGGACAACAAGACAACCTCACGGTACATTTACAGAACCTACTGCATAAGATATTTGTCTTACTTTGTTTATGAGACAGGTTCTTACTAGGTAGCCCTGGCTGCCCTGGAACTCATAATGCAGATAAGGCTGGCCTTGAGCTCATGAGTGTCTGCCTGCCTTGGCTTCTGAGTACATAAGAGATTTTTAATAAGTGACTGTGTATGAATGCTGTATGCCCTCCTCTATGGGCAAAAGGGTGAGAACACACATGGAAACCTGAACAGAATCAAAGTTCTTGGGGATGCAGGATAATAGTGAGGCTTAAGATAAGTCCACGCTGAGACAATGAAAAGTGACCTTCTAAGCATCAACCCATAGGTGATGGAGCCCCAGACAGAGTTGGATAGGTGACTGTCATCTCAGTTGCATGTCACCTAGTTTGTTCTGTAGGCTGGGCAAATAGTCCTTGGAAAATAGAGCCACTCAGACAAAAAGGTAACATGACAATTAAAGACACAAGAGCCTCCCACTAGTGACAGCTGGAGATCTCACCAATGTTACTGCCAGATCCAGAGAGAGTGAGTAGTCATTGTGAGGGTCCCTGACAGAAAATGACAGAGATCTGAGGTAAGGATTTGAAAGACAGCCACCAGAGAGTGCAAGTCCCCAGCAGTTACAGATCTTGAGGGCAGCTGACAGAGTGAAAATAAATTACAGATTGGCAGGGGCCTAAGAAGCTCCAGCCACACAGAGAGAAAAAGGAACAAAGGAACCAATATTTTTTAGAATGAGAAGATCCTGTCAAGGAGGTGGAAGAGCTCCAGAGGTGGGTGTCCATCTGGGGACTCTGGGTTCTATTTCTTATAAGCTCCAGTGCCTCTGGACTCCCTCTTCTGACTAGTTGGTCCTGCCTGGGATATCTTCCTTTAGATAGGCTCTTTCTCTCCTTGCAATCTTCTGGAGGATTGGGGGTGGAGGGATGACATGAATACCCCTCCTTTTGCTTCAATACAGTGCAACCCTTCTTAAAGGGGCCCATCTGTATCTTTCAGGTTTGCCTAAGTTCCACTGACCTCCCTTCTTGTCCCCTTTAATTCTACCCTGTTTCACCAGTTCTACAACTTGAGTTTTCAACTTGGCTTTTGAAAGAGGCTTTCAGATTTCAAAATTCCTAAATAACCCATTGTTCAGCTCTCCCAAGTCACCCCCCATACTGAGCCGCCTTCTCACCACACTAAACCCTTGGGCTTTCATCCACTCCATCATTTTCATTAAGACTCCCTTCCTTTCTGAGGAAAATGAGAAGTCTTAGCAGGCATAGGAACTTACTGTGAAGACTGAGTTTCATCCTGGGGCCTGACAAAGTAGAAGGAGAGAACTGATTTCCAAAAAGTTGTTCTCTTATCTCCACACACATGTCCTGCCTGGCACACATGCACACAGAATAAATAAATGTAATTTTATATAAATCTATCTTCTAATAAGTTTAATTGGAATAACATATCCAGGTACTAAACTTTGAAGGACCTAAAAAATGCACAAGTCTATTGTTATTACTGTGACTTATAAACTAAGCAAGATCCCCATTTTCCTGGCTGGATCCATAGGCCTTGGATTTCTGCATTAAAAATGAGATAGACCAATATGCATCCTACAGCTTGGGTTTTTAGGAGACAAACACTAGGGGCTTTAAATGAGTGTTTAAGAGCCTGGGGGTAGAATATTGACATATGAAATATGGCCCCTTTCATTTCAGTATGTTCCAAAGCAGCTCCCTAATGAGCTATGATTCTAGCAGGTAAATGAAGATTTAGCAGAAGTTAAGCAAGAGAAGGAAGGAAAATAGGTGCGTGATTGAATGGAAAAGCATTTGGCAGCACTTATGCAGTTTCAAGTTCAGGGTCAGACATTATGCTTATTTGTGTCTCTGATCGCCAAGACGTTATTTTGCTGCTGGATGCAACCATTATGGGGAGGAACAGAATTCAGTTCACCTGCGTTTATCACCAGAGTATATTGTGTCTGCAATATAAAAGCAGGAGAAATAAAAGATGCTTCTTATTGAATTTTAATTTCGAGAATGTGGAACCAATTCCTGGGCCTTGCAAATTCAGTGAGCCAAAGCAGCATGAAGAAGGTTTAGTGCTTGACACAGGCTATTTCTATGACATTAAAACACAGGTTGGATGCCCAGGAACAGCCACATGCTGGCCACACCCCCCTTCCACATTTATAATCACAAACAGCAGATCCTTATCCTATCTTACTTGTGAAACTTTGAGTTATATATTTAAACAGAGCAATCCGCAAAGCTCCTAAAGTCTCAGATAAGATATTTTCCCCCATTCACACCATATCAGAAAAGAAAAAAAACAAAACAAAACAAAAAAACAATCTTTATAGCTGGCTTTGGGAAAATGCCTCTCCTACATATGTCTTTATTTGCTATGGTATCCAGGGAGATCTCTTAGTACAACCCTATTATTAAAACCAGATAGCCTATCAAGTGAGTTTGCTGTAGTACAACAAAGAAAAAGACAGTCCTTTCTTTAACCTTACACTCCTGGAAAAGCACACACTAGTACAGAATAGAACTACTGGGGAGGGTAAAAAGATAAGAAAGGGGCAGGCATATGCATGGAGCGTGTTTCTCTTTAGTTTTGTCTGGGAAAACAAAAGTCTCAGAAGAAAGAATCCAGAAGAAAGTCAGTCTGAACTCAGTCTGAGTTTGAATCGTTGAGTTGTCTCTAGCTTTCCTTGTAGAACAGTGAGTCCAAGTTTTTGCCATCCATAATGTAGGGATGAGAATAGTTACAAAGCACAAAGAGGGTCTTACATGTGAAGGACTCTGTCCAGGATCTGATCAATGGTCAAGATCTTGTAGCAAAGGTTCAGTGGTCATAGGCAAGGTAGCTTTTAGGGTTTAACTTTTGATTGTCTGTTATTAAAATCTCTATCTTCTCTGTGTCCTTTAAAAGATGTCCTTTCATGATGCAGAAATGTAGTCTCAGTACACAAAGTCAAACATCAATATCCCCTCCTTTCCCATGTGTCACAGGTGAAGTGTGTCACTGGGGCTCTGCCAGTGAGTGTCCCTGCATACAACTGAGCAGAGAATTATATGAAGACTACACTGGCAGTGGGTAGCAGTGACAGTGCTCACAACACACTGAGCTCCCGGTAGCTGTGGCAGCAGAGGGATCCTAGCACCCAGGGTCTGATAGCACCTACTACTTCCCCATTCCTGCCTCTCCCTTGATTTGTGTTTCTTCCTTCTTTCTATCCTTCCCTTCTTTATCTACCTGTGAAGTATTTGCAATGAACCACAATAATATCATAAGCCCAAGGCACACAACTGCACAGCTCCATAAGACATCTTGGTATCTTCTCTTATCTTTGCTTATGATTTCTTTTTTAAAAACATATTATTGATAATTTTGAAGCCTCTATGATCTCTCTTTCCTTAGCTCATTTACTTTTATCCTTTTCAGAACAACTTTCTGTCTAAAATATTCTATTATGCCCACATGTTTTAAATATCTGAAATTTAATAACTTTACCCATGTATGTGTCTATAAAAATAAACACTGTATGGAATAGATGAGTGGCTTCTGCTTTAGATAATCTGGAGAATAGATATAATGAAAAGTCTCATTGCACAAATATCAGTGCAAACCACAGCTCTGGCTTCAAAGGGAAAGAGAACGAATTTATTCTGAGCTAAATCTGAATGAATCTCTCCTGGAACCTTGGATTTGTGTTGCCCTGAGTAATATGGTCCAGCATGGAAGCAGTTACACACACTGTTACAGTCACAGATAAAAGAGAATCATATATGAAAGTGGCCATACGTGAAGGTGGAAACACCATGTTGGTAGGGCATAGCAAAGCCAGGAAATCTCTGCTGTAGAAACCTATGCTATCTGTCAATATTCTTAGCTAAGCTAACGAGTTCCAAAGGTCTTACCTAATAGTTTTAAGCATGTTGGTTCAGACAAAAACAGTAGGTGCTAAATGATTTTTAACGGAATTAAAACTAGATTGAGGTTCATTTTGAATCGGCATCGACAACATTCCAACCTTCCCTCAATCTCACCAGTCAGCCAGCTTTGCAGAATCTTCAGCATAGGTGTAGGTTTTCCTAGGAAATTCAGTTCACACAAAGCATTTACCATAAAACAAAACCCAAAATCTCCCAACAAAAATCTCCAGCCATCATCATCAACAATCTCCTTTTTAAAAAGGAGGAGTCATACAGGCTAAAAGTGAAATAAAATCAACAAACAAGAGGAGGGACCATACTGATATATAGGTGTATGGTGTCCTTGAAAACCACAAAAAAAGGAAAAGACCCAGAGAAAGCAAAAGTTAGGAGAGAAAAGGGAGGAGGGAAGGAGAAGGGTGGGGGAGGAGGGGAAAAGGAGGAGGGGGAAGATGGAGCAAATGAGGCTGAGGAAGCCAAGAAAGGGAAATAAGAGGGTGAGAAGGAGGGAGCAGAGAAAAGGAGTGGAGGAAGAATGGGATAACAGGAAGCTGAAGAAATGGTGTGGGGAAGGAAGAGGAGCGGAGAGAATGAACAGAGGGTGAAAAGGAGGAGGAGGAAAGACTAGGAGTGGAGAGGGGAGGAGATGGAAAAAAGGAGGGCAAGGAAGAGAAGAGGTAAAAGAGATGAGGCAGAGGGAGAGGAGTAAGAAAGGAGGAGGGGAGGAGGAGTGGAGAAAGAGGAGAGAGAGGAGGTATGGGGAAACAAGAGGTGGGAAGAAATGGGGAAGGGAAAGGGGAAAGAAAATAAGAACTAGTGACCTTGATCAGACAGAAGATGGATAACTCCACTGAAAGTAGAGAACCTTCGGGACCTACCTTCAGTAACAGACTGAACCAGGAAATAATCACTCTGGCAAAGACCTTGGGAAAGTATTTACTTTAAGCTGCAGGGTTGGGGGTGAGGTGGGGAGAGAAATCACTAGTCCTCCGTCCCTCCTCTGAATGTATCTCCCTGGGGAAGGACTCACTACTTTCCCTACAGAATGCAAACGTGGAGTCTGGACTTGCTCCACCTCAGAGATGCATACACTCCAAAGCCCAGAGATGGTGTCTGAGTGTAGCACCTGCTGCGGGTACCCTGAAGAAGAGAATGCATAAATTTCTGTGTAAAAGAAAAGGTAATTCCAGTGAGGCTCCTTAGTTATAAAATTAAGAAATGAAAACTGAGAGAAAACAGCAAAAATATAATGTAGAAGAAACACTGGGGAAGAAAGCCTAGGAAAAATTGCAGAAATGGCCAGTCCTTTCTACATTAAAGCAAAATGATCAAAATAGAATAAATATATGCACATATAAAAGAGACAATATTGAAAGAGATGGAAAATAGGAAGTTGAAAACACTTCAGAAAATAACAAAAGATAAAGAAAACAAACAGGCAGGTGTTTAATTGAACTAAGTAGAAATTCTAGGATTTAAAATTTACAATTATTGAAATTTAAAACTCAAGGACTTGTATATGGCAGTTAAATTAACACACCTGAAGGTAATAAGAACACAGTATGAGCATCAAGGCAATTTATGGTTCTATTTCCTACATTTTAATTATCATATAAATTATATCATAGCACATATATCCTCAGCAACTTGTTTCCCTGCTGTTAAGTGGTATTTGGGGAGATTTATTGTATGGTACATATCAATTTTCTGCCATATACCCTCCTCTTGGTATTTAGGTAGGTACCAACATTGCTACTGTAAATGATGCTGTAATTTCCATTCTTGCATGTGTCTCCTTATTCTAGGTCCATACGTCTAGAAGTAGAACTACACCCTTAAAATATAACATCTAAGTGTTCCCAAACTGCTCTCAAATGTGACTACATCAACTTATTTTAGAAGTAATCATGCAGAAGGATTCACACATCCCTCATCCTTGTCAATGTTTGCCACTGATACTAATAATTGTGAGATGTTATCTGTTGGGCATCTTCTCCTGCAGTTGCTGACTGTGAATCCTCTTTCATGAATACTGGGATAGAGATTTCCTGTGCTCACTCACACCCAGTTCTCCTTTTCTTTGTTGCAAGTCAGGTTTGCACTACTCATCTCCTACCCTCACCACCAATCCCTGTACAGCTAGACAAAAGTTGTGGGACTAGTCTTGACTAATGTTTTGTATGCATAGGAAAGAAGTCTTCAAGGGCCCATTCATCCCTTGTACTACATGTTTTTATAGAGAACCAGACAATTCTTCTGAACTGATCCTTATGGTTCAAGAATTGGCTCTCTAATATGACTCTGTTCCAAAACATTAATGACCCATTTCCTGTAGTAAATAGAGCACTGGTAGTCCAAGGTATGATCAGCAGTGGAGATATACAAAATGCCATGTTAGATAATCCTAATCAGCCACTTACAACTGCAAGGAGCTGACTGGCTGTATGGACGATACTTTCAAACATCTTAGTAAACTGATGGACACAATGAAATTGACTCGGTTGCTTCTAATATTTCTGGACAAAGCAGGTGAAGAAAATGATGAGTTCAGTGATTTGAATTCCTATCCAAGTACTAAGGATCCTCACTGTCATATATTCGAGAATCCAGGAAAAGTAAAAATCACAGGTGGTGGATCTGCATGCCGACAAAGCACATGGTGTGAGATGAGGACTATAGGATGAGGGAACAAAAACTGGACATGGCTCTGTGGGTGATAGTAAGGACCGAAGAGCTAGGATCAGAGAGTTTCCATCCTCCCTTTTATTACTTTCTAGTCTATTTATTTTCTGATACAGTCTTAGGATTTCTATTGCTTTGTCAAAACACAATGGCCAAAACCTAAGTTGGAGAGGAAAGGATTTATTCTGCTTACATTTCCACAACACTGTTCATCATAGAAGGAAATTGGGAGAAGAACTTAAATAAGGCAGGAACCTGGAGGAGAAACTGATGCAGAGGCCATGGAGGGGTGCTATTTACTGTCTTGCTTTACATGGCATGCTAAGCCTGCTTTCTTATAGAACCTAGGACCACTAGCCCAGGGACTGAACACACAATGGGCTGGGCCCTCTCAATAGATCAATAATTAAGAATATGCCTTCTAGCTGAAACTTATGGAGACATTTTTTTTCAATTAGGTTTCTTTTCTTTCTGATAACCCTAGATTGTGTGTCAAGTTGACATAAGACTAGCCAGCACAAATACTCAAATAAAATAAGTTACATAAAATCTTCAGATTGTCATGTTTGTTTGTTTTCTAATAAAGATGTGGGGTCAGAGAATAAAGGATGTAGTATTAGGTAGTGTGGTCTTCAGCTGAGTTAGAAAAGGCCATCTTAGCTCCAGACTGGCAATCTGTTCCATGGAAATCCTTGGATCTTTTAGGTAAAAAAGAATAAAATCTTTTTGTTCAGCTATCATTCTTATAATTTAATGTAATGTTGTGAAGGACATGCTTAGTATAAAGAAATGGAAATCAGCAATAAAAATCATTCCTAGATTGCAGAACCACAGACACCAACTATTGCTATCATTCGAGATTTATTTTTTGGATAAAGAAGGTAAATTTTTAGGAATGTGAAACACTGTCAGCAAACCTTGAACCACGGGGAACAGCAGACAAGCACCAATAGTCCGTCCTGCCCCTTATGTGTTACCATACCCATGTTCTTCCATGCCCTGGTCCACAGCCACTGAGTACTTTACTCCATTGTACATTTTTAAAATATTGACCTGGAATACATTAAAAAGAAGTGTGTGTGTGTGTGTGTGTGTGTGTGTGTGTGTGTGTGTGTGTGTGTGGTATGTATGTAACATGACTTGGCTCCCCAGAATATAGGCTAGTGCCAGTGTGAAGAGAAGACTCAAACGGCAAGAGATGTGCTTATAAACAATGTGGGAGGTCCTGTACCTAGGGCAGTCCCCTCATATCCTAATACCCAACTCTCAGCTCTAAACCTTTGAGAAGAACATCCGGGGCTGAGTCCTCCAAGCCCAGCCTGTGCTCAAGGATAACAGCGAAAGTCTCCAGCCACTAGTTTCCTTGTGGGAAGAAAGCCAGATGTGCAATTGTGGTCTCCAGGAATTCTCTGTAGACCAGGGGCAAGAGGAGTG
The DNA here is from genome assembly GCF_008632895.1 of Mastomys coucha. Lineage (NCBI taxonomy): Eukaryota > Metazoa > Chordata > Mammalia > Rodentia > Muridae > Mastomys > Mastomys coucha. Next base: position 241,671,673 of record NW_022196905.1, read on the forward strand.
TGTGCATGTTTACAGATTTAGGAAGAGAACAGTGATTCCTAACCTGCCTAGGACCACATCACCAGCCTTTTTCCTGACCCAAGGTCAGTGTTCAATAAATATTGTAGGTTTTTGTTTTGCTTTTGTTTTGTTTTGTTTTGTGTTGTCTTGTTTTGTTTTTCACCTCAGTAATGAGCTAGAAGAATGTTGGTTCATTTCTGCCTGGCCTCAGAAGGATGAGGACTAACTTTGCCCCATGGGATTTCATTTAGAAGAGAACTAATGAGGAACAACAGTTGATCACGTGACCTTGTATAAATCTCTACTCTCTCTACATCTCAATTTCCATCAGTGAAACATGAGAGAACTAGGCTCCTTTCTGAACTCATGTCAAGGATTCAACGCAATCACTATTTTCTTACGATCCAAGGTTGAACCTTGCGTATTCCATGTGACTACCAACCAGACATCCCACTTATGTTATTTTCAAAATTAGAGTTAGAGTTTCTACTTCACACTAGAGTAACAAGGAACAGCAAACAAAGGCTGTTGGTGGAAAGAAATAAAGCACACATGAACTTGGAACCATGTTTCCCTTTGAGGAGATGGTTAGATTTAATGTCATAATAACCTATGGTTAGACATCCAATGTGGCTCCAACACCTTAAATGTACTTGCACTGTACTACACTACTACATGAGTTTCTAGAAGGCTCACCCTAAAGTCTTCTAAAGACTTCCTCAGAGAAGAAAGTTGGATTGGGCTGTGCATATCTTACATCAGGTGATGGTTTATAATGTTTGGCCCAGGGGTTGGCACTATTTAGAGGTGTGGCCTAGTTAGAGAAGGTGTGTCATTGTGGGCATGGGCTTTAATACCCTAGTCCTAGCTGCCTGGAAGCCAGTATTCTGCTAGCAGCCTTCAGATGAAGATGCAGAACTCTCAGGTCCTCCTACCCCATACCTGCTTGGATGTTGCCATGTTCATGCCTTGATGATAATGGACTGAACCTCTGAACCTATAAGCCAGCCCCAATTAAATGCTCTTCTTATAAGAGTTACCTTAGAAATGGTGTCTGTTCACAGCAGTAAAACTCTAACTGAGACATATCAGGACCACAAGCAGCCATGCTTTCCAAGAAAACACAATGAGAGTCATATCTATCATTTAAATTTTTCTACCTTCTCCATAACTACAAAATAACCAGGTGAAATTAATATCAGTAAACCCTATTAACCCAACCATATTAAGACTTCAACATATAGTAAACATCAAAAACATAATCAAGCCGTCTTTCCCCTTATCTATTCTCTCATAAGTTATAGCTACTGGCACAGAGGGATTTTATAATTACAGACTATTTCAATTCTAGTGAGAGACTTCTGTTGGGGATACCCAGTTTATCTTTAGATCTCATTTATCTCCCAAACCCTTGATTCAGCGAATTAGAACTCAAGAAACCAGACCCATTGGTGATGTATAGTCAATTCTGGTCCCCAGTCCCCACCTCCCTTCTTGCCCTGAGCACCCCACTGTTCATTCTACTCAGCCAGAACTCGTACATCTCATCACCTCTAAGCACTGCCTTCTTCCTCGGCTGTGTCCTCCATCATTCACTGGGTCTCTGCCCATGGGTGTTAATTACCATTCTCCCATGGGGATTATTCATCCAGACCTCAGAACACTGAGCTCCTGTTTGCCTCCTTGATTTTTTTTTCATCTAAACTGATGAATCCAGCACCTGTCCAGCTCTTCCATCTCTCAAAGGACCAACATTTCAAGTCCTTGCTGGGAGTTCATGTGCCCCTGACCCAGAGCAGAAACCCCACATAAATTGTGACTAAAGTAAAGCCTTTTTTCTCTTCGTGGAAATCGTTTTCTAGATAGCTAAGTGCCTTGCCCAGAAGAACAGAGATATTGATAACTCATCTTTACAGCACGGTGAGAGGTGGGTAGGGAACACTTCAGTGTCAATTTGGGCAATTACAGTCCTGGCAATATTAATTCCTCCCCTTCACAGAGAATCTTCCTCCACTGCTTACCTAAATTCCAAGGGCCCAGGCCAATGTGTAGGTTTCTCCCACCATGGTTTTTCATCATTTTAGTTTTTTGCCTTCCCATTGTTGTCAAGAGCATGACCTCCTTATTCATTAATTCTTTTTACCATACATGTATGTATATAAACATGAAGAACATATGATTTCCTGAGCTAAATCCCACCTCCTAAGGCTTCTATTCCCTTCAAAATTAATGCCACCAGCTGGGGACCAAGCAATCAGCCTCCAGGAGAATATGCAGGGCACTTGCTATCCAAACCCTAAAAGCAGAAGTATAATTTTCTGCCTCTTCCACTCTAAGTCTCACAAAGTCGCAGAGCCTTTGTGTTTTCCTTTCTGTGCTCTGTGCTCTGTCCCCTGTAAGTACCCCACACATTCATGATGAATGAATTAAATAGCCTATTAATATGTGCTTGCCAGGTAGGTGGAAAACTTTTCTTAAGTCAACCCTCTCTGATAGAAATAGAATGTGAATCATGTCTTTAATTTTAAATCTTCTAGTAGATTCATTTTTTTAAAGAAAATAAAAAGAAACAGGTGAAATCCATGTTATTTTACTTTATCGAACCCAATGTGTTCAAAATATAATTAGTCTAAAAATACAATGGAGGTTTTTTGTTTTTTGGTTTTTTTTAACCTTAATTTTGTCATCCTCTGCTTTTGCAATCCAGTCTTCGGTAATTATGCCATATTTCAGTTTAGATGGTAATTTTTATCGGAAATACCTGGTCTATATTTAGGCCTCATAAACTGACAGCTAAAGAACTAAGATTCATGTATTCGAGTTGTTCTAAATGCAGTTATAAAAGTTTTCCAATAACTGAATCAAGTAATGATTTTTAAATTAAGTTAATTCAAATGAAATAAAGTGAAAGATTCAGAACCCCTACTCTGGTCTCCCTAGGCACATTCCTGGGAGTCTGTAGCCCAAGATTTGGGGTATGTCAGTCAAGGTGGCCCTGCCAATCTGAATCAAAGCCCTCAAGCCCTATAGATGAATTTTACCTCCATGCTCCGGGCCCGAATTAGCCACTTTTGCATCACTGGGACCAAAATACTTGACAGAAAAGATCACTCCACTTCAGAAGCATAAATCAATATGGCAGAGGAATAGAACAGTCCATGCTGTGGTGGCCAGGAAGCACAGATAAGAGGAAGGGGCAGTGAGTAAGAGACCTCTAAAATCCTCCCCTAGTGACTCACTTCCTCCAGTTACCTCCAAAAGTAATGTCACTGATTTAGTAGTCAGCATCCAGGAGGGTACTATGCAGGGTACTTCCTATTCTAAGCATAGCAGGATCAAAGGCAAAGTTTCAACATTGAATGGTCCAAAGTCCATTCACATCTGCTGCCTGCTCCGCCTTCATCGCCTGCCTCTCTGCCTCTCACTAAAGTCACTGCAGCCCCTCAGCCTCCTCATGGTTGCTCATACTCTTCACCATCTTTCACCTTAGGACATTCATTCCCACCTAGTCCTCATATCTCTGCGTCGGTATCACCTCATTTTCTTCTCATCTCCACTCAAACACTACCCAGAAACACCACATCAAAGTATTTATTTATATTATTTTTAATTGTGAGTGTGTGTATATGGGTGGGCGAAAGTGTTTGCAGGTGCACACATGAATACAGGTGTCCAAGGATGTCAGGGGCATTGGATCCTCTAGAGTAAGCATTACAGATGGTTGTGAACTATCCAGTGTGGACCCCATCATAGGTCTTCTGAGCCATCTCTGCAGCTCCCAGCCAGTCCACTTTGGATGGATGCTCCCCAACAGGTACTGACACATCAAGTTCTCCTTCTCTGATCTGTCCTGCTCACCAGCACCAGTTATCATTGTAATACGCTCTGCCATTTACTTTCTGGGAAGTTCACTAGCCCATTTATTCCTCTAATAACATGTAAACACTGTAAGAGCAAATATATGTTGTTCACCATTGGAGGGGGAGTCCTAAAGTCCTCGGTGCTTGATTTGTTAAATTAAGGGGGGCACTGATATCATGTGCTAATATCATTACCTCCAGGGCCTAAGAAGATGAGCCAGAAGAAAAACAAATAGAAAACAGTCAAATGAACTAAAGTACCAAAGGGTTTTCCTCAAAGACTGTGCTTGCTTGCCCTCAAAGATAGGCTGCTCCTCTCAGACTTTAAAAGAGGGGATTAGAATACTGTAAAACAGTCAAAGATATACATATTCCAGACATGAGGTTAGTGTTCAGATTCACATCTAGATTTTGTCTGTGTCAGGTTGAAGCTTGGGGTAGCTTTGCTTTGATGACATCTGGTGTCTATTCCCCAGCCATGTCTACCAGGGACCCCAACTTCAAATGGTGGTCGCATCTTCACACTTGTTAGCACGTGTGTGAATACTTTGTCCTCAAGGACCCATCATGATATTTTAAAATGAAATAATACGGCTATCAAAATGGCTCAGGTGATAAAGGCTGGATGCCTGAGTTCCACCCCTAGCACTAACATGAGAGAGAAAGCAAACTGAGATTCCACAGGTTGTCCTCTGAACTACACACACACACACACACACACATACATTCTATGGCTCATGTATATACCATGCTGTGGCATACATACGCACACATAGATATGCTAACTATTGCCCATTAACTTTTTGCCTGTGTACATGTTCTTGCATGTGTACGTGAACATGAGTGGAGCGTTACCTATGTATACACTGATAAGGACAGCTAGAGGCCAGAGATTGACTTTGGGTGAATTTCTCAGTCATTTCTTCACCTTAATGTTCTCTTACAGAGCCCTCTCACTGAATCTGGAGCTCACCAAGTTGTCTAGACTGGCTGGCCACCAAGCTTCAGGAATCCTCCTGTTTCCACACCCTCAACCCCAGCATTGGGACTACAAATTACTACATCCACTTTGTTTTGTTAAATGTAGATGGGAATCTGGTTTTTGGATTTTCACAATAAGCACTTTACTGACTGACTTATCTTGCCAACCTTGCATGCTCACTTTTCAAATGCTCATCGTCAGAGCTATGAGTAGCCACATGAATTAAATATTACTATCCATTGGACGAATAAGGAGACTAAGAGCCAGATCTGGTCATAGCATCATGCCATGACAGAGTCAGAATTTATCTGTCTTCAATCTGCTGGAGAATAAACTGTTTGGGATGCCTGCTGGAGCTATTAGAAACTCGTCATCAGAACATCTTCTGGAAAAAAGAAAAAGAAAAAAGAAGACAGAATTAATTCAACAAGCCAAGTTAAAACCCATTCATTTCCCAAATAAATTCACAAGTTCATTTGCAGATATGTAGAATCTTGTAGCAATTACGTTGTCTCGAATTTGCTTAATGAAATGACAACCCAGCAAAGCAGCAGCAGAGCTCTGAGGGCCTTTTATTAACATTTCCCTCTCTATAAATCCACCCGCGAGTCAAGTTAATGATAACAAATCATTAGTGGGAAAGCACCTTCCTGAGACCGTACATCTTGGTCTTGACCTTGGGATCCATAAAGTCTGGCATAAGTGCACTGCCTTGGCTTCCCCTCCTATCAGGTGTGACAATCTGGGAGAGACTAATTCTGCCCAGGCACTGTGTTGACAATCATCTGTTTTCAAGCGACACACATATTTCATATTCTCAATGTGCAATCGACCTGCTTAAGTATTGCCATTAATATTCACAATGCGGCTGTGACAGAGATGCATATTGAGAGGCCTATCGGCATTTCAGGTTTTCCAAGGAGAAAGAACTAGATGTTGTTCAGTGAAGGCTGCGTGGGTAACACAAAGCCAAAATCCCCTTCAAATAAACTGAGCTGAGATTAGAAAGTTTATTGTAACAATAGACACATAATTCAAAAGCAAACAAGGTAGCCGGGCCTTAAACATTCTGAAAAGAGAAACCCAAAAGAGCTTAAGAATACAGGCCATTACAACCCCTCATCTTTGCTGCCTCACAAATAATGCCTAGGCTTTTGCCTTCCCCCCTCTCCCTGCGGCTCTCCCTCTCCCTCTCTACAGCTTCTGCTGCTCCATCTGCTCACATACTGAAAGACCACCAGAGCTCTGGAGTTTACTTACTTTCTTTAAAATAACCTTCTGACAACTGTGAAGTCCAAATTCTCCAAGAATAAGTCAAACTGGTGTAGTTTTGCTCACGGAAACTGTCATGGTCTCAGGAGTCAGCTTTGCCAGGAACAGCTGTGGGATAAGGTTAGAAAGGGAGCCACGAATGGATCCTGAATGAATGGACGGACACCTAAGAAGGTATCACCTCTTGGTGTGCTTGCCCTTGGGCAATCCTACATCCTCATGGCCATGACACTTAGAAAAGCCACTGTTTCTCAGTTCAGGCTGTATCTCCTGTTAGGGCTTGGATCTGAGGTGTCTCCACAGCGGCTCGGGTGTTGGGAGCTTTTTCTCGGCCACTGACAATGCTTCTGGGGTTTGGAGAACCCAAGGTGTGAGTCCTCACTAAAGGAAAGTCCTAGGAGCAGGTCCTTAAGAGTGTCTTACGCCTGGTCATTTCTGCCTCTCTCCCGCCTCCTGTTCTCATGAGATGAGAAGCAACTTTGTCTCACACTCCCACACTAGTGGTGTTCCTCCTGTAATCATGAAACCAAGCAACTAATGGTTGAATTATCTGAAACTGTGAGTGAAAATAAATGCTTCTTCCATCATATTGTTTATGTTGGTTATTTTGATCTCAGTCACAAACCCAAACAGATAATAAATAGTGGTGATAGATAGATAGACAGACAGACATACAGACAGACAGATAGATAGAAATGAATAAATCTATATATAAAACTCCCCAAACTGAGAGTTCTTGAATACTTGCATGATGCCACAATTAGAGAATTGCACACTGCTGAACTTTTAATTATGTACCAAATTATTGACAATACTATATGAACTTACCCTCAAGCAACGTACCTGATGTCTAAATAAAATATAAATGAATTTTGTGACTAGACTTGGGTCCTCTCTACAAAATACATATTCAGATATCATAACACTTGTGCAATATTTCCAAATACTGTTTAAAAATAATCCCTCTCTAATCTAAAATGCTTCTGGTCTATAGCACTTCAGATAAGGAACACTCACCCAACCTGTACTCATTTGGTCAATAAGCATTGACTAAGTTATTAGTCACTAAGTAACTGGGCCAGCCCTAACTAAAGCAAAAAGCACAATGGATGAAAAAGCTAACAGGCAGTTATTAGGGTTTGTGAAGCAGCCAGGTGTGGTGGATCACAGCTGTAATACCAGCATTGAAGTGAGAGAGGAGGAATAGGGTTCAAGGCTACATAGAGGGATCTGTGTTAAAAGAATTATAAAAAGACTATGTGAAAGTTACTATAATGGGAAATCATGAAATGTTAAAGGGTAGGTATATAATTCAGCCCTCATAGGGTTGGATAGGTCAGAATGGGAGAATATTTCACAGAAAAGCCAAGATTGTACTGAGGTTCCCAGGGTAAATAAGAATTAAGCAGGCTATGAAAGAGCAGAACGAGAAAATTTTTCAGATAGAAGAAAGACAGCTGTACAGGTGTACAGGCACAGAAAGCAAGAACTTGAGAGCAATGCAGGAATTTGAGCTAGAAAGATGAGCAGGAGGTCAAACAACAACAACAACAGCAGCAGCAACAACAAATCTATACCTACTGAAGAACTCAGAGGCTCTTCAGCTGTTCTGAACACTAGCTCAGTGGAACCAAAGACAGCCTGCCAAGAAGGCAAATGTATTAGCAATGGTTGATTTTATAGTATCCCTTTGGAGACCCACAGCTTGCTTCAGCTTATTAAAGGTTCTGAGAAGTCCTGTAGCCAATGTATTAAAAATACCTGGTAAGTGTGCTTAATCAGGGGTTTCTCCATTGTATTAAACTGTGAATCTCATTCCAGCCTACCCAGTGAAAGCTCATCAACTCAGTTTGAGAAATTCTGCTGTGTAGCAATTGGAAGCCTGTGACTGTTTCAACAAGTGAAGTGAAAGGACTCAGTTTGTACTCTAGAAATGTCCTACTGTCTGCTGCAGAGACCGGAAGAGAGACATATAAGCCAAAATGCCAGGAGACTACTTAGAGGGCCATCGTAATTCTCTGAAGAAGAGCTGGTGAGGGGCTGAACATAGGCCGTGGCAGTATGGATGGCAACTCTGGGAAAGTCTTGGTTGCCTAAGAACCTAATACAGATGGCTGTCCTGTGTCAGGCTCCATTGAGGGAGATAAAAAATGAGCATGAGGCTGAACTGTATTGTGAGAGCCAAGAATGGAAGCACTAGCAGGGGGCTGGGCAGTTACCAACCCATGGCTAGAATTCCCTGGCTTCTAAAGGATCTGTCCTTTCAGTGAGGACAATGCCCACTCTGCTCTGCAATAGCAAGCCTGCTCTCTGGGAAGGCCTCCCACGTCAGGATTACTGGTCAGGTTTGCAGATCAATCCACTTCCACAGCGATGTTGTCCTGTGGAAGCAGAAGGTCCTGCAGAGAGCACTCAGAAGGGCATCTCAGTGCCAAAATGCAGTATGTCTCTTCTGGATCCCATGTGTTAAGTAAGTACTCACTGCGTGCTAAGTTGTTTGGTACTTAAATGTCCATCTTCCAGTCCTTCAGTGATCAATTGCCATCAAGCAAGTCATCCCACAGCTATGGTCTTGAAACAGTACTCCCCACAGTCTGGCAGGTAACTGAGCTCATGTTCTGTTCTCCTCATGGTGTGTGTCAGTCATTTTTCTATCACTATAACAAAATTCCTCAGTGAATAAATGTCACCCTTTGGAGATCCCAGTCCGTGATGGGATGGCTTTGCCAGTTTAGTCCTGTGATAAGGCAGTGCATCATGGAGAGAGCACATAATGGATCAAAAACCTCCCATCAGGTTAAGGAAGCTAGGCAAGAATGCTGGGCTCCCACGGCATAGCCCAGTGACCTGGAGATAGCCCCAACCAGATCCCAGCTGGGAAAGATTCCCTGGTCACTTAAGGCTTACTCTCTTCTCCTCAGCATGTGATTGGGTAAAACACTTACTGTTTCTTCATCCAAGAAGCAGGTAATAGAAGCTGCCTCGCAGATCTATTAAAAGGATTTAGACCATGGGGAGATCGTGCATAGATAAGATAAACTTAAAAGCACCGAAGTAAAGCAAATGTACGCACATCTTTCTGATCCTGGTCTTTCTTACTTGGTAAGGAAAGGTATCAGTCTGTATCATTTTAGTCCAAGTGCATATAGAATAGTGTTTTTAGCATTATACTTGCCATCACTGAGACTTCTGGCCTAGGCTATGTCTTTAGCCTTTTTTAATTGCAGAAGTACTCCATTTTGAGTCGGCAGTCATTTGCATAAACCTGTTCCCATTTGCGTTGAAGTTATTTCTTAGTTTCAGCTCTGTAAATTACTCAGATGCCTCCATCTCAATTGTTCCCCGCCTAAAAGCCTTTCTTTTTGTAGCAATTCCTCAAACTGCGATTTGGTGGTAAAGGTATGTAAAAATATTTATGACTCCTGGGTGCACTGATAAACAGTCGCCCAAAATATGTGCACCAATTCCATCACAATGCCACCCACACTGTGTTTTGATAATTTTCTTTGTTTTGTTTTGATTTTCCTTTGATAGGAATGAAATATATGCTCTGTCTTCTGTCTATGTCTTAAATTGTCTGCATTATATCGTGCAGTTAGCAATTTCCAGTGCACTCTCTGCATATGTGTACTATATTAAATATTTTCCAGAGGTGTTTAGAGTTACAAAACAATGCTTGTTTTTTTCATTTCTATTTTTAATGACAATGAAGCAGGTACTCAGAGTCTTTGAATTGTGAAGGATCAGGAACAAGTCTGGAATATAGTTAAAAAATAGTTACTTACTCTAAGAAGTTAAAAATTTTATTCATTCAGGAAAAAATTATAAAAGCCAAACATTCAGTGATCTTGTCAGGAAAAAAAAAAGAAGAAGTATACCTTTGGGCAAAGAGGAATAACATGCACACACACACACACACACACACACACACACAAAATATCCATTCATACTCTTTGCAGTGCCATTTTAATTCTTCTTTAGGTTACTAATTTTATTTTATGTGTCTAACTGTTTTTCCAACATGTGTGTATTTGCACCATGTGTGTGCTTCGTGCCCATGGAGGTCAGAAGAGAGTGCCAGATACCTGGAACTGAATGACTGTGAAGCATCACATGGGTGCTGGGAGCCCATCTGATTCTCTGCAAGAGAAGCAAGTGCTCTTAAGCACTGAGGGAACTCCTAGACTATGTTTTTAACTTTAATTAGTGTTGCTGAGAACTGAGCTGATATTCTCCATAAGTCACCATTTTCCATTTTGGCTAGATAAAATAAATCCCTTGTCCAAGAGGGTGGGAAGAAAAAGCATGTATGCCATGTTTTCAGCATCACAAACATCCTAGAGCTCACCCTCCGGGGCTATAGTAATTTTAGGTAATTCTACATAAGAAGGAGCAAAGAACCATGAGTTCACACCCTGATAGCAACAATGCCCTGAGCTCATAGAGTAAGAGAGCCTCAGGTTGTCCCAAAACAACAGGAACGTTTCAACATTATAGAGCTGAGGAACGAGGAAAAATCCTGGGTTAATGCCCAGGTTCTAGCCCAGGTTTGTAAGACGGTTCTAGCACTTCCCATCCAAGAAATGCCTCTTCACCACTCAAAACTGCATCCGGTTTTCTATACTACAGTCAGCAGTCACCCTTAGCCCAGATCTCAAGGCCATGCAACATTAAACAGTATAGTATGTGTCTCTGAGGAGCTTAATTGATGCAGAACTAACTGGAGAAGAAGATAGACTGGGATACAATAAGTGCTAATTGGGTGGGCCTGAAGCTCAGCCAGCTTTCTCAAATGAACCAGATGAGAAGACACCCTTGGAGCACTTATTTAGCTAGAATTTTCAGGGCCCAGTCATTCTTGGAAACCCTCATCCAGTTGGTCTGGTAGGAGGTCAGACTCCCAAGAGCCACCAGGTAACTTCCAACATCACTGACCCTACCATGTGCAAGTTAGAGGTTCACAAACTACCATCAGATCCACCATAATCACCCAGGCTCTTGGCAAACTGTGGACACGTTTGCTCCCCACATAGGAACGTTTTCTTCCCCAACTCCTGCCGTGGTACTATCAAAGAGTCCCCTGCTGATACTTCTCTACCTGAGTTTGTAGAGTACCGCTCCAAAGGTCAGGTGAGCTTCTCAGGAGGACTACATGCATCAGAGTGGACCAGAGCAGTTACAACTGCTCTAGCTCCTTCTCCCATGTCAGTTTCCCCAGCATACAAGCCTCACAGACTAGCAGGACTACTGAGTGAAGTGGATGGATGCTTAAGTGCTAATGTGTGCCAGGTGCTCAGGCAGCTCTGGCGATAGGAAGAAGATTTCTGGAAAGCATGGGCATACAATGGACTTGAGTATATGTTAGAGTTCAATAAAAATGAATAGACAAGGCATTCTGGGGCATTAAAGGAGCTGAGCTGAAGCAAAGGTCTGGGGTTAGAACTGAACAAATGATGTTCAGGGTACAAAAAAAATGAAGGGAAGATGTCTAAAGTAGGAAAAACTAAAAGAGGATCTATATGGTCCAGACTAACCAATGATGAAAAGGAAGAAAAGGAAAGAAGATGCAAAACAGGAAGAGGGGAGGGGGAGGAGGAGGAGGGGGAGGAGAAACAGGGAGAGAATATGATAGAGATGGTAGTGATAGTGACAGTGACTGTGACAACAAGCAATGATGAAGACGATGTATGTTGGTTATGGTGGTAATACTGGTAATGATGATGATATCAATTCTCTAAAATACAAAAACACTATAAAGAGCAAACCAGGACACTAGAAAGCAGCTCGCAGTGTCTTGGCAAATCTTACGGAGCCCTGCTGTGGATGCTGCAGGTAGAAATGTTTCCTCTGTACATGCAGCACCTGCTCTGCAGGCTGCCAAGCTCAAAAGAAATCCATCTGCCTTGTGCCATACAAGGCAACCTTTAAGAAACGATTTATGTTATTTTGAATTGTGTGTGGCGGGGGGGAGCATGCACAAGTGAGGGAAGATTCCTGTGAACTCTAAAAGAGGATATCAGAGCTACATTTATAGGAAGTTGTACTGACATGGATGTTGGGAGCCAAACTCACTCATCCTCTGCATGTTAGAAATGGGCCTGGCATCCCCCCAAAATGGGCATATAATCCAAAGTATTGTATCAATGCAGAGGGTGTTACTATTGCAGAAGAATGTGTAACCACATCAAATCAAGTAGGCAAGTAAGTCAAAGTCCTCCTATCCCTCACTCTGAAAGGCCAGAGCTTGGGCCCACACTCTTAGGTGGTTGACTAACTCAAAATGACTTAGCAAAGTACAACCTTCGATAACAGGATGCAACCTTAAGTACATATTTTGATTTCAAGAAGTGCTGATCCTGGAGAAATTTTAACTTCTTCCAAGTGGCTTCCTTAGAGTTGTTTTGTTTTGTTTCGTTTAAATAAAACTTTGTCTTATTTAGGATTTTGAAACAGTATATTCCGTTTACATTTTCCACATACAGAATCATTGTACATTCTTAAACAGAAAGACCATCTCTCTAGGCCCAAGTCCTTTCCATTCATTTCAGTTTACGAGCCATGGTTGTTCACCATTTTTGCATATGCCATATTCTTCACGTTCAAATGATGCTCAAGTTCTACAGTGAAGGCTGGATGTCTTATCTCCTGTATCGGCTTACCTTCACCTTCCTTGTGCTTGACCTATCAGAGCATGGCTCTGCCTCTTACATGGCACTTTTCTGTTGATCAACTGACCTTTCTCTTTAGTTTCTTCTACATCAGCCTGGGACATGGACAAGATATAGATAGGGTATATTTTGTGCCTTTCTCGAGGAGGTAAAAATAGGAAGGTGCTTAGAGGATATGCCTATAAGACATAAAGTTACTAAAAATCCTGCAGGTCATTAAGCCCTTAGTGTTGAATGGTCCAAAGCCAGTTTCAACACCTGATCTCATAACTATCATTCATTAGATTCTAAGCTACATGGGAAAAGGTATTTCTCCCCAGGGACAGGGAGGCAGAAGGAAGGGGAGGAGGGAAGGAGAAAGAGAGAGAGAGAGAAAGAGAGAGAGAGAGAGAGAAGATAATAGATGATGGATAGATAGATAGATAGATAGATAGATAGATAGATAGATAGATGATAGATAGATAGATAGATAGATGATAGATAGATAGATAGATAGATAGATAGATAGATAGATAGATAGATAGATGAGAGATAGACGAGGGATGAAAGAGAAAGTGTGTTTAAATGGGTTTTCTTTCTTTCTTCCTTTCTCTTTTTCTTTCTTTCTTTCTTTTAACAACTGATTGAAAGACAAAGGAATTTGAGATTAATCTGAACTTAACTCAAAGTACTTAGGTATGTTAGGGGGCTTTAAAAAATACAACACAGTGTTCCTGGGTCTCTAGGGTGATGACTGCCCTCTCTTTGTTATTCTTTCTGGAAAAGAATGTCCTAGGAAACCCTGCCTTAATTTCCTAAACAGTACTGAGGGTGGGCTATGTGCCCTCCCCTCCCTCATGCACAGTAACTTATCAGTACACAAACCCCATTCTAGCAGTAAGGATGGGGACAAAAGAGGCAGCCTTGGCACAGGGAGAGGAGCACAGGTAACTCCTAGCTAGTGATGGAGCCAGCTGATTTGGGGTCCTTAAGAGCTTTGATCCAGATAATTCAGTTTCATGAAGAGGTTCTATCTCTGTCTCAGGACCTAGCAGGGTGGGTATTCATACTCACCAAAGAATACCTGGGTAGAGTTGAGATCACTTAGAACTTTATCTTTAAACCTGTGCAACTAAAGAAAAAGAAACATGGCAACTCAGTGCTAGCAGCACAATTCCAAGATCTCTTCCTGCAGAATATACATTTTCATCAATGAGTCAGGCATGGTGGAACATGTCTGTAATTCCAGCATTCCGAATACTAAAGGAAAAAAAGGGATTATTGTGAACTTGAGGATAGCCTTACTAGATAGAAGACACTATCTCCAATAGTATTGTATATATTTGTAAATCATTTAATCCTGTTAATAAACCGGTGAGTTGGCGAGCCTTACTCTCATGTTATGGCTGAGAGAAAGTAAACTCTAGACTTGTAAGTGTTGTGTGTAGTACCTTCTTGTCCTAGACAGACCTAGATTTGACATACTTCTCATTACTGAAATACACTTTTCCCCCATATATCCATTTTAAGGTTCTGTTTTGTTTTTTTTTAGAACTGAGACATTTGAATGAGTCCTGCCGAAGGCTACAGAATAAAGAAACAGAGACAAAAGGGGAAGAATCTAATACGAGGGGTGAAATGGAAGTGGGGGTGTATTGTGATACTCATACATGGGCGGGGGATTACAAGAAAGAGAAAATGTGTGGGTGGAAACTATGAACTCAACTGAGGTGTGAGGGAAAAGTGGGACCCAATGATGTTGCAAATTAGCCATGTATTTCATGTTTTGAAAGGGTCATATGAACTTCCCCAGCCAGCAGTACCCTAGAGAGCACACAGGTTCTCCTAGTACTGAGCATGCAGTGCTTCCCAAGCACAGAAACTAGGTCATCCCTAAAGGGGAAAGCCATTTCCTGGAGTATATTTTCCATTAACACCAGATCTGAGATGTGATGATATGCTCCTGCAGAACTGAGAATTCCACAGCACTGAGGGATTGCCTCAAAGGAGCTGAGTAATTGGAAGAGGCAAAGCATGCCAAGCATGGGCTTGCACTGTAGACTGAGGATGAGTGCCTCGCTGGGGCCTTTGGGAAAGACTAGGAAGCTGAGACAATGGGGAGATGGGCAGTGTAGACACAGCGAGACATAGAGGGGAAAGAGACAGGATAGGAGAAGATGGAAAGGATCAAAATAAAGGCAAAGAAAAGCATTCAGTTCAGGCTGCATACTTCTTCTTGAGCCAGAATCTCATGGAGAATTCAATCCTGATGAAGAACTAAAGGAACTGTAATTTCTTTCTCTGGACTAAAAGCCATTCATTTAATGTACAACTCCAGCTGTGTACCTGGCTTTGCACTGGGCTTCAGGATGCTTGAGGTTACAATGCAAGAGGCCTATAATGTAGTCACCATTCTCCAGCTCCTCAGGATGGTGCCCATTGTTGCTGGCTTACAACTCTCTCCCAACCTGTATTGCCACTCCTTTCTGCTCTACAGAAGTCAAAACTCTAACTCCCATCTGTGATGGTTACAATTGACTGCCAACTTGACAGGATTTAGAATCACTATGGGAACAAATTTCTGGGCATGACTCTGGGGGATTATCCAGACTAGATTAATTGAGGTGAGAATAACAACCCTACACATGGGCATGGCCATTACGTGGGCTGGAGTCCCATGCATAAAAAGGAGAAAAGGAGCTGAACGCAAGTATACTTGTTCAGTCCTCTGGTTCCTGGTGGTGGACATAATGTAACCAGTCATCTCCAGTTCCTGGTGCCATAACTTCACTTCTCTGGTAGGGTAAAACTACTGAACTTAAACCAAAACGCAGTCTTCAAGTTGCTTTGGTCAGGTGTTTTGTTGCAGCAAATAAGACAAACACCTAACATACCAACTTTCTCAGACTCCATTACAACTGAAGGTCCAGAAGTGATGTAATAATCTGTTCCCACTTTTTATACATGTGGAATTAGACCTGAGTCAAGCCAGAGAAGAGGCAAGCTGCAGAGAAGCATTCTCCTTGTTGGTGTGGATCAGTACAAAAGAGGGTGTGAAGGTTTTCTCTCTGAGTCTATAGGCCACTTTGCAGATCTACAATTTCCTAACTATGGCCAGGGCAGCAACATTGTTAGGGCCTAAGTTCTAGAGAAGAGGAGATACTCTATCTGTATTTATTGGAAACAGCTCAGCCAAAGATATTGACAAAAATTTAATCACTGGCTGTTTAACAGGAAATAAAATCCATGGTATCATTTACCACTTTCCATGTCTGAGTATTCCCCAAATGGCTGGTGTCCATATGCATCAGCACATTGCATTTGCATTATAGGAGTATGTGTTATATAAGAGTTTCTTCTGAGATGAAATACTCTACCTTAGACAGAACTCCTTAACACTTGGGATGTAAACAACTCACAAGTGTCAGAAAATCTTTGAAATTGACCAGATTCACAAGGCTTCTCCTTCCTACAGTTATATCAGCAGTAAAGACTGCTGGCCTAGGAGCTGCCGACATGTTCTGTGGAGAGGTACAGAAGCACAGTTCTCACTCTGGTGCAAGGCTGGGTAGGCATCTCAGTGATGCAGCTCCCTTTCAGAGACATCCATACTCCGGTATGTAACCCCTCCCTCATACTGCCATTAGGCCCCTGATAAACAGATTCATTGAATTGGACTGTTGTAGAATCGTTTCTCTGGTTTGTCATCGGTTCCCTACCCGGCATGGGAAGACATATGTTTATGTCTCCCCAGGAAAACTCTCAAAAAGGCATTGCTAGGTGACAACCGCCTCAGGAGCATAGAGCATAACAAGATAGCAAAATAATTAGATGAGATTTGAGGTTTTATTACCTTTGCCTTTCATATCACTTGCTTAATTACACATTTTTAAACACAATTTTTAGTAATGTGTATGTTTAATAATCAGCTGGCAAAAAAATAAATAAATAAATCCTGAAAGGTTGACAGTCAGCTCTTAAGAATGCAAATGAGCCAACTCTTGTGTATCACAGACATCTACATACCCCAGTGGTCACTGGTCCCCAGGACCTTATATCTGAGTGTCTTCTGTGTGCCTGCCTAGGGAGCCTTCTTGGCAACAGCAACCTGAACAGACCTCAGCAATAGCATGAGAACCAGAGCATTAATGCCGGGAAACACTCTCAGTAATCCACAGTTGGGAAGCAAGAAATGAGTGGGCACACACGTCCCCATACACACACAGTGGGATGCCTTGGATCCATGCCCCCTCAGCTTGCAGACAGCCCTGGATATTACATCTAGTTGCTGGTAACAGTGACCTCCTCTTTCATGCACCCTTCACAGCCTCTCCTCTTCCGTTTCCCCTCCCCCTGTTCATCATGTCTTCTATGGGCAGTCTCTAAGTAAATTCCTCTTTTCTTAGAGTCTGTCCTGGGGAATATCCAAACCAAATCTGGGTAGTGCTCTAGTGAGGCAAGGCACCAGGAGTTAGGTGTGGTAAAAGTATATGCTCACACATGCTTTAGGTTTTCAGGTTTCAAGTATTTATGGGGCATGGCGGGTACTGAGTGCCTGCTGCCTGTTTCAGGTGGGGTGTTGGGCATTGTACAATGTTGTCAGCTCAGCATCCCAGCAAGGAGCACACAGGTGGAGGAATGCTCCTGGGACACTCACTAATAGCAATTATGCCACAGAGGCATTTCAGATGATAGTAGAGATCTTCTGACCCAATGCCCTTATTGGTCAATTAAAGAAACTGGGATGTGAGCAGAGGAAGTGGTGCTTCAAAGGTCCCTTGGGAAATCAGCATTAGCAACAGAACTAGAAGCTGGTGTCTTGATGGCCAGTAGAGGGTGCTGTCCATTCCACTCATTGTAATGGCCCAGAGCCCAGAGCCCAGAGCCCAGAGCCCAGAGCTTGGCAGCATGTGAAGAAGCTGCTAGGAATTCCATGAAAGATTCCCAGACCCCTGCCCAGGACTATGCTGTTGACTCAGATCAAGGACTTTTTTTTTTTAAGTGAAAATTCCCTGAACAATGTTGGAAATTCCAAAGTTTGATCCACAAGTTATAATAAGACTTGATGGAGTAAGATCCCCAGGGCCATCTGAATTCATCACAGCATCGGCTGTCATGTCGTGGTACTGTGTTGTCTCTACAGGAGTGACCTCAGTCAAGAAGGGATGGCCACCCTCCACACCTTGGTTCTGAAGGGAATCAGATGTATGGCACCTCAGGCAGGATACCAGAAAAATTCTCCTAACTGCCACTGAGATCTGAAAAGGAGCAAGAGAACTTCAGTCAAGTTATCCCAACACTTGCTGGGGTGTGCTGCGTCAAGTTCTCATGGAGACCAAAGCCACTGATTTCATTTCTAGCAGGCTTCTTGAGGTTCAGTGCTATGCCCAAGGTAATGTCTTTTTAGGAGAGCTGGGCTTTGATTCCTGAAGGTGAATGTGTTGAAGGAATCCACTGACCAAGGGTGGCCCATTAAAGAATAACAGAATTAGGCAGAGATGTCAAGTTCATGGGGTACTCAAAAACAGAAACTGGTCCAGGACTTTAAGGTAAGGCCAAGGGTACAAACTTGAAAGGCCAAACTGATTGGTTTCATGTTAATGGTGGGTGAGGAACAAGAGAGAGCTGTATTATTATATGAAATTAATCCCTTCTCAAGGTAAGGCCAAAACAAATATTACACCCATGAAAATTAACAAAGAAAATGTCCAAGGAAAATAAGGAAAAGAATTTTCCAACAATTCCAAGATGTTGTAATTCAAAGCCAATATCATGGGTCAGAACCAGAGACTCAAATCACACTCAAGTTTCATGTCTAGAGGTTAGACATCAAACAACATATGGGAGACAAAACTGGAGAACAGAAGCCAGTGGGCAGAGAAACTTGAGACTTGGAGCTGAGGACCATATGTCTTCATATGTCTTTCCACAAGCTTGCTTCTCTCTCTCTCTCTCTCTC
The DNA here is from genome assembly GCF_008632895.1 of Mastomys coucha. Taxonomy (NCBI): domain Eukaryota; kingdom Metazoa; phylum Chordata; class Mammalia; order Rodentia; family Muridae; genus Mastomys; species Mastomys coucha. The sequence goes on from NW_022196905.1 coordinate 241,690,393, forward strand.
TCTCTCTCTCTCTCTCTCT
>NW_022196905.1:241690458-241696956 GCF_008632895.1 Mastomys coucha
TCCCCTCTCTCTCCTCTTCTCTTCTCTTCTCTTCTCTTCTCTTCTCTTCTCTTCTCTTCTCTTCTCTTCTCTTTCATCTGATCAAATTGGCCTGTTCCAATACAGTACTAGTTTTTGTGAGTCACACTTTCAGGAAAACAGAAAGATGCTTTAGTCTCTGTTGCTGCCTCTATCAGCTTTTGAAAGATGAATACTTTTAAAGTTGGCAATGATAGTAGATGTGGGCATGATAGACTGGTATCAACAGGATATGTGTGGTTTCTTGGATGCCTACACAGGGGAGCCTGGGAAATCTAGCAGGGCTTGGTATGTCAGTACAGAAGAATGACAAGGGGAAGAGAGGAACAAGATCAAAAACATACCCATGTGTAGATGGATTGTTAAGGGCTTTGATTATCAACACCAAAGAACTCTGTGGTGAGCTTTATCGATGAGCAAATGGAGAACTTTGGCAGGTAGTAAGTTCTTTGCAGGCACATGGAAATCTCACCCCTGTGGACAGGAAGCAGTGATGGCCCAAGGCAATACAGGCTATCCTAGGGGCAGGGGCAGGGGCAGGGGCAGGGGCAGGGAGCAGATACTATAATCCAGTTAAGAAATAAAGCAACCATAGCCAGAAAACCAATGCAGACCTTCTTTCTATGGAAATCTGCATGCTCCATATGAAACCCTGGTATTCACTCATTCCCCATATGAATCCCTGCCCTGGTAGTTATTTAACAAAAGCCAGCTAGAGCAACACTCCAGAAAATCCTCTGCCAGATAAAGATTTCAGGTAAAGAGAGAACTGAAACCTATCTTTTTTTCTAAGTATGTTGCCTGCAGGAAAATGCCTGTCCAGCCAAAACTCAATTTCTGTCTTTTTAATTCAAGTGCAAATGGATTGAAGGCTCGGATAACAACATAAAATTGGTTAATCAACTTTCATCCCATATTTATATTGCAACAGGGAGATTTTACAGTTTTCTGCAGCTCAGCCTGGTGTTCTGTGAAAGCCAGCCAGCATTTTATGTCCCCTTAAAATTGCAAACCAGAGTCCCCTCTGCTGTCAGTGACCCACTGCCCCCCTGCTAACCAGTTCTGGCCTGTCTGGACAGGGCCAGGCGGTTCCGTTTTCATTCTGTGCGCGCGTAAGGCCCTGCAGGAATGAGTTTTATGTTTTACTGGAGAAAGGAAAATCGTTTTCTGCGCCCATCATCACATCACCACAGAGGCATGCCAGGGAAGTCAGAGAATGAGTAAAATTACTGAAAATATTTTAAACTTAATTTTCTGTGTCAGGCAGACCCATACCATGCTCATCACAGGCCTGGTTAAATCTCTCTCTTGGCTTCCTATTGTTCACAAGCTCTGGTTAAAAGCTTAGAGCCTGACACACAAGGGCCTCTGGAATCTGCCCCTTCATCGATTTTTCTAGAAACTTTTTTTAAAAAAAATCTCGGAGGTACCTGCCACAGCATTGTCAGTGGCAATACAACTGTGGGTAAGAGGGACACCATTCCTCCTCTCATGGGGTTTGAATGAAGGAGACAACCTCAACCCCACCCCTGAGTAATGATGTGGGTAACAGTGAATAAAATTACAGTGAACTAGAGAATAACAACCCCCACCCCCACCCCCAAGGACTCAGTGGGAGATCCTTTTCTAAAAGATTGCCAGGCAGCAGGAACAACATCTGTGGAAGCTCAGAGGAGAGATGGGGCAGGCAAGTTGGACAACAAAACTGGAAAGAATGGCCTGACAGCAGAATGAAGTGGACAGCCATTGGTATAGGACATGAGGTCTGGATGGGCAGCCGAGGGCAGCCCAGGTGGTTCCTTTGTGGGCCGTGAATGACACAGAGTTGGGTCGCATTGTGGAAGCGGGACTGGAGAAGGTAAAAGTGGAGCAATGTCAGGCTTCTCTGGCTGAAGCGAGACTCATATTGGGAGTTGAATCAGTAATTAGAGTATGTGCATGAACTGAGAAGCTGTTTGCACCCCAGCATCCTTTTCTTCCTAACCATTCCCACAGTCTCCCATTCCCTGAATACCTCATAATTTTTTTTGAATTTTTTATTTATCAAATTATTTTATTAATTTACATTCTAAATGTTACCCCCTTCCACACCCCCTCCCAGAGTTCTTCATCCCATTCCCTCTCCCCTTTGCCTCTGAAAGGGTGCTCCCACCCCCCATCTCCCACCCCTCACCCCACCCCACCCTCCAAGGATTAAGCACATCCTCTCCCACTGAGGCCAGACAAGGTAGTCCTTTGTGCCTGGGGCCACAAATCAGCCCATCTATTGTCTTTGGTTGATGGCTTTGTCTCTGGGAGCTCTGAGGGATCTGGGTTAGTTGATACTCTGGGTCTTACTATGAGGTTGCCATTCCCTTCAGCTCCTTCAGTCCTTTCCCTAATTCTTCCATACAGGTCCCTGACCTCATTCCAATGGTTGGCTGTACGTGTCTGCATCTGTCTCAGTCATCTGGTAGAACCTCTCAGAGGACAGCCATGCTAATCTCCTATCTGCAAGCACAACATGGCATCAGTAATAGTCTCAGTTTGATGTCTGCCCATGGGAATGGCCTTTCCTTCAGTCTCTGTTCTATTTTTGTCCCTGAATTTCTTTTAGACCAGAACAATTCTGGATCAAAAAGTTGAAGATGGGTGGGTAGCCCCATCTCTCTACTGGAGGCCTGGTCTATCTACGGGAGGTAGTTTCTTCAGGTTCTATCTCCCCACTGTTGGGCATTTCATCTAAGGTCATCGCCATTGAGTACTGGGTGCCTCTCACATCTCAGTTCTCTGGGTCTTTCTTCAAAGTCCCCCTGTCCCCAACTCCCCTTGGCTGCATATTTCTATTCATTCTCCTAGCACTCTGAACTTCTTTCCCTTCTCCCCCTATAACTGATCCTGCCCTATCCTTCTCCAGATTCCTCCCTCTACCTCTCATTATTATTCTGTGCCCCCTTCTTAGTGGGATTGAAGCATCTTCACTTAACCTTCCTTCTTGCTAAGCTTCATATGGTCTGTGAGTTGTATTGTGGGTATTCTGTACTTCTTGGCTAATATCCACTTATCAGTGAGTATATACTATGTATGTCTTTTTGGGTCTGGGTTACCTCATTCAGGATGATATTTTCTAGTTCCATACATTTGCCTGCAAAATTCATGATGTTTTCATTTTTAATAACTTTGAATAATATTTCATTGTGTAAATGAAGCACATTTTCTGTATCTATTCTTCAGTTGAGGGACATCTTGTTTGTTTCCATCTTCTGGCTAGCGTGAGTAAACCTGCTATGAACACAGTGGAGCACGTGTCCTTGTGGTTGGGTGGAGCATCTTTTCGGTATATGCCCAGGAGTGGTATATCTGGGTCTCCAGGTAGAACTATTTCCAGTTTTCTGAGGAACCACCAGATTGATTTCCAGAGTGGTTGTGCCAGTTTGCAATCCCATCAACAGTGGAAGAGTGTTCCTCTTTCTCCACATCCTTGCCAGCATGTGCTGTTCCTTGAGTTTTTGATCTTAGGTGGAATCTCAGGGTCGTTTTGATTCACATTTCCCTGATGACTAAGGATGTTGAACATTTCTTTAAATGCTTCTCTGCCATTTGAGTTTCCTCTGTTGAGAATTCTCTGTTTAATTCTGTACCCCATTTTTAATTGGGTTATTTGTGGTTTTGGGAGTCTAACTTCTTTAGTTCTTTATATATTTTGGATATTAGCCCTCTATTGGATGTAGGGTTAGTGAAGATCTTTTCCCAATCGGTAGGTTGCCAGTTTATCCTATTGACATTGTCCTTTGCCTTACAGAAGCTTTTCAGTTTCATGAGGTTTTTTGTTGTTGTTCTTGTTGTTGTTTTGTTTTGTTTTGTTTTGTCAACTGTTTTTTTACAACTGTTGATCTTAGAGCCTGAGCCATTGGTGTTCTGTTCAGGAAAACTGCCCCATGACAATGTGCTCAAGGCTATTTCTCATTTTCTCTTCTATTTTTCTACTGTTCTAATTTTTTCTGACTCACATCCAACACCATGAGGGTCAGGAGGGGGAGTGGTAGGAGATGACTAAGTTGATAAAGTGCCAGCAACATCAGCATGAGGATCTGAGTTCAATATCCAGCAGCTATAGCAGGTATAGTGGTGAGTACTTAAAATCCCAGCTCTGGAGAAGTGAGATGGATAGACTGACACCTTAACCTTCCCTGGCCATTCAGTCTAGGCAAACTGGTGAGACCCAAGCCCAAGTGAAAGGTCCTGTGTCAAAAACAAAATTAACAATGGCTCCTGAGGAACACCATCAGAGGTTGACTTCTGGACTCATTTTTTTCCAAAGAAGTATACTTATAAACATAGAAATTTGCATGTACACAACACACACACACACACACACACACACACACAGTACACAGGAACCTTGAAGTTCTTCCCAAGGAAAGTTGATCTTGTTTAGAAAGAAGGAGGAAGAAGAGAATGAAGAAGAGGAAGAGGAGGAGGAGGAGGAGGAGGAGGAGGAAAAAAACCCTTCTAACTCTAGCATCAAGTCCTATAGGTTTAAAAGTCATCTATAAAATTAAGGTTAACACTACCATGATAATTAAAGCCAAATTGAATGTACCCATTCCCTGGTGCTCAGGCCTGGTGGGAGAAAAAAAGAATTCAGTGCCCTATCTGAGCTACCCTAATTATGAGCTCTGTGTATTCTGCATCACTTTCTCTGGCTGCCTTTCCCAATTAATTTGGTTTTTTTTCCACACAAATAACCAGTGACACAAAGTTTATTGTATCATTTGCACTTGGGTTTCTAAAAACTGCAAGCCCACAAGTACAATTAATATTTAAGAAGTAAGTTTCCCCCCGTGTGAGTTTAAGATTAATGATATTTGCTTATTATTGGATGATCTGCCTTCAGTAAGTGGCATGAGTAAGGACTACCTCTCGATCTTAATGTATTTATTTTCATAAGCCAAACAGCTATAAACAACATCAAAGGCAATTCTCCAGAATGGTAACAGGTTATTAACTTCTTAAGCCATTCCCCAATGGCTTGTAAATCTCTAAAATACAGAGACTTCTAAAACAAAGGAGACATTAGTGAAATTCCCTCTTGCTTTGGAAAACCAGTCCATATTCAGGTTCTGAGGTCTTGGGGGAAAGCCAGCCTTGGTTTCTCATGGAACTTCTCTGGAATTGCAGGATGAATTACTTCCTCCCCCAAACCCCTGACACCTTCATCACATTTTCCCAGCCCCGTTCCAGGTTAGGTATACAGACTTGAGCCTCATTATAGCATAGCTATGGTGAACATGAACCAGAAAGCCAGAAACCCATAGCAAGCACAGGGTTTGTGCCTCCAATTCCAGGTTCTGTTGTCTATGAACAAGTCTTAGATAGAGCTCTTCAATGTCTTTAGAGCAAGAAGAATATAAAATGTACCATGAGCCAATATCCTTCTGGGCAGCACTGTTCTGAATGGAGAACTGGTCTCTTAGCCATAACCTGTAAAGATGGGAGTGCAAATGAAGAGCAGGAGCCACGCTGAAGGTGGTTGGTAGGGCAAGGTATAGCAGATTTCTGAGTTCGAGGCCAGCCTGGTCTACAGAGTGAGTTCCAGGACAACCAGGGCTACACAGAGAACCTGTCTTGAAAAACAAAATAATAATAATAATAATAATAATAATAATATAATAAAAACGACATTGTTTTCCCCTTCCCCCTCCCTCCTTCCCATCTTTCCCAGGAACCCCCTCCCTTACTCTCTTTCAAACTCATGGCTTCTATTTTTTTAAACTGTTATAACATGTATACATAGAAAATATATATGTACATATTCCTGAATATATAAATATAACCTGCTCTGTCTGTCAGGTAAGTATAGGTTTCACATCAATCAAAGAAACAACAGATGAAGATCATCACAGAAAAACACAACAGATCAAAATGTAGAGGACAATTGACCATGTGATGCCCAGTCCATCTGATACAATATAACAACTACACCTAGAGTTCAGGATCATAGCAGAAGAGAAGGCAGAAAGACTGTAAGAACTGAGGAGCAGGACATCTGCTGTGCATACCTCTTCCCTTCTATGTGCATCTTCCCTGCTAAAGCTTCCCGGACAGAAAGTTCTGACACTGTTAAAGCATCAGGAAGAGGGTTCTGGGTTTTGCAGAGCAAGCAGGAGGGTAGGGGAGAAGGGGACACTACTCTTGAGCTTAATTTTGCTGCCCCTTCCACAAAGGCTCTCGGTTTAATTTTACTGCCCCTTCCACAAAGGCTCTCGGCTCCAGCTTCCTAGTATGAAGGGCGCAGTACCAGACCGCCGAGGAACGGACTGATCCTCCTGCACACTTTCTCAGGCTGAACACTTCTCTTCTAGAACCTCTTGACTCAGGTCCTCCTTCGGTGTCCATCTGGAAAGAACTGATCCAGGCTAGCTCCTAAGCCTTGTAAAAATCTAAAATCCAAAGACATATTGTTAATCCTTAGATCTGCAAGAGAAAAACCAGTTCCAC
>NW_022196905.1:241697001-241742489 GCF_008632895.1 Mastomys coucha
AAAAAAAAAAAAAAAGCAAGTTCCAAAAAGCAAGCAAGTTTTAATTAAATACTGACCAGGACAAACTTTGGTCAAGAACACTCCCTGGTAGTCCCAGCATGTGTTGTAAGGGCTTTTAAGGACAAAACCAATCAAGCCACCATATTTTCCCATGTGGCTATGTTATTTTCTAAGAATTACCAACTCCCAGCATTCCAGGAATTTACCTGGTCTTTGGGCCAGTCTGGTATGCCAAGTAACTTTGGATTTGACACTATCTGATGCATGGAAGGGAGAGACTGAAATAAGCAGGTAAGAGACAAAATCATGAGACTTCGAAACTAGAGCAGAGAAAGAATTGTGACCTCGGGAGAGCTATTTAACTGGTTACTTCCTAGCTAGGCTGACCTTTGCACTTTGTAGCTACGTATCTCTGGAGGCTTTGCCAGGGTGACTGTGTGCCTTAGTTCATACTTCCTGCAACTTCTGGGGAACAAGGTGAGCTTATAGATTTCTGGATAGTCCCATGGAGGGGCAGAATACAGGAAAGAGGCACCACCCTGCAGGGTGCAGTATTAGCAGCCGAGTTTCCCTAAGGAATAGAGCACCTGCCCTGGAGAAAAGTGCAGAACTGGAATTGACCATGTGGAGCAAAGCAAGGATCTGCCTAGTCTCTGGCCTTGCAGTCTCTCTGTCTCCTAAGCCACAAAATGCAGACAATGAATTGGTTTTAAAGGGCTCTGCCTTGTGTGCATGAACTTGAGGTGGCAAACATGCAAGCATTTGTCCCAAAAGCTTGCACAAAACACACATTCATTGATAGGCACTGCCTTTGAAGGGGAATGTAACTCCAACCTAAAGCTCCAGGTAGGTACCAGCAGGGTTTCAAGAGCCAATTTCATCCATAATCCACAGAGACAAACCAAAAAGAAAGGGGCTAAGAGGCCCCCCGCGTTGGGTAGTGGTGACCAATCATTTCTTAATAGTGGCATTAGTGACTGTGAGGACCCACGGGACTCCCAAGTAGAGTGTGAATCATTTTCTTTCCCTGCCTCACATATTTTCAATTGCTTAAAATGTTCAAAATTCGAAGTCCCTATTCAGCAAAGCCATCAGCTGATGGGCCAAGAGTCGGGAGAATGGCAATCCCTTAGTACTATGCTGAAGACAGCAGAAGCAAGGAAAGACAGTCTTCTCTTTATGTCCCTGGTGCGACACTGGGAGGGGTTTGCGTCTAGCATCACCTGCATACATCCTGGTGGAAGACGCAGGTGATGAAGATGAAACGCTGTGCAAGCACTAGCCCCCATCTCCTCTCTCAAGCTGCCACCTGAGAGCTCCTGGCTGCGACCGGCTCATTCTTCACAACCTGGAAAGGCTGCTCCAGTGACTTTTGAGTTGGGATGTAATACCTCACACAATCCAACTTAAGTGGGGGAAAGATCTACTTCGCTTATGTTTCAGAGGACCTCAGTCTGGTCACAGAGTGGGGATGCAAGGTGGGACAGTTCAGTTCATGGTGCATGAGCTTCTCATAACAGACCAGGAAGCAAGGGTGACAGACCAAGGACTGAGCTGTAACCGGCAGTGAGTCCTTCTCCCAGTGAGGCCCTATATTCTAAAAATTTGACATCCTGCCCTAAATACCAGGGATTAGCACAAGATTTCAAAGTAGTGGTCTCTGGGAAGCATTTCAGATTTAATTTTTAAACATTTAGTTATTTATTCACTTTACATTCCAATATCAGCTCCTCCTCTCCTCTCAGTGCTCCCTCACAGAGATCCTCCCCCCATTCCCTGCTCCCCTTCTCCTCTCCCCTGGGTATCCTGTCCTCCCCCTGCCCCACCTCTGTCCCCACCTCACTTCTCCCAGCACAAGTCCCTGCAGGGCTAGGCACATCCTATCCCACTGAGACCACGAAAGATGGTTCAGTTACAAGAACTGAATCCACAGGCAGGCAACGGCTTCAGGCACAGTCCCCCACTCCAGTTGTTAGAGGGCCCTCATGAAATCCCAGCTGCACACCTGTTACGTATGTGCTGGTGGCCTAGGCCCAGATTGTGCTCGCTCTATGGTTGGTGGTTCAGGCTCTGGGAGCCCCCAAGGGTTCAGATTAGTTGACTCTGTTGGTCTTCCTGTGGAGTCCTTGTCCTCTTCCCCAGTCTTTCCCCCAACTTTTCCATAAGACTCTCCACTCCCCATCTGACATTTGGGTGTGAGTCTCTGCATCCCTTTCCATTAGCTTCTGGGTGGTGCCTCTCAGAGGACAGTTATGCTAGGCTCCTGGCTGCAAACATGAGGGAGCATCATTCATAGTGTCAGGAATTAGTTCTTGCCCATGGGGTGGCTCTCAATTTGGGCCAGCCATTGGTTGCCCATCCCCTCTGTCTCTGTTCTTTGTCCCTGTACATCATGTAGGCAGGACACATTTTGTGTGGAAGGTTTGTGGGCTAGCTGCTGTCCTTATCCCTCCACTGGGAGCCCTGGCCTGCTTGGCTACCCAAAGTGGCTGCTTGAGGATCAATATCTCCTATTGTTTGGAGTGAGTGAGATAACCAAGACCCCAAAGGACATGCATGGTATATACTTATTTACAAGTAGATATTAGCCATAAAGTACAGGATAACTATGCTACAAATCACAGAACCAAAGAAGCCAAATAACAGGGAAGGCCCAAGGGAGGCTGCTTGAATTCTTCTCAGAAGGGGAAATAAAATAGTTATTGAAGATAAGTAGAGGGAGGAACTGGGTGGAAGAGGGGAGGGGGAAGAGGCACCGGAGTGTCTATGGGGGTGAATCTAGCTCGGATTCAAATTTTAATAAGGATCATTCAATAACAGATACTGAGATGGTGCTTATATGAATAAGTTTAGTTGTTGTTGTTGTTTAAGATGTTGTCTTTCTGCATATCACTGGCCTAGAGCTCATTCTGTATACAAGAATGGCCTTGAACTCAGAGATCTGCCTGCCTCTACCTCCCAAGTGTTGGTATTAAACGTAGGTACCTGGTTATGTATAATTTAAATTCTCTATCTTTCTATCTATCTATCCACATCTATCTAACCATATCTACCTATCTATCCACCCATCTATCTATCTATCGTGTGTGTGTGTGTGTGTGTGTGTGTGTGTGTGTGTGTGTGTGAGTGTGTCTGTTTGTGTGTATGTGTGAGGTTTGTGAGTGAATGCACTGGGCATTGAACCCAGGGCCTTGCACATGTTAAGCAAGTATTCTAATATTGGGCTGTATCTGTAGTCAGATTTAAAGCTAAAGTATTGTGTCATTCTCATATTTTGAGGGGGATGTAATGGAATATAATTTCTTAGTCTTTGTTGTGTAAATCTAAATGTTAAAATTTATCTCTACCAAAGGAATAATTCAAATGTATGAAGTACAAACATAAAGTGAAAAAAATCAATAAATAGAATTTGAGAATGTAACAGGAAAATAAAATGAGAGAGAAACAAAACAATCAGGGAAATACAAAATGCAAGGGAAAATGGGAGAGATGAGTCAATATGGGTCACTATTGATGATCAAATTAACTATCATCTAAAAATCAGATAATTCTCATAGTAGATTGAGGAGGGGGTGTAAGCTATATGATGTTTGTTAAAGTCACACAGAAATATTGAAAGTAAAGAGAAAAAAAGCCATTGTAATCAAATGCAAGCTATTCTCTATATTGATTGTAGTTATGTTTTATAAATTCACCATAACACTAAATTCAGCCATTGGTTATAGGGAAAATATACAGGTAGGTTCCTGTAACACTGTATTCACAGTAACTTCATTGGTCATCAACACATGGAATTGTTTGTTTGTGTCTATTTAAAGAATTTAAAATTGTGTATTGTTTACTTCTTAGCCTTGAACTCAGAGCTAGGAGCATTATAGCTCCAGATACAGGCTTATTTAATGTGAATTTTCTCCATAAGGCACACTACAGCTTCCTTGATATACAAAACATTACACAGCGTTTTAGCACTATGCTTGGAGGTCATTTTAATTACAAAATCACCAGCAAAAAGCACAAATTTTAAAAAAAAAATGAGGTAAGATTCTAGATGGGTTGGTGAGATAGCTCAGAACTGAAATCCTTGAACAGATTGGTGACCTTGGAAACCTACAATAAAGTAGAAGGAAGACACAGTTGTCCTCTGACCTCCACATGTGCCCATGGCACAGGCACACACACACACACACACACACACACACACAAACACACACACTTCGTGTACATAATTACGATAATTAAATTTGATAAAATTAAAGAATTCCAGAGGGGACACGTATTTATACTATGGGAACTGAAGCATGGTGGCACAGGTTGTGTTGTTTGATATCAGCTTGGAAAATACTCAATTTTAACTCAAAATTGTCCTTGCTCTGTACATATCAGAAACTGACCACAATGAGCCCATGAGTATTGATTCTGAAGTTCAAATAAATTATAGTGAGTAGACATTGTCAGAATCCATGAATAATAAGGATCAATTATACATGTCAAAGAAAAATGCAGCTTCTGTATTAATAAGTCAATGAAGAGCCAATAAATGAAACTGGGACAATTGACTGTCACTATAAGAAGAAAACTAGAACAAAATTTTATCTCAACTTCATAATGTACTTGAAATTAAACCCAGATGGTTTCCAATTAAAAGAAAAAATGTGTGTGCATATATGTGTGTGCATGTGTGTTTCTTGAAAAGCTAATTAAAAGCTAGAAATATAAAGATCCAGGAAATCTGAAGAAGTAGAAGAAAGAGGGAGAATTTGTCTTGCCTAGCCTGAGAGTGATTATAAGTTTGGTTATTTAAGTTAGAGTAGCAATGATACAAGAGGAGACAAATAGATTAATGTCACAAAACAAAATACAGAAAAGAGCCCACACATACACAGAGGCTTATGCCATGATCAAGATGCTACCTACCACAGAATTTTGGGGGCGGGGGGAAGGAGAACCTTTTGGTAAATGGCTAGTGATGTCTGCATATCCGTAGAGAGGCAACCCCTCTGTGTCCTCAAAGCACAGAAGCTGAAAAGCCTGACAGCAGCAGGATTGCAGAAGTGGACTGTGGCATGTCCATGTGGCAGTAGAACACATTGTCATGAAAACAGTCTAAGCATTATCACTTGAACTAGTCTCAACAGACTGGACATCTGGGAAAATAATGCTGACATGGAAGACTAATGTGTGGTGGTTTAAGTACATCCCTGTGTTCAAGTTCCATGTGTTGAAGGCTGGTTTCCCATGTAGTGGGTGGAGATAGTAGACCCCTTAAAAGGCAACATCTAGGGAGCTGACAGGTCAATACGAGCACTGCCCCGGGACCATGCTTACCTCTTATTAGAGGGTTGTGACTACAAAAAGAACAAGGCCAGCTTTTGCTCATTCTCTGGTTTCCTATCTCACCTAGAAATCTCTCCCCTTACATATCACTGCACAGTGACGTCGACTGTCATGATGGGATGCAAGGTCCAGGGGACCTTCATCAGAGACCAAACATGCTAGGCTATCCAACTTAGAATTTTGGCCTCCAACGTGACAACCTCTTCAATTTATAAGCCACAAAGTCTCAAATATTTTGATATAGCAAGAGGAAGGTGAATTAATGCAGAGTATAACTATAGAATTACACTCATGCATACCAACAAAATTAAACAATAGAGTTTAAGGATATTTAAATAGTAAATATTTTTACTCACTTTCAGGCTGTTTGGATACTTACTTAAACTACAATTAGAAGCAACAATATGATTGCCATCATAATTAGAATAACAGTGAATTTGGGCAAAGCTAGGCATTTATAATTGATAGCAAGCACATGTGGGATTTCTTTCACCCCAAGGCTTTAATTCTTGGCACAGAAGCAGTTGCATCATAGTTATCATAGTATAGCATCAAAGTTGCATCATAACATCAAAATATATGCTTTAATTTAAAAATTTTAAGTTTAAAAACATTTTAACTCATTTGTGTTGTTGAACTGGAGGTAAAACTTAAACCTTAAATCTCTTGTCAGAAAATATGGGGGTGGGGAGTAGACTGTTATTTATGGTCCCATGAGAGGGTAATTCCTTAAATAAAATGTTCAGTGCACAACTACAACATGACATTATGACATTATAAATATCCATAAGAGAGAAGGTCCTTAATATAACAGTAAAAAAAGTAGCCAAAGATTGAGAAAATTTTTTTTCAATGGATCTAAGCAAAAGGGATCCATACACAGAATATATAATTTCTACATATAAAGATATAAGCACCTGTCAATCTTCTCTATTGATCAAACAAACAGAAAATTCAGTTACACAGTTACATGGTGTCTCTTGTACATAAAATTACATTGTATGATAACCCTGGTGCTGGATGGTAAGCACTGTCATTTTATTAATGTGAGTCCAAGTGTATGCAAAGACTTTAGAGAGCAATTTGGGATCATTTACTGAAACTGAAAATGCACACTTCTGAACATTCAGGTAGTCTTCCTTTAGGGACCCAGGCGAGAAAACGCTTATGTATATGTGTTTAGAGCTTGGAGGAAGGGTGTTTTCTGTAACAATCAAAATGTTCACCCCAAAGAGAATGGATAAGTACATCACAGTGTCTTTAAGCAAGAGCACAGAATCTTTAGCTGAAAACTTGGTCCATAAGGGTAAGTCTTCAGAATTTACTGTGAATAGGCAGGGGAAAGGTAAGTTGAGGAATACATAGGTATTACTATGTAAGCACATATATATATATATATATATATATATATATATATATATATATATATGCTTACATGTGTGTGTGTGTGCATGCACATGTGTTTTTAAAATATTAGCAGACGCCTAGAAACTGACAACATAATAGTATAGCCAGGGCCCTTATCAACGTCAAAATGGTGTTTAGTCTAGTTTAGAAGAGAGAAAAGAAAGGAGGGAAAAGTGGTCTGGGGGAGGGTGGGGCTTAAAGTGGATGCACTTCAACAGCATGGGTTCTTAGTTGCTTTATGGAATAAAGAAAACAAGTGCAGTAAAATAATTCCTCTGTTTAAGTCTTTCTGGCATATGGACATATATTTAGTGGGTCATGTTTCTATCCTTTTCTGCATATTTTAGATACTTCAGAATTCCTACAAAAATAGAATAAAATGTAAAAGGGGGAGTATGACACACCTCACAAAGTGATACAGCAATGTAATAGAATATCCTGTGCACAACAGTTTCTGGGATCTCAATGCTTTCAAGTCTCACAGCTCCACAGAGAGTAAATATGAGGGAAGAACAGAAGTACAAGGCTCTAAGGTGGATCAGCCAGTGGCTGAGCTTTACCTCCAGGATTCTGCCTTGTGCCGAACTCTAGTGTTACATATTTTTCACTATGTGGTAATTGCTCTTTATGTGTCTTTCTCCCCTACCAGTCTGTAAGCTCTGAGGCAATGACAAAATCTTGTTCATCTTGTGCCATGCAGGAGGTGACATTACACATGGGCAAAATTGAAAAATGCTGTGCACACCAGCCCAAGGGATGCCCATGACTTAGGTAAACTGGGAATTTGGGCTTAACTGATTGTGCATCACATGCAGCAGGAGGGTTCGGGGGGCTTTGGGATGAGCCATGAGTAGTAAATCTCTTCCTAGGAATCTAGTGAGCTAGGTCTTCTGAGGATGCTGAAGCACAGAGCAGCCTATGATCCTGGCCTGTGCTCTCTGACTATACATCACAGTAAATGGTGTGAACACTCACAATGACAAAGCACACATTTATAGATGCTTTTGCACAGGGACCCAGAGGGACCATAGCAGCATGGAAACAATTGTTGCATCAAATTGGGGAAATTATATCTTTCTACCTATCTTCCCAGCTTTCTGCAATATGGTTTTATTGGCCTAATAAAAACTTATAATGAATATAAAAACTATTTCATCTATTGAGTTGATGGAATAGGATGGTACGTGTCTTAATGTTTCAGCAGACTTAATACTCCACCTTCCAAATTTTCCACTGGAAATGACCAGTAAATATGATTGGAATGTGTATATATAAAGTTACCTGGAAAAGGCAAAATAAAGAGCCATTTCTGTAAGAGTCCTCATAAGCTGGAGAGATAGTGGTTGAATGCTCAGTGCTTTTCCCCACCCCCATAGGACCTCGGTTCAGTTCCCAGTACCCTCAGTGGATAGCTCACAATTTTCTTAAGTCTAGTTCCCAGGATTCAATGCCCTTTTTTTGGCCTCTGAGTGTATCTGCACACACATGATGTACAAAAATTCACACAGGCATATAATACACATTTTTTAAAAAGGAAGTCATCAAGAAGGATTAAGAAATAGCATTAAGGTTTTCATGTGAGAGGTCCCCAGTCAAGGTAAGGAATATGCATGTTGACCAACCTTTCCAAGAAATTCTAAGTTGTGCTCAGACAAAACTGTGGTCAAGCAAGAGCAAATGTGGGTTCAACGGTCACATGATACAAGTGCATAGGATTTGAAAGTCAGAGAGATCAGTCAAGGGGAATATATTTGGCCCAGGTAGTAATGGTCACCAGAGTGGCTAGGATCAGTTTGCCCTCACCGGTTCCTGATATAAAGGGGGTTACAATGAAATGAAGAGGTTTGATGAACAGGGCAGGGGCATAACCATCAACTGAGAAAGGGATCAAGAAGCCTATGCCCAACCAACTCTACAGACCTGAGAAAGTCACAGTGCAGCTTCCACTGAGAAACATTATGCACCCCACGCTCTCCTCTGCACAGAAGTATCCCTACGCAAATCAGCATGGGCCTTAAGAAAGGCAACACTCTATCTGTCTCTCTGTCTCTCTGTCTCTCTGTCTCTCTGTCTCTCTCCCTCCCCCCCCTCTCTTGTCTCAAGGATTTTAATAAAGATTCATTTAAACTCTTTGCTCTTCCTGCATTGGACAAGTTGAACTTCTCTCTGAGAGAAAGAGAAAACACTGACCTTTTGAGAATATGCAAAAGTTCACAAGGGATCATCCAGAGATCTCACAGCAACAATACAAACATTACGAGAGAGCTAGAGTACAAGAGAAATGAGGAAATCTTCTAATTTAGACTTCTCAAAAGGTTCTTTAGTAATTAGGGTAATTATATACAAAAGGATCAAAAATCATTGTTTCTAAGTGAGAATAAATTATTGAAATATACTACTATATAAAAGTCAGAGTTAGAAGGTCACAAATTGTCTAATACTAAAATCTCAATTGAGTAAATTGACCCACTTGAAAATTTCTTCTCAATGCTATCTGCCTCAAGATTTACCTTGTGCAAGTCCCTCAGCACAGGTTAATTGACCTGAATCCAATCCAGACATTCTCCTGCCTGAGAATACTCTGTAACTGCCACTGTCACCTCAAAGGTGACAATCAGCTGCCTCCTAGGATAACTTAGCAAAGCTTTCCAAAGACCATGGAACCTTTTTCCTGAAAGGTAAAATATATTTCCCATTTTTATGAAATTGGCCTCTCATTTACAGAGATCCCCCAAGAACCTTTCATTTTCCATTCTCTTATAATAAATTGTTATAACACTGTTGAACACTTTCCTGTTCCAGGCATTGCCTAAGCAATGTAAGCAGTGTCAATAATTGTGTAAGTACATAAGTAAGTATATTAGCATTAAGTACTGCCCAAAGTAAGATGGAGTGTTCCACATCAATCATCATCATCAATCATCAATCAAGAAAATACCCTTTAGACTTGTCTATAGGCAATAGGAGGAGGCATTTCTTTAGTTGAGGTTGTTTCTCTGCCCAGATAACTTAGTTAGGGGAAAAAACAGAATAGGACATAATTAGGATTAAATGAAAGTATAAGGCGAGCCCTACTTAGAGTTAGAGAGAGTGAGCCTGGAAGGAACAGGAAGAGGAGAAAGAGTGGATGAGCTTCTAAATGACTTAAGATTTGAGTGAGTAACTGGCCCTTGGATTCTGGATCCTGGGTCATTAGGAGTCACAGCCAGATAATGAAGGCAACAGCCTGGTTGGATGCAACAGAGGTAGAATAAGGAAAGATTGGTGGTAGATGGTTTCAATAGGCAGGTGCTTTCAGTGGGAGCTATGACAACATAAGGGAGACAAGCTAGGGTTGGACAGAGCCATCAAGTTGGCGAGAGGACAATAGCTGAATAGTTTGCTCATTTTTACAGAGAAGAACACAGAGAGGTGAAGTCACTTTGTTAAGTAAACACAGCTGATCACCTGAGAATCAGGAATCACATCACATCAGACAGGCTAAATAAAGTCAGCATTCTTAATGACCCCTATTAGTCTAATCCAGACTCTCCATCAACTCCAGTACAAGTCCCAGCTCCCCTCTTCTTCCCCATAGCTAGAAGTGATCTCTGCTTCCTCCCTGTGACCTCCCACACCGATTAATCTTCATGTTTTATTACAGCTATTCATTTCCTGTCTCCTGCCATATTGCAAATGCCTTGAAGGCATTGAGTATGCATTATAAACCTATTCATCCTTCCCATCCATTAACATGGGGCCTAGCTTGAGATAGGAGCTCAAACAACATTTACATCAGGCCAGCAGGTGGGGAGGGAGCAGGACAGAAGAGAAAAGAACTTGTGTGTCTAAAAGAAATGTAAAAGCTCCAACAGTTCAGAATCTACACCTTGGGACTAAGAGAGGAAAGGAGGAGGAAAAGAGAGAGGAAGGAAACAAAGAAAAGAAAGAAAGAAAGAATTTAAAAAGGGAGGAAGAGAGTGAAAGAGAAAGGCATGAAGAAGAGAGGAAGGGAGGGACAGAAGAAGGGAGAGAGGAGGAGGAGAAAGAGGAGTTCCTTTTTGCCAAAGTCCCCTCACAGGACTGACCCCTCATACAGTATGGCCTTCATCCCCCCTGACTAGAGGACTACATTTACTTTAACATATCCTCCAAGGGGCTGCTATCTCTTTATTCTTGTCTCTGCCTGTTTCTCAGTTCTGGTCTGAACTCACCACATCTTGTTAATAATAAATCAGACACGCAGACACTCTGCAAAGGGGAAGGCCTTCCAAGTGTACACCTGTTAGGTCAAGAAACACCTGGAGAGGAATTTTACCATCTGCTCAGCAGCAGCTGGGAAGAAGCTCCAGGAGGACTCGTGCATTTCAATTCAGGAGCCTCGGTGGGTCTCCTACTCTGTGCCAGATCCTGTGCTAAGCAGACAGAGTGACAGGATGGGCCAGAGACTGTTTTTATTGTCAACAGGCTCAGTTCTTGTAAGATGGGTGGGAGAGAGTAGCAGAGCCAGAGTTAGAATTATGTGATCATCTGTGAACATATATCATTTGTTTGAATTCTTTAAAAATTTCTGCCTTAAGAGACTCAGGTACTGATTAATTTAAACCCACAAAGATCTTGTCTTATTTTATCCTGGATGGATTGGCAGATGCAGAAGTATATAAGGTTGGAGCTGAAAACTTAGCTCAGTTTGTAGAGGGCTTGTCTATATGCAGGAAGCCAATCTCCATCACCATATAAACCATGCACAAGTCTATACTCCAAGTGCCAAAGAGGTGGAGCCTCAAAGATCAGAAGTTCAAGTCATCCTTCACTACATAGTGAGTTTGGTTCAGACTGGGCTACAAGGACACTTGAGAGTGCTTCCTGTATTGTAGCTGTCCCTGGGCCATTGCTGCCTATGAAACTTATACATGTCACCTTGAGGAAAATGTCTAAGTTCCATTGGAAAGCCTGAGCCCCCTCACCGTGCTCTCTTTCAGCCTGGTTCTATGTCCTTACCCTATTTGGGAAAGGCGTTTGTTTTTTGTTTTGTCTTGTTTTTGCACAGGTGTTGTTAACTCCCCTCTCTGCAAACTGGAAAACCGTCTTAACTTATTCTGTGTCACAGTTTCCTTATGCATGAGTCTTTTTCTCCTGGGAGAGAGAAAAATAATACTAACCTGTACCAATTTTAGAATCATTAACCAGTTACTGTGTAAGAAGAAGGCTCAGCAAACATGCGACAGAACAAAGAACCGCCAGTAAAGTTCACCTTGGAAGCTTTCAAACCATGGTAAAAGATGGGCCTATCATCAAAACATCTGAAACCATTAGTCTGAGAGAGGCTTCAGCTTGCAAGTTTTGTAAAAGCTACCTGGTGATTCTAAATTGCAATAAAGAACTAGGACTAATAAAATAGAAAATGTTTAAAAATATTTGCCTAATATAAACACAAAATTCATGTGTGTGTATGTTCATGCACACATGTGTATGTGTATAGGTGTTTACTTAGGGGGTTGAATTTATATATATATATATATATATATATATATATATATATATATATATATATATACACACACACACACATATGTATGCAGATAGGAAGGAAGAGAAGAGTATTTGAAAACTATTGTGTTACTTTCTCTGAACTTCTGTTACAAATGGAGTTCTCTGCCATTCAATTTGTTTTACTATCTACCTGCTTTTAAGATTTTATTGTTTTCTTCAGTTTTCAGAAGTCTGAGTATGATAGGCTTTGAGGACCAGTACTTCTTTCCTCTTTCTTTCTCTCTTTGTTTCTTTCTCTCTTTTGTTCTTTCTTTCTTTGTATTTATTAAATAAAAAAAAGATTAAGTAAGACATAGGCATTAATCCTCCTGCTTCAACATCCAGGGTGGATCTCTTTGACTTTATCCTTCTCTGAGGTCACATGGCATCTTGATTTGCTATGTTTTGTGTATCATCTTTGGCAGGTCATTTATAGTATTATTTTAGTGGTTTTCCAGACTCACCTTCTTTCTCTTCTCATTCTTGGACTTCAATCACACTGGTATTTGACTTTGATTGTATTCCTAGAGGATGCTCTGTGCTTCCTTTTGCTTTTGGTCTCTTTGCTCTCTGTGGTTCCTCTTATGAAATTACCTTCTGTATTTAAGTTGAATCTTTCTCCTACTCTCTCCATTCTGCTGGTGAGCTCATCGTAAGCTTCTATTTCAGCTCTGTCTCCCTTTACTTCTAAAATTTCTACTTCATTCTCCATTACATCTTCCATGCCTTTTCAGCTGCTTTCTCTTTGTTCGCTAGCTTTAGGTACCTTTGAAATCGTTTGTTCTATGACCCCTGATTTAGAATCTTTACAAGGTCATTGTACTGTCTGTCTTCTCTGTGCTCCTATCAGTTTCATTTTCTTCCCTCCATTACTGGTAAGCTAGGTGGTTTTTCTATTGAAACCTGGACACATGTTGTGAATTATATGAGGATCTTTTCTCTACCTACTTTATTTTTAATCATAAATATGAAATTGTTTCTAAACTTACCTTTCTGTACTTCTTTCATAAGGCAATCTCTTTAACTGAAACACTCATTAAGAATTAAAGTCAGGTCTGTAGAGATGGCTCAGCAGTTAAGAGCACTGACTGCTCTTTCAGAGGTCCTGAGTTGAATTCCCAGCAACCACATGGTGGCTCACAACCATCTGTAATGGGGTCTGGTGCCCTCTTCTGGTGTGTCTTAAGACAGCTACTGTATACTCAAAATAAAATAAAATAAAATAAAATAAAACAAATCTTTAAAAAAAGTTATTTAAAAAGAATTAAATAGTACAATTTTTTTGTTAGTGAATTATGTAAGATAAAACATGGAGTTACAATGGTTTACATTGCGGGAGCTTGAGGGCCCAGATGTCAGTCAAATTCCCATCACATCTCTACAAAACTGTTTGTTTAAGTGCTTTTATTAAAGAATAATCTAGAAGAATATGTCCCATGTACAGGCAACAGCTTTTGGGATAGCAAGTTCAAGATCCACATGAAGTCTAAGCTGCACATCTGCTACATTTGTGCAGGGAGGCCTAAGTCCAGCCTGTGTATGTTCTTTGGTTGGTGGTCAGAGAAGAATGGGAGGGGAAGTTTGGGGGAGGGGATTATGTGAGAGGGTGACCAGGAAGCAGGTAGTGGGCAGAATATAAAATGAATAAGTAAAAAAAAATAAACAAAAAGAATAATGTATACAAAGTAATATTTATCCTTTTTAGGATACATCTCTGTAGGGTTTGATGGAAGGCCACTACCACCATAATAGCAACACAGAGTAGCTTTAGTTCCTATATCAGAACATACAAAAACTTGGAAGGATCTGAAACACCTTCAGGATGTAGCCAGGACATCAAACTTTCCCAGGACATCAAACTTCTTGTGATCTGGCCTTTGTCCTAAGAACCTAGAGTTCAGATGCAGAATAAAAGGGTGGGTGATCAGCCTCATCTCCTCCTCTGACCCAGATTCTCCAGGGTCATTTTTAGATTATATTTCAATGTAAAGAAAATGATATTCTGACATCCAGGTACCAAAGGCAATAAGGATTCTGAAGCAAAAACACCTCAGTCTCTTTCTGCTACTCCACTCCAGTATTCTAGTTAATTTTATTAAGAAAAAAATCCCAAATTTTAATGGCTCCAAGCAACAAAATGTGGGTCATTTAGACAGGAGTTTGGATGGGACTGACTCAGAAGATCCCTGTAGTCAGCTGAAATCTTAACTGAGTTGCATTCTCTTGGATGTAGTTGGGCATTCCAGGAGACTTGAATTCCTGAAGGTTGGATATTTGGTGAGTCTAAGAGAGCCCTGGCTGGAACTGTTCATCTTAGCTCCACATGATCTCTCAGGGGCTCAAAAAGAGCTCAAGGGAGTAAGCTGGTCGTAAGCATCATTGGACAAGCAGTTTTCAAGTCTTTGAGTCACATTTCATTTTTATAAAACATGTTTAGTAGTAGTAGTATGGGGGAGGCGGGCAGTAATGCTATGCAGGCCACAGCATGTGTGTATAAGTTAGAGAACAATATGGTAGAGTCAATTCTCTTGTTCCACTTTAAAGAGGCTTCAGAAATTGAACTAAGATTACCAGGTCTGACCACCAAGTACCTTTACCCACTGAGCCATCTCATTGGACCTAAGTATTGCCAGTGGGATATCAAATAAAAACAGAATTGTGGGATTTTCTCCCCAGTACTAGGCATTGAACCTAGGATCTTGTGCATGTTGGTCAAGCTCTCTGCTACTGAGTTGTGTCCCCTAGTTATTACAACATATTTCCCAATAACACAACTAGCTTAAATACAGATTCAAGGGATGAAGGAAGAAAGTATATTTTGAAGAGAGAAAATGCAATGTCACATAAATTAGGGTTGGGAGGAATTTTTGTGGGCACATGTTAACAACCTACCACGTTGGGCTAGAAGAAGAGACAGCAAAGCACAAAGATAAATCTGAATGTCCTGGACAGAAGCCTACAGTGGACACTCATAGTGATACTCTATCCAGTAGACTTGTATAGAACATATGGTCCATCTTCATTACTAAGAAATCCCAAGATGCTGGATTCTGCAATAAACCTCAGCTTTCCCAGGATGGGGAAGTTATAGCTTTCTGTTCACTGACCAGTGCAAAGAGGCTTTCATTTGATAGCCTACCTCTCTTTTGCTATTAATAATCCATGGTGCACAAAAACAAGTGTCCCAAGTGCTTTCTCTCAACAAAAATCATCATACTGTCCCTGTCTTTTTATAGGCTAAGGATGACCATGAAGATGAGTAGTTAAGACAGGCAAGGGAATCCAGCAGATTTGCCTTCAAATTTGACTTTGACCATCTATTTTGTAGGTAAAGTTTGGAGGAGTTAATTACGCTTGCTAAACTTCTGTTCCTCATCTGCAATACGTGAGTTAGAGGTCTTGCACAATGCCAGGCACAGAGTACACGGTGCCTTTGACAGTGACTTCTTCCCTGGCAGAACAGGCTGAGTTCTAACCCAGAGGCAATAGTGCCTACAGCTGCCAGACCATCAAAGACAGAAGCAGATTGTTTTCTTTGTTAAGTTTTAACTTGAAGCAGACAGAACCATCCCTGTAAAGTAATTTATTTGTTGCCTCTGGGCCCATGTTGGGAAGAACTCCCTGTCTATTCCAGGCTGATTTTGCAAACATTAACATATGTCAAGAGCTCACACACAACCATCGATGTAAAACTCCTCTTCCCTCTTTAGGAGAAAGGAGAACAAGGGAAAATAATGAACCGTGTTAGAAAAAGTCAAGTAGTAAAGACCAAACATCAAGCAAGATGGGCTGTGGCTTTTGGATCAGATGGCCCATGAGCTGTAGTTGGTAAGTGGGGAAGGAGGAGTCCAGAGGGAATTCTCAGTAAGAGAGTGTTAGCAAGCTTTTTGCATGGCCCACCTATTATGTGCTATTATTGTCTTTATACCCACTCTGTTTATTTTCCTTCATATGAAGTTGGTATTGCCCATTCTGTAACCTATGGAACTGATACAGATAAGTAATTTGCCATGCCGATAATATAGGACAAAACTGAAATTCAATCTCAGGCCCATTTCAATCTAGAAACTATACCACCCTCCCTCTATTCCACCCCACCCCTTCCAGGGCCATTTTTCTATATCGTAGAAGTTTTTCTTCAACTTGATTTAATATTTAGGTTTTTTCCCAGCTAAGAGGATTGAATGCAGGGACAGTGTTTCTGTTGCTGGTTATCTGTTAGGAACTGGTTCTAATGCTTAGTCTTAATTTGACTCCCCAAATTGGGAAACTGTGTGTCCAAACACTGAAGGTCCCTGTCTCCAGTTGGTTTTTGATTGACCAATTAAGAGCGAACAGCCAATAGCTGGGCAGGATGAAAGAGGCAAACCCTTTCTTTTTCCTCCCTCAATCTTCCCTGAGGAACCTAGAAGCCCTGAGACTCATCAAGAGATAAAGTAAGCTCCTAGGAGCACAGCAAGGTAGGAATAGTGATATGGAATGGTCTTCGCCAGGGGCTCACATATATCTAGGTGTTCAAGTTAGACCTCAGTGAAATTCATGGCTGTCTTTCTGTCCATCACATTGATCTAGCAACACTAATATCACCAATACTAGTCTATCATCCACATGCATCTGACTTGCTGGCCCTGAACATTTTGGGCTGTGATGGGTGTTTATTCAGCAATTTTCCTTTAGTTCAGACTAGAAGTAGGCATCATCTCTGTCCTCCTCTGTGACCTTGGAGCCCTTCCTCAGCTGATCTCCTTCATTCACAATTAAACCTTTGTATCAGGCTTGTAGAAACTATGTACTTTGCTAAGACCATGAGTGTAAATCCCATACAATTCTTGCTCTCCATGAGCTTGAACTCAATTCAGTCCTGGAGTGATGCAGACACAAGTTCGGATCACAGAGCAATGGGTTCTGATCACTTCTCCATATGACTTCTGCCACAACAATGAATCTCTCCTACTTCCTATGCAGAAAGTGGGCCATTTGCATTTTCAAAAAGTTTGCTAACTGTGTTGAAGACAATGGATTAGATGGGGCACTGAAGGTGGCTGTCAGGCAGGATGCCGAGGTGGCAGGTGACCAAATGGAGGAAGCAAATGCCGAAATGCAGCAAGGGTAAACTAAAGGCAATGGAGGCAGAAAGCATCAGGAAGGTCTCATGAAGGGCAGAGGGATTCTGGTGATTGATTGGTAAGGTGGAAGTTTAGGAGGGTAGAAGAGACTGGCAGTGGTGATGGTCTTGATTGCAGTGCTCAGGTTTAGGCCTGGGGCAAAGGAGGTAAGTAGAATTATATGCAGAACACAACCCTCTGCAAATGCAAACCTTGAACCAACTAATAGGTATTTGCTGGAAAGGGGGAGAAAATAATTACCAACAAGCTGCAGTTCAATACATCCTGGGCTCCTTGCTCTGAATATCCCGACCACTGAGATGTGAGGCACTGTCATTGACTCGAGGAGTAGAGGTTACTCTGGGATGAAGATTCACACACCTGAATGCTTCAGGCTTTTATGAGAGACATGGAAAAGAGGGATATATTTAACTCAGAATCAAAATTGCATTAAACTTCTCTCATAACTGTGAAAACCATGCATCTCAAAGCAGAAGAGAACTGAAAGAAGAAGGCACAAAGGAACATTCTGGAAGTGAACAGGCTCCTAGAGGTCGGCCTCTGGTGGTTTGGAGATGAGGTCTAAAGTAACTCACATCATCTGTATCTCAATTTCCCCAACTATGACTCTCTGTCTTTTATGTATCAAAGGATACATGAAGGTTCTCATATTGTCCGTTTGGGCAAAAGAGCAAAAGACGGGGCTGGCGAGATGGCTCAGCGGGTAAGAGCACCGACTGCTCTTCCAAAGGTCCTGAGTTCGGATCCCAGCAACCACATGGTGGCTCACAACCACCTGTAATGAGATCTGACGCCCTCTTCTGGAGCGTCTGAAGACAGCTACAGTGTATTACGCCGGAGTGAGCGGGGCATGAGCAAGCGGGCTGGAGCAAGCAGACCCAGAGCGAGTGGGCCATCCTGAGTTCAATTCCCAGCAGACACATGATGGTGCCTGGTCATCTGTACAGCTATAGTGTACCCATACACATAAAATAAATAAAGTCTTAAAAAAAAAAAAAGCAAAAGACTTATCAACTTCTTGGAGAAATGGCTCAATCGGTGAAATGGCTGCTGAGTTTGGATTCCTAGGACCTACCTTGAAAGGACAGCACGCCTCTGTGACACCTGTACTGAGAGGTGGGTGGATTCCTGGAGCTTCCTAGCCAGCCAGCCTAGCTGGATAGATGACCTCCAGGTTCTGTGTCAGACCAAGTATCAAAAACTAAGGTGGAAAGCTACTGAGGAAGACGCCTAACACTTCTGACCTCGAAGGCACATACATGTGAATATTCTGGAACTACAGTGGACCTCAGGTGACTAAAGGAAAGCAAAACCACAGATAAGGTAGCAGCAGTGAAGCCGTAGGATACAGTCCAAGACCGGGTGACATTAAGGAAACGTCTAGTGAAATACAACCCGTTATCGGCTCAGGCCAGAAATTGCTCACTGCCACTTTTCAATAAAACTGACCCCAGAGCTTGGGATGTCAGGCATTTGGCTTGGGTATATACTGACCAAAGAATGAGGCAGGCTTAAATGAAAGTTTGGTATAATTCTTTCACGAAGTAGATTGACTCTTTTCAAGTGATTCCTGCATTGGTTTCATAAAATGCTAACTAGTGAACAATCCTTGGTAAGAGGTCAGGCTTGGATGGTAGTTGACCAGGGTTTGTTTATAAGCCAAGTAAGCTTTGCCAGAATGGGTATCAAACCAATGTGATTTTTGTTTTGTTTTGTTTTGTTTTGTTTGTTTTTCGAGACAGGGTTTCTCTGTGTAGCTCTGGCTGTCCTGGAACTTTTTCTGTGGGTTGTTTGCACATTTGCAAACAGACAGGGGTCTAGGAACAATGGTATACTGGCAGTATATTGGCATGCCGTTATCTTTAAAAGTGAGACTCTGGTTTCTTAGAAGGTACATAAACATGGTATTCAATTATCTTACAATGAAATTCTACAGCCTTAGGAGAGCTCTTTTACCATTCCTGAAAGATCTTACTTGCCAGACAACCCAAGTGGCTTGAGCGTTAATTTCAGGTCATCCACTTGATTTTCTCCGAGGAATAGACACATAGTAGAAGATAAATTGGACAAAGTGTCATTGCTAGGAGATGAACTATAAAAGTTCTACATCAGTGAGTAGGAGTTGTACTTGAATATTCATTTACTGATAGACTCTTCACATTTTGAATCACAAAAGTCATGTATACTTTAAGGGATACACTGGACAAAGAAGAGATAGTCAGGAGAGAGGAGACCAGAATAAGAAGCTTAAGCTTGCAACCTTTCCACTACCAAGGCAGATTCCTGGTGAGATAGGCAGAGCCACAGAAAGAACCTTCTCAGGTGCTTTGGGACTGGGGGAGAGTTGTTGTAATTGATGATAATTAACCTCTTAAATTTACAGAGCCTCAGTCTAACCAACAAAGCCAGGGCAGAGGACCTAGACATCTCCAAAATACAGAGGGCACCTTCAGGTCTGGAGTCACAGACTTTGGGGTGATAGTTAGCAGGGTTTCTATTTAAGTATTTTAGAACTTCAGGAAATACTTCCAATTTAGTTTTCCAAAGAGCAGATAAACTCCTCTCCTCTTCTCTCCTCTCCTCTTCTTTCCTCTTCTCTTCTTTTCTCTTTCCTTCCAATTAGTCACATTTTTAGGATGGGCATCAGTGATCTTGCATTTATGTATAGCTTCATTAGTTTTCCTTAAGAACCTCTTAATGGCTCCATATGTACCTGGTCTAAGAGATGCCCAGTATGCTGGCAAAACATTGTTCCTGAGAACATGTGTGAAAGTACTTCTGAATTTAAAAAAAAAAAAAAAGATCAGACCACAAATTTTAGGGACCTTACCTAAGCCACTGAAAATTCTGGGGAGCCCTACCTAAGCCACTGAGCATTCAGGGGAGGCCTCCCTAAGCCACTGAGAATTCTGGGGTCTCTACCTAAACCACTGTAAGTCTATAGGGAACCAAAACATGAAGGAAGGGCAAATTTGACCTTTTTTCATTAAGTTTGAAAATCTAACTCCTCATTGCCTCCAGAGAAAGACCCTTAGTCCTTCAGACTCAATTTGAGAATTACAACATTGGCTCCCCTCATCCTAGGATTTGTAGGTTTGGGGGGAATTTTACTATGATGCCTCCTGTGCCTCAGGTTTTCAAAAACTGTGGGATTTCTTGATCTC
Source organism: Mastomys coucha (assembly GCF_008632895.1). NCBI lineage: Eukaryota > Metazoa > Chordata > Mammalia > Rodentia > Muridae > Mastomys > Mastomys coucha. Next base: position 241,717,544 of record NW_022196905.1, read on the forward strand.
CTTCACATATATGAATTCCCACAATAAATTAGTTTCTATAAGTAGTCTATAAGAAACAGAGATCTGTTTCTATCCCTTACTTATTTATCTTCTGTCTGTCTATCCATTCCCCTATCCAGTTGGTTCTATTTCTCTGGAGAAGCCTACCATCCTACTATATGTCAGCTACCTAAGTTATTAAGAATAGTAAGACTATCTCACCAACCACTGATGGTGGCAGATTGACCTATAATTCCAGAATTGTGGGCAGAAAGTCACAAGTCCAAAGTCAGCCTGAGCTACAGAGGAGTTTGAGGGCTACTTGAATAACTTAGTGAAACTCTGACTCAAATTTTAAATAACACAGATAGATAGATAGATAGATAGATAGATAGATAGATAGATAGATAGAGAGAGAGAGAGAGAGATAGAAAGAGAGAGAGAGAGATAGACAGAGACAGAGACGGATGGATGGATGGATGGATGGATGGATGGATGGATGGATGGATGGATTGGTGGGTGGGTGGATGGATGGATGGATGGGTGGGTGGATGAATGGATGAACAGACAGACAGATAGAGGTTCAATATCTTCCATTTCCTCCCTCTCAGGTGTCCAGACAGTGCTCCACACCAGGCTGGAAGGATAAAGCAAAGTCTAGAATGGATGGCGTCTTCAGGATCCTGGTCAAGCTGGGAGTGAGTGCCAGGTACAGAGAGAAGAGAAGACTTTCTCTGAAGATCTTAATGTTACAGCTCTTTTAGACAAAGACCTTCAAAAATCATCAACAGCTCTCTTAGATGATCTTAACTTGTGCTAATACCTTTATTCAGTGTGGAAAACGGCTATATTTGAGCTTTGTAGAGTGGAAAGAAGTTTTCAGGTTAAATGAAAATCATTGGGTAGAGTTTAAAGTACCGGGAATGCCTCATTTGTATGGAGGGACATTCTAGGAATCACAGGTACTTCTTGGGCAGGTTCTTACCAGGAAAGGAGGAAGTTGAACTTGTAGATCTGCCAAGGACTCCTACATCTTCCCCAGATAGATTCTGGCTCTCCAGACAAGATCAGAGAAGAGGAAGACCTGCTGGAATAAGGAGTCCTCCATTTCGTGCCGAGCTCAGAGGAGCTATCTTGTCATGGTAGACTATTACCTTAATTAGCAGGGTTTCCCTGTAGATAGACAGACAGACAGACAGACAGACAGACAGACAGACAGATGATAAATAGAGAAAAAATGATCTGGAGATCCATCTCAATGATAGGACATGAGCTGTATTGAATCCTCTGTAGTGAAAAAGAGGAGGAGGAAGAGAAGAAGATAATTGACAGAATTGTTACATTTAGATAACACAGTAAGTAAGAGTGTCAAACACATAGTGGATATGTAGTTATATTATTTACTTCCTACTTAGAAATTTTAAAAAACTATAGTTATGGCACTTTTTGAAATAATTAGTATAGAATGTCCTTGAGTTGGCAATAAAGGCCTTACCCAACCTTGTAACAAGAAGTATGGTAAAGTCAAGTCCAGCTTCTGTTGCCCTAGTAAAAAGATCAGCTATCAATAGTCATTAGTGATTTAAAATTGAATCGCTTGCAAACAATCAGTAGAAGGGCGATAATTTTTCATGCTCAGGAAGGATGACCCAACTGGGACTTCAAAATTAACAGCAAGAAATAGTGTTGTCAATATGACACCAACACAGTCCGTAATTAATCAGATCCCAGCCCCTCTGTCTACTGGGAAATCTCCGGGGTTTGTTTCCAGTGCCTTGAAAGATAAAGGTTGACCTTGCCTCACTTGCCTAATAATAATTTATAGATGTGTAAACATTTACCACAACAATTACAGGTCAGCCTAATGAAATTCCAGGAGCACAAGTCATGGAAGACCAGAGTGTGCATCATGAATTTAGATTCAACCTGCAGGCTGGGATCTGCAAATAAATGGCACCAAGGTAAATTTCTAAGAACAGACTTTTCTGTGGACTCACAAGGGGCCGGGGGAGTGTTCTGAAGTCATGAAAAGATCTAGACACACACAGGTCGGGTCTTAGATGCCTAAGTCTTTGATATCCTTCACTTGGAATTCACATAACCTTCCAGGAACTGTTTCCTCATCTGTCAGTTGGGTGGATGATAGTATTGGGACTTCTTTGCCTGGCAGATATGATCATAAGAAAATACCATCATTCCTTTATTGGACAAGCAATTATTAATTATCACATCTATTCCAGAAATCTAATGTTTAAAATAATACACAGGCTCTGAAAGGAAATGGTGGCTACTGATTTATCATTACCCATAATAAGTAGCAATCTTATTACTACAAGAAATCTATTGTTTAGAATTTTATAGGAAGCAAGTTTATTGCAGAGAACTGCAAAGAAGTAGGATGCTGAAAGAGACAGGAAGTTATCGGGATCTCTCCCAGATCCCCAAGAGGCAGGTTTGTGGGTTTCAGCAAAGAGAAGATAAATTAAGGATCCCATTCTCTTAGTTCACATGAATAGTAGTGCTAAGGGGGAAGACTAAAAAGTGCTGAAGGTAAGATGGGAGTTTCACACACACCAGCCCTTTGCTGAAGAATATTTACATCACATCATTTACTCCCTGAAGAGTTAGTTCTATTGAATTTGTTATCCTCATTGAATAAGCAAAGAAATCGAGATTTTTAGAAGGTTAGATCCAAAGAATATAAAGAAGTGGGAAAGACTTCTAAATATACAGTAATGCACTGAAGGGAATTTGCAAGCATGCATGATTCCCAAAGTCTAATGGCAAAATCTAAATGGTCTGTCACTCACAATAAGAAATCTTTGTGTATATAAAGACTTGGAGCCTGGGGCAGGTAAGAACATCACCAATAACAAAACAAGACAGGCTGGAGATGTAGCTCAGATGAGATAATGCTTGTCTAGCATACACAAAGTCCTAAGCTCAGTCTCCTCCAGTATCCAGTAACCTGAATGTGATGGTACCTGTTTGTAATCCCAGCATCAGGCGGATGAAGGTAGGAGGATCAGAGGCTCAAGACAGGTCATCTTCAGTTACTTGACAAGTCTGAAGCCAGATTCAGGAGGCTTTTTTCAACAGATAAAGAAGAGAAGGGGAGGGGAAGAGAAGAAAGCAGGACACACCCAGCACCAGTCAGGCTCTTTGAAGGATCCATTGTATGCGAAAGACTTTAAACTCCAAGGTACCAACTTCTTGTCCCCACCACACACACACACACACACACACACACACACACACACACCCCGCATCCAGCAACTGAAATCATTAAAGGGAATGTTCTGGAAAATGTCATCCCCTCTGTCATGTCACAGGCCACAAGTATCATCTGCATTTTAGCAAAACCTGATCCTATTTTTTTTTAACCAAATACAAGGCAAGTATCCTGCATGCCACGCAAGAGGAATACTCTGTCTCTGATTAATCCTTAATGTGGCTCTTCAATGCATGTACTATTCTCCCTAAGTAGAAACCCCATTTGTGAAGAAAGATTTGTTCCAGTTGATTGCTTGCTTGGCTACAAATCTCATTGCTGATTTTTTTTCCCTCCACCCTTGGTACTTAAAAGAACCTCTGATGGTTATGCATATTCTAAGGTAGAGAATCTTATGTTCCGATCAGTGGATACATTTCCTGGGCAACCCATACCCTGTTAAAACCTACCCAGATTGGGGCCATGCTTCAAAACACTTCTTACCTGGAAAAGCCAGTAGCAAAAAGTCAAGTCAAGATCCTGGCTGGAGTTGCAACATGGCAGCTGGCTACAGGTTCCACACTTCTCTGTCCCCCATCACTCATAATTTGTCAGAATTGTGTGAACTACGATGAAACCTTTATGCAAAGCATGTAACAGTGCCCACCCGTTGCCTACCAAGCTCCCTGAAAACAGCAAAAATTACTGTTTTCTTTTAGGAATGGGATAAAGCAGCTTGTTAAGTTCTGCTATACAGCTGACACCTGCCTCTGTGCCCCTTTAACCCAGCGTGCCCCATGCTGAGTACTTTTTAGTGTCAGGGACCCTATTAGAATCTTCCAGCTTCCCCTCATTCTGATTCCCATATGAAGGCACAGCAGCATGATATTGAGAAGGTGGTGTAGGTCCAGAACCTGAGCTGTTCAGCTTGGATACTGAAGATCCTCTAAGGTGTTGCTTTCTGAACCTCTCCAATCTTCCATTCCTCTTGCTCATCATCCTCTGGAACCCACCTATCCTAGTTAGACATCATGACCAAGGCAACTTTTATAAGGACAACGTTGAATTGGGGCTGGCTTACAGGTTCAGAGGTTCAGTCCATTATCATCCATTATTATCAGAACAAGGCAGCAGCATCCAGACAGGCATGATACAGAAGCTGAGAGTTCTACATCTTCATCTGATGGCTGCTAGCAGAATAATGGCTTCCAGGCAGCTATGATGAGTGTCTCAAAACCCACATCCACAGTGACACAACTACTCCAACAAGGCCACACCTACTCCAACAAGACCACATTTACTCCAACAAGGCCACGCCTTCTAGTAGTGCCACTCCCTGGGCCGAGCATATACAAGCCATAACACCACCTATGTGGCACTGAGATAAGGTGCTAACATCAGGGAGGGCATCATGAAAGTGACATGACATGACATTGTGCTTGGGCACAATGAGTCCCAAAAAGACATTTAATAAGGGGTTTGACATTTGACAATGGGTTCTGGTGAGCCCCCGATTGTTTTCCAAGATGAAGAAAGAACCAAAGGCAATAGAAAGCAGCCACAGCAAAGGTACCTGTGCAAAAGAGGACACAAAGGGGCATTCCTTCACATGAAGTTCAATACCAGGGTAAAGATCATGCTGTTGCTGCCAATGAAAAGCATGGACTATGGGAAAGGGGGACAGAAACTTCTAAAAGATGGGAATGTGTCATATCTTGTTGGGGTTTGGATACACGGTAGAGTTACCAGTAACTTCTCAATTGCATTCCACTAGACAAATTTTAAAACTCAGAAAAACTCAGAGTTGACAGGGGAAGAATGGAGCTCACAGCAGGTGGCATTGCATGCCACCAGGATGGGGTGAAGCAGAGCCCAATCAAGGCTACCACCCAGCGGGTCCTGAGTGAACTCATCACCTGTGCACCTGTCCCTTGCACAAGGGTGGTCTAGGCTTTGGGATAGTTAGAAGTTTGTGCTACTCCATCAGTACCCCACCTTTCCCTCCATGTTCTAATTATCCACATCACTCTTGGTACCTCATCTTCCAGCAGGTATAAATCCTTGACCTCCAAAGAAAGGATCCAGCTCAGATGACCAGCCAAGGCCCTAACTCCTTATCTAGTCATTGACAGCTCCTGTCCATGAGAGGCATTCCCATGAAACTTACATGGGATGAGGCAAAGGAAGCTGCCAGCAGTTCCTACACTCCCCGAAACAAGAAAGCCATGGCCTTCTTGTTTTCTGTCCACACTATGATAATGTGACCTTGATGTCATCCACAGTCCTCTGTCTTATTTTGCATAACAAAAGATCTTACTGAAGTCCAAGTCCATGTCAGTGCCAGACACGACTTTTTGGAATGTGTATATATGCATCTATACCCGCCTCCTTCTTCTCTCTCTGTCTCTGTGTCTCTGTCTGTTTCCATCTCTATCTCTCTGTTTGTGTGTTTAGAATATGAATATTAACATGTTTACAGATATCTCTCTCTCTCTCTCTCTCTGTCTCTCTCTCTCTCTCTCTGTGTGTGTCTGTGTGTCTGTGTGTCTCTGTATCTGTGTGTCTATGTTTACAGGTCCATGTGCATTTTACAAAACAGAAGCTGACATTAGGTGTTTTCCTTAACTGTTCTTGTCCTAGTTTGCTTTCTCTTGCTGTGATAAATATCATGACTAAAAGCCATTTGGGGAGTCTCAGTTAGGGTTTCTATTGCCATGAAGAGACATAATGACCATGGTAACTCTTATAAAAGAAGACATTTAATTGAGGGTGGCTTATAAAATCAGAGGTTTAGTCCATTGTTGCCATGTCAGAGACCATGGAAGTGTGCAGGCAGAAATGATGCTGGAAAAGGTAGCTGGGAATTCTACCTCTGGATTGGCAGGCAGCAGGAAGACAGAGGGATATTAGACCTGGCTTGAGCTTCTAAAACTTCAAGTCCACCACCAGTGACACACTTCCTCCAACAAGGCCACACCTACTCTAACAAGGCCACACCATCTATTGGTACTACTCTCTATTGGCCTATGGGAGCCATTTTTATTCAAACCACTACAGGGAGACACGGATTTATTTGGCTCACAAGTCACAGCCCATCATCAAGGGAAGGCCAGGCAGGAACTCCAACCAGAAACCTGGAGGCAGGAGCTTAAGCAGAGACCATGAAGAGGTACTGCTTATTGGTGGATTTTCATGGCAACCAGTTTGCTTTTTAATACAACCTAGGACCAACTACATAGTGGAGGTGCCACCTACGGTAGCCTGGGTCCTCCTACATGAATTATTAATCAAGAATATGCCCCCATTGACTGATAGAAGCATTTTTTCAAATGAGTTTGTCTCTTCCCAGATAACTAGCTTGCATCAAATTGGCAAAAAATTTACTTGCACAGTTCTCACCTTTGTTTTGGAGACAGGATCTCTAGTGGGACCTGGAATCCACTCACTGATTTCTATAGACTGGCCAGGGCTTCCCAGGGCTGCCCTGATCTGTGTCACCTCAGTGTTGGGATTACAGGCATGCCCAGGTTTGCTACACTGGTTCTCAGGGATCAAACTCAGCTTCTTATGCTTGTGTTGCAAACACTTTTCAAACCATACTTCCACAAACTTTACTGTCTGCTGGAAAAAGCACAGTACCTGGAAGCTCAGTGTATTTATTCTATTAAACATGAGGTGGGATTGTTATCTACACATAACCAAAGAGGTAGGGTTTGTCGTACACACCTGGATTAAGGGGACAGGTTTAGCTCATCTTAGGAGGATCAGTCTCTGTCAAGGAGCAGTCTTCAGGCTATAAGTACCCAGGAGAAGAAAGCAATGGTGGATGCTTTCTGCACATGTTGTTGACACTCAAACCCTGTCTCCTGAGCAAGGCTTTACCATGTCTCTGAGCCTAAGGCTCTGTATTCTTTAACATAACTATTCCCATGTCAAACTGTATGCACCCACTCAAAGCATCACTTAACTCTGGCTTCCTCTGATCCTCACCCTAAGCCATCGTCCCCAAGCCATATCCCAAGCACTCAATTCATTTTCACTAGAGTTTAACATATTTTGTTAACTCTGAATGGTAAGAGTGGCCATTCTTGGGATTACCAAAATATATCACATCCCATTTGACCTTCATACATTTATACATAATATATTCTTTGCCTGGGATTTATTTCTTCTTTTTTGAGCAGTTTGCTAATTCTTCCTGCATTGAAAATATCTTGTATATTGTACGGATGCATCACCTGTCAATTGAAAAGCCAATGACCTATGGCTTAAGCAGAAAATGGGAGGTGGAATACCCGGGATTCAGGAAGGATTCTGGGATAGGGCCAGTCGCTGGAGAATCCTCCCGGGAAGATGTGAGGAGACAGGAGACAGACGCATACGAGAGCAAGAGTAACTAGCCATGTGGCAAAAGGTATGGGAAAATAATTGGATTATTTTAGTTATGATCTAGTCAGAGTAGTGCCTAATGATATGGCTAAGACGTTTATAAATATATTTTGAGTCTGAGTCTTATTTCGGGGAGCATGGGGCTGGGAAGAACTGGGCTTAACTTCTACATCTTCCCAAGACTGATCAGTCCCTACATTTATAAGTGTAATTGATCATGCTCACCCTATTCCTACCTCACAAAACAGGTAGCACGAGGCACCCACCCATCCATCCCTGTCACTAGTCAGCAGTTGCTTAACATCAAGGCCTTTCTGGGATTCTTGGCAGAGCTGCCTGAGCTCTGAAGGTGGGGCTGCTGGCCCTCCAGGTTAGCCTTGTCTGTTGCTTGAGTGCCCTTGCAAGGGCATAGCACCTTCATTCTTTTAACCTCAGAATACATAGTAGGTACTCAATAGATGTTTGCTATGGGTAGGGTACTTACATACACCCAATCTCAAGTTAATAGAACAGTGCTTTGCACAGATCTTCCCTTTTAGGTTTGGAATTCCCTACTGAGGCGGGCCTTCTGATCTGACATCCTTCCACCACCCATCCTTTGTGAACAAGCCCTAGGTCCTTTGCATGCCCAGGGCTTGGAGCAAGGAATTTAACCCAACAACCCAGCAACGAATTGAGAACTAGATAATGTCCCCGTGTTTTAAGGAGTTTTTCATCCTACTAAGTTAATTCTGTTGTGATTTCTTTTTCTACTTCTCTCTTCCTCTTCTTTTTGTTTTAATTTTTAACTTCCTCCCAAACAGGAGACATCAAAGGGAACAGTAAATATGAAGCATAGAGCTTTTTTAGCTATGGAGACTGTCTGCCCTTGCAGGGGCATTCAAGCAACAGACAAGGCTAACCTGGAGGGCCAGCAGCCCCACCTTCAGAGCCCAGGCAGCTCTGCCAAGGATCCCAGAAAGGCCTGTAGGCAGGGTTGCCATGGTGACAGAGCTGTCACAAGTCCAGGGTCTTGCTGGGTAAGCACAAATGGATAGCTTGCTGGATCCCTCTTTTCATTTGAAAATTACCACTAATTTGCAATTAGTTGGGGGAAAATTAGAGATAGAGGAAAGGGAATTGCTCCTTTCAGCAAACAACTGCAACCATGGAAAATTGACTTTTCTCCTGAGTCATGATGGAGAGGAAGGAACAGCTGCTACTGAAGAGAACACAGGCTTCAGGCTTTGGAGGCACTGGGTCCTGGTCCTCTCTAGTGTCCTGCCTTGGTGACCTTGGGAAAGCCTCTAGAGCTCCCCAGCTTTACTTTTTCTCTGCCTGTGAACCACATATAAAAGCATTTACCTGCATGAGTGGTGGGAAAGTTCACAAATATAAAAGAAGCAGAGTGTTTAAGCACCCTAGTGAATGCCAACTATTACCACCATAAACTGGAGCTTACATTCATTCTGTCTGCCTCTGTCCTTTACCATCTCTTTTGCTCATTCACAGGTTTCTGAGCAGCTCTCTGGGAGACCTAACTATATCTGACTACAGCCTCATAGGATCCTCCAACCCACTCTCTTCTTATAGGACTGTCCCTATCAGCACCTTCTCTGCAACCTTCCAACTGGCCTCTTGCTCCTTATTTGAAGAGGTAAGGCTCCCAAAACATAAAATACAAAGCAATATCAAAAGTGGGGACTGCAGGAAGAGCGCAACCTAAGTCCAGCTAAGACCAGAAGTCTCTGACCTCTTCTAACTGCCTACTTCAGAGGTTTCATTCCCAGGATCCTCTATTAGGATGGGTACCTAGGGACTGCTTGTAGAGAACACACTGGAAGAGCAAACATTGCTATCTTCAATTTTCCTAGGAAACCATTCATTCTGTCTAAAGAGCTCTTTTCTCCTTGTCTTAGAGTTCACCCATCCTTCCTCTCTCAAGGATACACTTCCAACGCATGTAAGATTGAATTCCATATATGCTTTCTCTTTCTGTGTTCCCATTCCACCCCAAACCAAAGGGAAGGGCCAAGAATAAAGAGGACAGAGGTAACATAACATTTTAGTCCAGTCTCTTCTTCCCTCATCTACTGGGCTTTGTAGCATCCAAATCCTACCTCTCATTATCCATTTGACCTCAAACAAGTTACTGCTTGGAGTTTCAGTTTATTCATTTGGAAGGGGAAAAAATGAGTAATTATGACTTGATATTTCTATGATAAATCCCTGCTGTTTAAATCTGAATCGCAAGGCCAAGAGTAAACACTGTGCTTTTTTGGTAGAGAGCAGGACACAAACTGTGAAGTGCAGCAGGAGCTTGACAATTCTTAGAACAGAAAAGCAAAGCCCTTAAGCTTACACAAGACAGACAAAAAAAGCCAAAAGAAAACAAGGACCACCACGCTATGCAAAGGCATTGGCAGTCCAACAGAGCTGGCTAGCAGCATTTTCAGATCACCGTCCATTTAGAAGGGATGGTGCTGACTAATGAAGAATTATCCACCCACATTGTAAGCCATGGACAATTGTTAGCTCCATTACCTAGCATCTTGGCCAGGATTCTTACTGGCTCACCCCCAGATTCCCTAAAGACTTTCACCCAGAGAACAGAGCACTTGGAAAAGAGATGGTTAGTTAGGATGCAAAGCTGAGTGGTTAATTAAGTCCCTCACCAATAGCAGGATGGGCTCTTAAACTAAGATTGTATTCCTTTTCTGTGGTTTGAGGAAGGCAAGGGAGGAAGAAGGCAGAGGGGTCAGGATGAACATGTTCTAACAATTGTTCTGCTGTGAGGTCACTGGAGAATTGATCTTACCCCTCTGCATTCCATTTGCCTCTTTGTCCAAAAATATTTACAGGACATGTCTAGAATAGCCACAGGCAGCCTTCCACCTCCGACATCCCTGATGATGGATACTGACCATTGTCAATGTCACTGATATGGATGATGCTTTATCTTTATAACAAGAGCAGATCACATTTTTCAGACATTAGTTCTACCAAGCACGGGGGATTACCATGCATTATTTCATTTCATCCTTGAGATAATTGACAGAGTATTCCTACTGTCACTGGATTGACAGACAGGGTAAATAAAGCTCAGGATTAAATAATTTGCCAATGGTTATAACCCTTCTACAATGCCCAAACCAAAATGTGAATCTAGTACCCACCCAGAGCTCCCATTCTTAAACCAATTCCACATTATCTTCTCTATTCTGGACCATTAAATGAATCTGAGAACTCCTAAATTGCTTTGGAGCTACACTCTACAGTAATCATTTAATAGCATCACAGATTATTGGCATGACAAATCCTAGGTTAGATTTGGATTTCTTTCTAATAAGTATCACAGAGCATAAGGCACGTGAAGGAGTAGTTTGTATCTGTCACACTAAAGCATGACCAGTCTTTGATTAATACTGGTTTTCAGCTAGTGTTGACTCTGGTTAATAATTCAGTGACCACTGGACCACTTTCATCATTGTCTCTCACCCTGAGCAGCAGCTGATGTTGGCCTTTCTGCCTAGGTGTGGCCTTCCAAAGGCAAACAGTCATTGATCAAAAGTGCTGGACCTAAGCCAGGGCTCCTTGTGTCGGCCTGTATTTTCATCCACTTGGGAGGCTAAGTGTAAAAACTCCTAAATTCAAACCCTATCTGGGCAGTAGCTTTGGGAGCTCAGTGAGGTTTGTCTCAAAAGTTAGAATACAAAAGAAAAACAATGTTTTTTAATGTGAAAAGGGGGCTTGAGGATAGAGTCTAGTCTTGAGCACTGGCTGCCACACATAAAAATCACAAAACAAAGTAAATCATGTCAAAGTACTCATGGCTCATGAACAAATATTTTTGACTGTCACATATGACCTCTGTCATCCAACAGAGTCTCAAGTTTTACTGAACAGAACAAGCCGAGATTAAGACAGGCCTTCAACTGTGTACATGTTTGTTATTTAATTTGATTTAAAGACAAGATTAAGACAGGCCTTCAACTGTGTACATGTTTGTTATTTAATTTGATTTAAAGACACCCCTTAAATGCTTATGGCAACCCTAGTCCTCTATTCAGGCTGAGCTACATACAGAATCTGTGAGTAGAACCAAGGAGAACCAATGTGTTTCCACTGCTTTACTGACTTAACATATCAGAGATGAAGTCCTCAGCCTTCATACCACTGATCAGTTTGTCTTTGTTGAATAAATCTATCAAAACAACTATACCTACTGTTACTCAAGGTGATACTTTATGATGTAAGTCTGATCCATGAACTTACTTTATAGTCTTTCCACACCTTAGTCTACTTATCAGTAAAATGCACTGAATAATAATAACTATTTGCTGTTTTAAAACAAATATCTTGAGATATTTTATATATTATATAATTCATATATTACATACTATATACTATACAGTTGTATAATGTATATTATATAATATACATGATATATTATATTATATTATATTATATAATTCATACATTTAAGCTATGGACATGTTTCATAACCTCTCCATACCTTGGTCTACCTCTCAGTGAAATGCATTGAATAATAATAATATCTGTTCATTGTTATACAACAAATATCTTGATATATAACTCATATCTTTTATTTAATTCATATACTTAAGCCATATAGTTCAAAGACTTTTAGTGTATTTGCAGCATATTCTACATTGTGCATCCATTGCTATAATCAATTTCAGAATATTTTCCTTACCGCTTTGTCGTAATATCACTTCTGTTGCCATGATAAAATATTCTGATGAGCAGGGCAGTGGTGGTGCATGCCTTTAATCCTAGCACTTGGGAAGCAGAGGCAGGAGGATTTCTGAGTTCGAGGCCAGTCTGGTCTACAGAGTGAGTTCCAGGACAGGCAGGGCTACACAGAGAAACCCTGTCTCGAAAAACTAAAAAGAAAAAGAAAAAAAAATTCTGATGAAGAGAAACTAATGGGGAAAAGATACTCTATTCTAATTCCAGTTTACAGTCCATCACAATGGGGAAAGGCAAGAACTTTAAACAAGTCATATCACATTCACAATCAAGAGCAGAAAGAAGAGATACATGTCTGCTTGCTTAATTTCTCCAGTTGGTATGTAGTTCCTAGGGAATGATGCCTCCCACAGTGGGTATGATGCCTCCCACAGTGGGTATGATTTTCCTACATCAATTAATTAAGACAACACATACACACTCACAGGCATATAGACACTGAGACTGTCTTCCAAGGTGATTCTAGGTTGTGTCAACTTGACAATTAAAGCTAACAATCACAACCCCAAACCTATACAATATTAGCAATCATTTCCTCAACCACTTCTCCACTCTTCCTAGCCTAGCTAACCATTAATTCATATTCTGTCTCTACATATTTACTTAATCTAAATATTTTGTGTAAACCTAGCATATAACATATGGGCATATGCCAGAGTAGCTAATAACTCAAACATTCCATCATGAGCATTCTTTCTACCATCTCAGGTTGCCTTTCTCTTCATTAAATCTTTCTAATACCCTTTAATGATGTTTTATAGTTCTCAAAGTATAAAACTTTCACTTGTTTTGCTATTTATTCTTCACTATTTTATTCATTTTGATTCTATTTTATGTGGAATGTATTGGTTAAATCCAGTGTTTTATAGAAGAGATGAGAGTGGACATCTCTGCTTCTAAAGGGAAACCATTTAGTCTTCATAATTATGATGTTACCCATATTGTTTATTAAAACAGATCTCCTGTATCAGATTGAAGAAATGACCATCCTTTTGTTGAGGTTAATTTTTTTTTATCATGAAGAGGTGTTGAATTTTGTCAAAATTTTGATAATGTGCTTTCTGACCTTTGTTTTATTAATGTAGTATATCAAGTTAATTGATCTTCAAATGTTAACCCAACTGTGCATTCCTAGAATAATTCCCTCGTGGTAACTGTGCATATTTTTTGTACATTATTGGATTTGGCTTGTAGTAATTTTGTTAAGGTTTTTTTTGCACCATATTATACGATATTAGTCTGTTCCTTCTGAATATCTCTGTCTGGATTGTATATAAGAGTAATGCTGAACTCTCAGAGTGAGTTGGAAATTACAGTACTTTTAATTCTTGGAAGAGTTGCAAATAATTGCTATTAATTCTTTAAATACCTAGTAGCATTTCCCCATGAAACCATCTAATCGTGGGCAATTCTTTATAGAAAATTTTTATTCCTAATTCAACTTTCTCATGTGTTAAAGTATTTTTATGACCTTCTTTGTTTTCTTGATTCAGTTTCGGTAGTTTTTATCTTTTTCCTAGGCTTTCTGCACTGTTGACCTGCAGCTATTAATAGTATAATTTCATACAGTATTTATTTCATTTCCAGTTTTGATAATTTGAGCCTATCTAATAGATAGTGATCGAAATCATAGGTCCTTTGGATGAAATGACATCCTATTGAATTGATTTATTTCCCTACTCTTTTTCTATCCTCTACTTTTTATTCACTTCCAATTCTTAGAGGTCTCTTCCTTTTGCCTGCTTTTATAGTTTTTCAATTACAAATTTTTCACTTGCTTCGTAAATTTATTCTTTGATATTTTATGTAGTTTGGTAGTATTTTAAGTAGAATATGTTACTTAAGTCCAATGATGCATGGAAATGAGGCGAGTGGACACTCCTTAGTGGTGTGTGTGTGTGTGTGTGTGTGTGTGTGTGTGTGTGTGTATGCAAGCAATAGCAATTAATAAAAGCAGAGGCCATAAACTTAAAAATGAGTAAGGAGTGTATTATAGGAGAATTTGGAAGGAGAAAAGGGAAGGAGGAAATGATTTAATTACAGTCTCAAAAATGTATAGAGCAGTCATCTGGCCCAGGAATTACCTAAGCATCCTGAATGAAAGAACAAAGTATGATAATTACTTTGACAAAGGAGAAAGTGTTCAGTCTTCATCATTAAGTAGCTTAGTTCATTTGCATCTTAGTTTACTTTTCTATCTTAACTGTTTTCAGATGGAATGTTGTAGGTTTTATTTGCAAGCTCTTTTATGTCTATACATACTTGCAACTATAAATTGCCATCTAAGCACTGATTAATTATCACTTATAAGTCTCGATATGTTGCATCTTCTCTTCCACTAACTACTATGTGCAGTACAATCTATTCATTATTTGTTTTAGAGCCACCTGTTATTTATTAATGAATCAAACTCCTTATATTTAATATATCTTCCTATTATGTAATATTTTTATTTGTACTGTGTGTGCGTACAGATGGATGTAAGGGTCTGTGGAGGTCAGGAGACAACATCTGATCACTTGGAGCTGGAGCATGGATGCTGGGAACCAAACACAGGTCCTCTGTGAGAGGACCTCACCTCTGCTCTGAGCCATTTTCTCCACCCCAGCCCAAAAATTCTGTAGATTTGTGAACTTCAAAGATGAATTTCATAATTTCTATTTTTATTCCATGATTACCAAGGTTAGCAAAGAATGTTTTACACAATTATAATTCTCCCAACATTTATCAAAACTTGTTTGTAACCCAGAATACAGTCCTTGCTAGATATTCATATGAATTTGAAAAGAATGTATGCTTTGATGTGTCTGTATTGAGAATTCTTCAAATATGTATGGGCCTAACTTACAAATAATGTTGTTTTAAATAGTTTTGAGTTTCTGAAATATAGGGGCTTGGTGTATACATAGCTTTATTACTTTAAGAAAGGTAACATTATCCCTTTTTTCATTTCTTACTTTACTAATTTGGGTTCTCTATTTCTTTTCTTGGTAGGGTTTTTACATCTACACATTTTATTTTTAATTTTTTTCTCTCCCCTCCCCAAGTCCTGCTAACCTTCATTTAAGATATTTTGAAGCTTAGTTGTTAGGTGCATCCCACCTTTCTCTCTGTGTGTGAGTGTGTTCCTGCACACTTGTGCATTCATGCATGTATGCATGTGTGTGCACGTGTGTGAGAGCTTATATATGTGATTTCCTGATGGACTGACCTTCCCACCATTGTCAAATGTTCCTCTTGAACTTCAATAACATTTTTGAGTGCTAAAGACTGATTTGTCTGACCTTAGTATAACCACTCCACTTTCTGCATTTTTATGAGGAGTTAAATAAATTAATCCCTATGAATCACATAAGAAGGCATTTGCCACAGAGTGGATGTTTAAAAATATTAGCTAACACTGTAAACAGTGGTCTACTATCAGAATGCCTAGTCATGCCTCATATCAGCTACGCTTCACCACACCCAACCCATGATGGATACACATGGTTCTCTGTGCTTCATTGAAGAAAAGTGGAGGAATAAAAGTCCAAATAGCTTATCCAAGATGATCTGATCCTAAGTCCAGAAAATGATTCCAAAAGACTCTGTCTGATTCCAAATCCCATTATCTTTCCTACATATTATGTCAGACAACCTGACAAAAATCTCACCTATGCGATATTAACTGTAAAGCCTAAAAGAAGACAAACCTTAGTAGTCAAAAATATGATGTTAGAACAGGCGTGGCTGTGCACATTTATAATCCCCAGTACTTAGAAGGCTAAGATAGAAAGGTCACAAGTCCAAGCCCATCTTGAGCTAGACAGAACTTGTCTAAATATATAAGAACACTAACTTGGAGGCCATGAGAGTTTGGAATAACTGGATCCAGCAATTACTGACTGGAGGACCTACAATAATTTCTTTGCCCTCTGCATGGCTTGGTTTCCTCACCTGTGATGTTAATGGTTTCACCCCCAAAAGTCATTAGGAGGGCTAGCAGCTGAAGGTACTGATCAACGATTTGGCATTTGCAGATGTGCTGATATAAAGTTGACTGTAGCTTGTGCAACAATAATGGTCAGTGTTATGATGACTAGGTGAAGAGAGGTGTACATTAACACATCTCCTAAAAAGTTCAAGAGCTCCCTTATGGTGGAGAAGAGAAAGACATAAATGCATTGGAGGAAAAAAATATGTCCCTGGATGCTGGAGCATCTGAAACATGCTGCTGAGGACTGTGACAGTTCTATAAGCATCTGAGTAATATAAAAAGAAACCATATAAGCAGGGATATGACTGGGCTAAAGAATAGCAGAACCTGCACAGGCAAGTGTTTAACAGTCAGGGGATGAAACATGTGTTGGATGACTCCCTTTAGCATGGCCTGACCCTCTTTGAGAGTACTCTCCTAAACTTCCATAAAACTGGAAGCACTTCAATAAAGCAAGAACAGATGGCCAAGATATTGCTACCTCATCATACAAGGACCCACTCCCCCTTCACCACTGCTTGTCACCTGTCCTGCTTGCCCTTTTCTCCAATGAGCTTCTTCAGAGACCATCTGCTGAGTGGTAAAAGCTCCATGGGGTGCAGAGGATTGACTTGGGAAAGAAACACTTCCCTTCAGTTTCATGATCTCCTGAGAATATGGATTTCCTTCACACACGACGAGGCTGTTAGGGTATCTCTTGAGTCTCGGCCAGTGGCAAAGAAGCACATGACTCATCTGAGACAGGGGAAAAGGGAAGAGAAAATGCGCTAGAACCTCATAAGTCTACTCTAGAGAGAAATCAACCCTGGGTGTTGTTGACCAACGTTTCTTCCCTTATCAGTTCTGTCATTCTGATGAGCCCATTCTGAGCATCCTGACCTCCAGGTTGTGGGAACTGAGGAGCATCAACACGCACTGCCACCATCTAGGGCAGACTCATTCTCTACCCTGCTTTGTTGGACTTTTGAGTCAGAATTCACAGCTATGACTTCTTCTGTTTTTCCTCTTGACAATCTGTGACTTAAACAAACAAACAAAAAACAGAGTCTAGATAATCCAAGTGAGGGTTATTTTCCAAAGATCACAAGGTCATAAAGGAAGATAGCTGCTGTCAAAACTTTTGGTTGCCAGGCATGGATGATGAAGCATTTCAGTGTGACTGGTGAACAAACCAGATGTAGCAAAGATCTATCTCAGGAGTTGGGGATTCTCTTTCAGATCCAGAACACAGATCCATCTCAGAACAACATAAAAATGACGAGAACAAGGTTAGACCAGTATGGAAGGGATGGGGGCAGGTGAAGGCTTTTCCCAGCAGCCTCTCAGACCTGTTAGTTGATATTGACATTTATTTTGCTCCTGCTGTTTCTCAAGCATTCTCTATTATTTTATTTTCTTGTAGTCCGTACTGTAGCCCATCTAAAAGTTGATTTATGTCTCTATCATGGTAGCTTTCTGCCACTGTAACAAATTCCCAAGACAATCACAGTATACAAGGGAAACGTTTGTTGTGATTCAGAATTTTGGAGGTCCCTGTCCACTATTCATTGATGCCATTGATTTGGGGCCCATAGTGAAGTGAGTTTGCACAGAAGAGTAAAACTGTTCATTGTGTGGCCTGGAGACAAAGGAGAAAAAGAGACTAGAAACTCACTATTTCCTTCAAGGCCTTTCCAATAGCCTGAAGTTCTCCCACTAAGCTCTACCTCTTAAAGTTTCCCAAACTTGTCATTAGCTCTCCGTGGAGAGCAAGCATCTCTCACCACATTAGGGGACACTGTAGAGATCTAGTATACAGCATATATTTCATTGTTTTATAGATGAAAGCGGGGCACAGTTGTTTACAAGTTCCTGTTCTTGCCTTCTACAGCACACACTCAGCATCTACCTGGTTGGCAAAGCCACATGGCAGAGTTCTATCCAATAGGACAAGATGGAGAGTATGCTTCCTGCTTAGCTCTTCCCCACCCAGGGGTGCTTTATGCTTCACTCACCTTGTGGCTGTCTAAATCCAGAAGATAAGGTGCTGGTCTCAGAAACTTAGAGCTCTGGAGAGAACTCTAGACCTCTGAAAGGCATCATGGAACACACATGGAGGGTAGAACCCTTGGCAGATGCCCAGGAGGCTTAGTGCTCCACCTCATCTTCTGGAAAACATCCTTTCTCATTTTCTTTCCTGGGGTGGACCTCAGTTTCCCTTTCTGTGCAAGGTAAGAGGTGCAGTGTGTCTAGATGACACCTAAGATGACTGTGGGCCTGCCATCCAGAGATGCTGTGTTCCTTTAAGAAGGGAAGAAGGGCATGAGAATGTGCTACGCTGAGAAGGAGCAGAAAGGGATCAAGGACCCCTCTCCTCCTCTTCAGTTCTTGCTGGCACCCTTTGGAACTGAGTGATGCTTCTGTTCAGAAATGGGTAGAAAGGCTCAGGTCATAGGCAGGAACAGCAGCTGGCGCCCCTGCCAGGCTCCCCAGCATTGCCACCAGTGAGTACATTCACTCCTACAATAAGCACAAGCACGGACCACTTCCCCACTTACCTCTCTCTCCAAGAAAAGTACTCCCTCAACTGACAGACTCTCCCCTAACTTGAAGTCCCCTGACTCCTACAGCCCCCATGTGGCTTACCACCCTAGAGGCATGACACTAGGAGATACTTGTCTTTCTTCCTTCGGCCCTGGACGCTCCTTCAGGACAGTGCCATTTTATTTTTTTACTGAGGCTCACAGCTGGCTTTGTTAGGCTCCAGTCCCTGGAGACCTGTAGAAGCAACAGAAAGAAAGAAAGAAAGAAAGAAAGGAAAAAAATACAGCTGCCTGCAAGGGCCATGGGGAGCATTTCTGCAGCCAGAGTCCTAAACAAGGGACATGCCTGGCTTCCTAAAACCCTCCTGATTATTTGTTGGTGATGTTATTTCTCTCCTCATTCTTGCTTCCTTGTCTCCTTCCCATGAATATCTGTCTTTACCACTCACTTCTCCAGAGGCATTTGTCTGCTGGGAAAATAGCAGCTGACAGCAAAGGTCACCGCGACCAGGTCTCACTCGCAGCATACAAATGTGCCTTTTTAGCGGTGGGCCCTGCAAAGACGGCCCAAGTCTTATTATTGATAAATCCTTGAAAAGACTCTAATGTATCTTCATTTCAGGAAAACAACTGCCTTCAAGGTTGGACCGAGAAAATAAAGCAGGCGGCCCAGTGACGGATTCGAGAAGTTGGCGTTTTCCTGAAGATTAAAAGATAATAACACTTCTATTAGGATCACTCGGCCACGCTGTATTGATCTCATCAGGGAAGCCACTGCAGGTCTCATATGAGCAGAGCGAGTCCTGGAATTAATCACGGGGGTTTTATTATGGTTCATAGGGTGTCTCATTCAAGCCACATCGTTTGCAATATTTATGATCCTGTTCCCTGGCCATCATCAAGAGCAAGTGGGGCTGGTGGAGCTGAGCCTGCTGGGATAGAAAAAGGAGACATTTTCCAAAGGTAAATCTTATCCAAACTGGGTACACAAAGTCGATCGTGTTTTGATTTACATTTTAATTCAAGGAGCAGGCCCCATATTTGGAATGGGAAGATTGGGGCAATGGAAATCCCTTAATCACATCCAGGCCCCTCGGTCCAACTAAAGGGACCACTTCCAACAAGCTCTTTCCTAGGTTTTTAGATCTGTAGGACACGAAAAACAAAACCTACCCCTGAAGACTGCAGGAGAAGGAAATAAATCAGCCTTTGCTGTATACAAAGCCGGGCTTGAATACTCTCTCAGAAAGAACTGCTGCTCTTCTTGTTGGAGACCTTCCTTGATCAACCTAAGCAGAATACCCAAGGGAAATGGGATGTCTGAAATCTCAAGTTAAAGATGAACAGGAGTGGGTTTTAGGACCGGTGAAACCCTGGGCTCTTTCTCTTCTGCTGGGTTCCCTTGTGCAGCCACTGAACTTCACAGCCTGTACTACATAAGCCAACCTCATGAACCACCTTTGTAATATATATCTGTTCTACTGGTTCAGTCCAAGAGCACAAATACACATCAAATACTGACTTTTTAAAATGTACTAAGACTAAGTTGTTCCCTAGTATATGACTACCATAGACATGTCCCTTGCTCACTTGCAAAGGGGTACCTGCTGGTTGGGTACGGTTTTACCTGTGTTCAATGTAGATGGCTTGTAGAACTGAGTTCTCTATAACAAGACTGAACTAAAGCTAGCCAACTATTATTTATAGAGCTATTTGGGTTTGTTCCTTACATGTTAGTGACCAGGCCACTGAGACCCCAGTCATGATATGCTATATATCTTTCTTATCCTGGGCTTTGTTTTGGTATATGGGTCAGATCTGCATATGGACAACTGGAGGTGGTCCTTGGAGTTAAGATATAACTTTATTGGATCCCAGCTTAAGATCTCTCAGAGTCCTAGGAGGATTCTATTCAGAAACCTAGGACTGTAATTTCTCTGTTCTTTTTATTTATTTATTTATTTATTTATTTATTTATTTATTTATTTAATCTTTTCTTTACAATCCAGATTTTATCCCCCTCCCAGTCCACCCTCTGACTGTTCCCCATCCCATTCCTCCTTCGCCCAACCCTGGCTCCACGAGGACATCTAAACCCCCTACCCCCACCCCCACTGTTCACCCCACCAGACATTCCCACACCCTGGGGCCTCCAGTCTCTTGAGGGTTAGGTACATCTTCTCTGAGTACAGACCCAGTAGTCCTCTGCTGTATATGTATGGGGGGGGGGGCTCATATCAGCTGGTGTATGCTGCCTGGTTGGTGGTCCAGTATCTGAGAGATCTTAGAACTCCAGATTAATTGAGACTGCTGGTCCTCCTACAGGGTTGCCCTCCTCCTCAGCTTCTTCCAGCTTTTCCCTAATCCAACCACAGGGGCCAGCAGCTTCTGTCCATTGCTTGGGTGTAAATACCTGCACCTGACTCTTTCAGCTGCTTGTTGACTCTTTCAGAGTGCAGTCATGATAGGCCCCTTTTTGTGAGCACTTCATAGTCTCAGTAATAGTGTCAGGCCTTTGGGCCTCATCTTGAGCTGGATCCCACTTTGGGCCTGTCACTGGACCTCCTTTTCCACAGGATCTTCTTCATTTTTGACCCTGCAGTTCTTTCAGACAGGAACAATTGTGGGTAAGAGTTTTTGACTGTGAAATAGCAGTCCCAGCCCTCACTTGATGCCCTGTCTTCCTGCTGGAGATGGGCTCTACAAGTTCCCTCTTCCCACTGTAGAGCATTTCATATAAGGTCCCTCCCTTTGAGTTCTGAGAGTCTCTTACCTCCAAGGTCTCTGGTACATTCTGGAGGGTCCCCCCACCTCCTACCTCCTGAGGTTGCTTGTTTCTATTCTTTCTGCTGGCCCTCAGGGCTTCAGTACTGTTACCCCCACACAATACCTGATCATGTTCCTCTTTTCCCCTCTCTGTCCCCTTTCCCACTCAGGTTCCTCCCTCCCTCCATCCTCTTGTGATTGCTTTCTTCTTCCTCCCAAATGGGACTGAGGTGTCCTCACTTTGGACCTTCGGTTTGTTAACTTTTTTTAGTTCTGTGGGATGTATCCTGGGTATTCTGTACATTTTTTGTGGCTAATATCCACTTATTAGTGAGTACATACCATGTATGTCTTGTTTGTGTCTGAGTTACCTCACTCAGGATGATATTTTCTAGTTCTATCCATTTGCCTGTAAAACTCAGGATGTCCTCATTCTTAATAGCTGAATAGTATTCCATTGTGTAAATGAACCACATTTTCTGTATCCACTCTTCTGTTGTGGGACATTGTTTCCAGCTTCTGGCTATCACAAACAAGGCTGCTATGAACATAATGGAACACATGCCCCTGTAGCATCATGGGGCATCTTTTGGGTATATACCCAAGAGTGATATAGCTGGATCTTCAGGTAGACCTATTTCCAATTCTCTGAAGAATCTCCAGATTGATATCCAGAGTGGTTGTACCAGTTTGTAATCCCACCAGCAATGGAGGAGTGTTCTTCTTTCTCCACATCCTCACCAACATGTACTGTCACAGGTTCTGAATTTAGCCAGTCTGATTGGTGTAAGGTAGAATCTCAGGTTTGTTTTGATTTCCCTGATTGCTAAGGACTTTAAACATTTCTTTAAGTGCTTCTCAGTCATTCGAGATTCTTCTGTTGTGAATTCTCTGTTTAGTTTTATACCCTATTTCTTGATTGGGTTGTTTGGTTTTTTGATGGTTAGTTTCTTGAGTCCTTTATGTATTTTGGATATTAGCCCTCTATGGCATGTGGGATTAGTGAAGATTTTTCCAAATCTGTAGGTTGCCAATTTGTCCTATTGACTATGTCCCTTGCCTTACAGAAGCTTTCCAGTTTCATGAGGTCGCATTTATCAATTCTTGATCTTAGAGCATGAGCCATTGGAATTCTGTTTAGGAAATTTCCCCCTGTGCCAATGAGCTCAAGGTGGATCTTTCCCACTTTCTCTTCTATTAGAGTCAGTGTATTTGATTATTCCTTCATACTTTATATTGCCTGTATCTTGACAGAAAACCACTAATAGGAGTGAAGAGAGAGAATGAGCCAGGGAGAAAGTAAGGGACAGAAGGAAGCAAAGGTGACAGTCCCCACAACCTTAGGACCATAACCAGTCATAAAGCAAGCTTCCCAGCCTTGGGGTTTATGCTCCTGCCTGTGAGCCTGCTGCCATCATCCATCACTGCCATGGACACCATGGTGTTGTTTGTGGCCTGGGATGGGAGAGAATGATACAAATAGTTTCCAACATTCTCTTGGATAAAAACTCTGACTCTTGTTCTGTGGACTAGTGTGTTAGTCATCAGGGGCTCCCCTATCCAAGTGCCCCAGACTGAGTGTCCTAAATAATAGACATTCATTTTCTCACAGCCATGGAGGCTACACGTCCATGATGAAAGTATCCTTGGTTTTGCTTTCTGATAGGCTTCTCTCCTAATGGGTATCCATTCTATTGCATGTCCTTGTGCCTTCTCTTCTCTGTCATTCAAGGGCTAAGGAAGAAGGAAACCAGTGCTTTCTGCTAACTTCTCATAAGGACAAAATTGTATTAGAGTCCCCTTTTCATGACCCCATTTAAGCATAATTAATTCTAAACAGGCAGCATTTCCAAATCACAGACACACTAGGGATTTGGGCCTTTGTGGGTTTGCATAGGAAATGTCCTTACAGGCTCATGTGTTTGGAGGCTTGGCCTCCAGTTGGTGCCACTCTTTTGGGAGGTGGTAGGAATGTTAGGAGATGATGCCTAGCATGGAGAAAGCAAGTGTCAGAGGTTGTATTTTTGAGGGAACTATCCTGAGGCAGGCTCTTCTTGATCCCTCAGATTTCTGACTCCCATGAAGGTAGAAGTTTTCTATACCACTTCCCTCTGCTACCTTTTGTGTGGCCTTGCTTCAGGCTGAAAGCACACAAATGTAGGCCCACAGTGCACAGAAACCTGTAGATACATGGATCCAAACAGGTCTTTGCTCCTTTAAACTGTTACCAATGAGAAATTTGCAAAGTTACACACTCACACGCTAACACAGGGGTCTCACCATATAATTACTTTGTGGGGTAGAAACACAAACCATTGTATAAAAAAAAAAAAAAACTAGAAATTGAAATCTTCTCTCAGAACTCTTTCTGTCCACACCAATTGCATTCTTCCTGGTTTGGGATGGCTTAGGAAACCAGTCCAGAAGACTTGGGGGGTGGGGAGGGGAGAACAGTAAACAAATAAACAACAATGACAGAAAAACCTGTGACAGAAACCCCCTGAAAATTCATCATTGATTGAGTGGAACTTAAATTCTACTGTTTTCCCCAAAATTCTCCTCTCCATGTAAAAATTTTAGTAGAAAATCACGTCAGTCTTACTAAAAGACAAAATACAAGTGTGAGTGAAACTCAGCCATGCTGAAAATACAAAGTTACAAGAATATCAACACCAACTACATTTTTAATAAATAACTGAAAATTACATAAACACTATCAACATGAGAACAAATTAATTTAGAATACTAATAAATTAACTCAGAATATATACTACTCAGGAAAATAATCAGTGTGTCCCAAAAATTCAAACTAAATTCATAGTAATGAACTACACTTAATCAACAGGTAGGTTTTTGGGTCCCATACAGAGGTGAATATGTCAAGTTTTGCACAGGCATATGCAAAAGTTGTTTTTGCTATTTACAAGTGAAGGTGGCAGTAAGTGCTCTTAAGTGGGAGACAGTGCCGGAAGAGCCACGTAACCCTCCTCTAGTGTCTTCCAGTCTTCATTTCCACAAGAGCACTACTGTTTAGACTACAAAAAGAACAGGTTCAGCAGGTCCTCTACTGCCCTTCCCCTTCTCATCAGTACTAGGGGTAGACATGTCTCTTTGCTTGACCATGCCATGGGAGTGGTTCTCTCCACTTACTGGCACCATGGGTCTCACTGATGTTGGTGTGCTGGGAGTAATGTTGGTAGATGATGAACTACACTTCCTTGTGCCCATTCCTGTTTTGAGAGCATGCCCCAAAGTGGACTTGGCAATTTAGGAAGCAGATGGGTGCTTCTCATTGGCCTGTCTCATGCCAGAAGGCCTCCCATGGTCAGAAGGTAATGCTGAGCCTGCAAA
>NW_022196905.1:241743163-241754249 GCF_008632895.1 Mastomys coucha
AGGAGCCAAAGCTGTGGTCAAATCAGTAGGCTCTTTCTTCTTGGCATCTGGTGGAGTCTCCACACAGGGCCTGGCCTGACTGGGAGGAAGAGAGTCAGAAGGGAGAGCTGAAGGAGAAACAGGGATTGTGGGTATACTTGGTGTGAGGGAAGGTGAAGGGCAGATGGGATTGAAAGCCCAGTACCCGGCATAGCAAGGGAGTGGAGGCAGGACGGCCCAGGCTGGAAACTCCAGACACTGTAGGCACTGAAGCAGATGGGGACCTTAGCAGGACAGGCTTAAGGGCAGTCCCAGCAGCTACTACCTGGGTTTTAGGCTGTAAGACATCCACTTTATCATCTGAGATCTGAATGGCTTGATGCTGCTTGTTCTTTATGGTGTCTGACTCTCTCTGTGTGTCAGTTCATGGAATCTTTGGAGGTGGGGGCAGGTCTTGTTGATCACATAGTAGTTGTAGTAGCACTGTGGGTAGCGGTGGCCTTGAGGGTAGCAAACAAAGCTCCAAAATGGCTCCTTTCCTCTTGCAGGGCTTTTTGGGTGCAGGCCTAGGAATAGCAGGACTCCTAGGTACAGTAGCCTGGGGCCTCCTTCCTAGTTTTTCCTTCCGTGCTTCTTGTGAAGATGTGAAGTCCAGAAGACCAGTTAGCTCTACTTCTTTCTCCAGAGAAGTCTCCCGAAATGTGGCACAGCTAGCAGAGTCTACCTGAGGGTACCTCAGTGCATCCTCACCAGCGGGTCCAAGAGTAGAATTGTCTGTCTTGGCAGTGAGTGCTGGAGCGACTAAAGCCACGGGAGTGCTTCCTGGGATACACCAGGGCATTCACCAGGGTGTAGTTTGGTGAGTCGTGGTGAGGCTGATTTCCCTCTTGAGACCTGCCAAGTCTGCCTTGGAGGAATCATTTCTGCTGAAGCAGCAGCCATAGTTCTAGGTGTTGCTCCTTGCACATGGCTGCCTGATATCCATTTTTTCTTATAGTTTTGGCCATCAGTCTCCCAGAAAGGCCACCATCTCTCCTTCTCCCCCTTGTCTTTATCACCTTTCTCCTGCCTTCCCTTCTCTTCTTCTTTGTCCTCTTCCTCCTCTACCACCTCTTTCTTTTCCTCCTCCTTCTCCTCCTCTTCTGCCTCCTTTTCCTCTCCCTCCTTCTTTTCCCTTCTCTTATTCTCCTCTCCCTTCTCCTCCTTCCCTTCCTCCTCCTCCTCTATTTCCTCATTCACTATTTTCTTCTTTTGTTTTCTCCCTTCTTTAAACTCTTTAACTCTCACCTCTGTTGTCTTTGTGCAAAGCAGGTCGCCCAAAGTCAGTGGATTTTCAGCCTCAAACACTCTCAAAGGTGGGGCAGTAAAATTCTGTTTGTTTGTTTGCTTGTTTTTGGAGGGGAAACTGGGAAAGGAGAAATCATATGACATGTAAATAAAGAAAATATCTAATAAAAAAAATTAGAGAGATTTATTTTCAGAGGGAACCTCGTGATTTTTGAAGGTTCGAATATCCCGAATCCTACAATCTCCTGGGGGTGCCATAGAGCCCAGGCAACTAGTGTGAATAGCGCACCAATGGATTCACTCTGTGCCAAAAAACATGGCGATGTTGGGGCTTCTTCATGGCCACAGAACATAGAGGGCAATGGCCCAGAACAGGCTGGCTGCCTTTGTAGTCAGCCAAGCTGCGCAGAAAACCTTCCCATTTAGGGTAGTTACTATGAGACCTAGCAATTCACACAACACCAAAATGAAAAGTAAGCTGGTTCCAGCTACTCTGCATCCAGGCGAACTCTGGCCTTTGTGACATCAGACACGAATGTGTGCCAGATACAGTGCGTGGGTTGGGTGAGTTCAGGAAGGAAGGTAAAGGAGTTAGCACCAAGAGAGGTTCGGTACCTCTAGGGATGAAACCAGGTTGACTTCCAGGCTCCTGCACTTCCTACTGCTTTTCCCTATATTGCACACAAGATGCCACACAGTTTGGGGGGTTATAGGGTCTGTGCTATGTCTCACTAGAGCTCTGAGGCCTTGAGTGGAAAATGGCTGAAAAGCCAGATGGGCAAGGAAGCCAGAGCCCGCCAGATCTCCTGGAGCCTCTACGATGTCTCTGTGCAACCATGTTCTCAGAGGCCACAATGATATGCTTAGTGACACTTCCTGCCCTGCAGTTTCGAGTGTCCAGGGGAGGTCATCGGGGTCTGAGCTGACTGGGTGCTGCGCGTACCTCTGAAATGCAGTTTCTGTTCGCTTCTTTTTATTCACTTGGTAAAGCCACCCTGAAGATCACCTTTAGGTCATAGAGTTGTAGTTCTGAAAGGTTTACCACCATAGACCACCTTGATTTCAAACTCGGTCCATCTTTTATGAAACATTTACTCCATGTACCTCTGTAGTTTCTTTATAACCCACCCCTAATTTTGTCTCTTCGGTTATGAACACATTTTTTATTGAAAGCATACTGATTAGGGTGTTTTAGAACCCTTATTTGGCCACTTGGTGTCAGGGACTTTGTGTCTGAATCTGTGGGTTAGATACCCTGCACCCAGACCCTTCTTTGCTCTAAGTGGGTACTTACTGACAGAATTTAGCTCTGAATGGGTGGCAGCACTCATCCTTGTCCATGGGTTGCTCCTCTTACTATGACAGACATTGTCTCAAGCCATGCTCGGCCCCAGCCCAGCCCCACTTCTGGCTTCATCAGGTTCTCTGACTGCTTTCCTTTCCAGTTTGGTGGCTACTTCGGTCATTGCCGTGGGATGACCCTTTGATTATAAGACAGGACACTTAGCTTCCATTTTGAGAGATACATATATATCTCCAATGGAAAGCCATGAGGTATTAAAAGTACAGTTTAATATTTTACCAAATATGTATTCCTTTGTTAAGTAGCTCAAAGTAAGAGATAAGGGATTTCAAATCCACTCCGTTCTCTCCTGTTTTGTGGCAATCCACCCCAGTCCACTCCTCAAAGACGACTGTCTCCACTTCTTTCACTTGTTTCTTTTTCATTCCTTATGCATCTTTAAAAGGTAATCATGTGGTATAACATTCTTTTGTGTCTGGCTCCGTTTTCCCACTTTGTGGTTGTCATTTGTGTTACTCCATTAGCGGTTTATTTCGTGTGTATCAGCATACGCACATTTTCTAAGTGTGTACAGGTGGTATGCAGGTGTGTGGATGTAGGTAGAAGCCTCAGGACAACCTCCCGGGCCATGCTTTGGGAAAGTCATCTACCTTTGGGGGTAAAAGTCTCTTAGTCAGACTTAGGCTCAGCTGGCTTTGAAGCAAACACCAGGAATCCTCCTGTCTGAATCTCTAGGACTAAATGTGAGTTCTGTCACTCAAACTCAGGTCCTCAAGTTTGCAAGACAAGCACTCCATTGACTGAACTGTCTTTCAGCTCTTGGCAGCTGATTCTTTATACTGTTGAGTAGGAGATGCCATTTTGTGAGAAAAGCTCAATTGGTCTCTTTTGGAAGACTGGGCTCCTTCAAGTTTGTTGGCTCTTAAAAGCATTCTAGCATTCCATTGCTCTTGGCTGGGTACCTAGCAGTAGGACAGTATAAGCAACTCCAATGTGATGCTCTCTCGCTGCCTTATCTGAATAGGGAGCAGTAGACCCGCAGTTCAGGAGCAAGGCTGGGTGTCCCCAGGATTTCAGTACTCCTTACTATT
This sequence comes from Mastomys coucha, assembly GCF_008632895.1. Taxonomy (NCBI): domain Eukaryota; kingdom Metazoa; phylum Chordata; class Mammalia; order Rodentia; family Muridae; genus Mastomys; species Mastomys coucha. The sequence continues at coordinate 241,746,824 of NW_022196905.1, forward strand.
TGTTTTCCCAGCAGATCATCTCTACCAACCTGAAACAGAGGCAGCCCCCTTCCAACTGACACTCTGGGTGGCAGCCAACTGTTCATTGTTCTGTCAACAAGGAACAGAGCCTGCCCCATCTTATCTCCAGAGACTCCTGCTCCACCTATGATGAAGACTTCATGGCCCTGCTCATCCTGGCTATGTTTTGAGCCGCTCCAACAGTCTTCTTTATATATCGCTTTAGGGGTTTGCTTTCCTACCATGAGGATGACTCTTCTTCTACCAGGCTGGATGAATTGCCTATGCAATGTGAAACCCTAATGAAATCTGAGAGACATAATTGTGGAGATGTCCAAGCCAGTTCCTGATAGAGCCTGAATTGGGGATGTGATCACACCCTCTGATCCAAAGGACCAGCTCTGAGGAACTTCCCTCAGGCTCCCATTGTGTCTACTTTGTTCCCCACCCCAGCAGTCTGATTCAGCCCTAATTTTATCTCTTGTTAACTCCAAATATGGTTCCCATAACCACCATGTGGGCGCTTTAAAATATGTCATGTAAAACTACCATAAACAAAATGTATCCAGCTCTCAACTCTCTCATCCTCTTGGGTTGGACAGTGTTGACAGGAATTAGCATAGCCTTTATTACTGATCCTACAAACACTCTGTCCTGTGGCCCATGAGCCTCATGTTCCTATAAGAGAGCTCTGGATCCCAGGACTAATTCCGTTCTTCTGCACTGTAATTTCCAGTAACTTCTGTGAAATGAACTAAATGAGGTTTAACATATAGTGTTTAAATCCATCTGAATAGGAATGTATTTTCAAAGAGAAGTGCAGTCATTAAAACAGAAGCCATCCTAAGAGAGCAGACAAGGGGAGATGCTTTGCCATAAAGCACACAACTGTCTCCTGCCTGAGTGGTGGTCTTCCAGTTATTCCTTCCCTGCTTTATCATCTTGTGCCACTTCTGTCTGAAGCAATCAGATCCATCTTTCTGAACTTTTGCCCTGTAAATGATTTTCCTAGAAGACATGTATTAATAAGAGCAAAGACTGTAGCCATGCCTATAAATCCCCTAGGAAACAAAAGTCTTCTCATTACTTTGACTTTTTGTCCTAAAGGGAGGTCTAATCTGCCTGTTCCTCTCTCCATCACCCCCAAAACATTCAGACGCCAAACTCTCTGTTCTACCTGACCTTCATCTTGCCTCTGTTAAGTTATAGTACTTGCATGAAAGATTTTAGTAGCTTAGTATGCCTTTCAGTGAGTCACCTGTAAGTGGTCTCTCCACAAGAAATATTCATCAACTTTTCTTTAATCCTACTTTTTAGAAAGGTTCTCATATAGTCCATACTAGCCTTGAATTCACTATGTTGTCAGAATGACCTTTAATTTCTGATCCTCATGTCCCTACCTCTAGAGTATGTGGATTTACAATCCTTTAACATCATACCTGGCTGCATTGGGTATTGAGATCAAACTCAGGGCTTCATGCATGTTAGGCAAGTACTTTACCAACAGAGCTACAACCCAGCCCCCAAATAATAACACACCATTTGAGCCACCTAAGAATTTCTCCCTATAGTAAAGCCAACAGCAGCTTGTATGCATTTGTTTGTAAGTATATCTATTATGAAATTGTTCACTATCCCAGGACTCAAGCCAGTTTCTCATTAAACGGTTATAATAAAGAGAAGTTGAAATGAATATTTCCACAGCTTTCTTTAAAGTCAGTTCGGGCCTTTAGAACCCCATAAAATATTTTGATAGGAAGTATTTTGTGTAGACTATTGGAGTCCCGAGTCATCCTCTTAGATTATTTATTTATTTATTTATTTATTTATTTATTTATTTAGTGTATGGGTATTTTGCCTCCATGTATGCCTATGCATCTTGTATGTGTAGCAGCCACATGAACCACAAGAGGACATCAGACACCCTGGAATCAGAATGATCAAACAGATGGTAGCTAACCAGGTGGGTGCTCGGAATTGAACCCTGGTCTTTGGGAAGAGCAGCAATCGTTTCACTCACCAAGCCCTCTCTCCAACTTCCAGTCTTCCACTTTTTACAAAACAGAAAACAGGCCTCCAAGCTCTCGTTCTTATAACTCAGTTCACTGACTTTGACAAGTCAAAATGAACTAGTGATGTGCTCAGCTCAAGCTGCCCTGCCCCAGCTGCTGGGAACAGAGCAAATGAAAATGTGCAGCCTTCTGCAAAGGGTGCTAAGGGCCCTGATTACAAGTGTCTTTGATGGCTTGTCCATCTCTGAGCCTCTGGGACTCCATCTCAGGGAGTCTCTGACATTGCACTTTCATTTTTTCCTCTGCAATTTCAGACCCCCAAACTGATCCCGAATGCCAGGACATGGTCTCACTCAGAAAGGAGCCTGGGCTCCTTACCCTGGCACCACGTTGCATTGAATGTCCAGAAATGAATGTTTTCTACATGGATCTTTATTTTCTCCCTTCTGAAGATTTGATGGTTATGAATGTCCTCGTCTTACAGGGAATACCGAAGAAGCAGCCAGCTTGGAATGGGTCCCATGGGACAGAAGCCAAGTGTTGAAAGCATTTTCTTGTCTAGACTAGTGAATAAGCTAAAACTGTGGAAATGTGGAAAGCCAGTGGGCAAGTGTACAAGTACAAGGGCTGCTAGCCACAGAGGAGGACTCTCTGGTGCTGAAGGAACAGCTTAAGACAGCTGTGCATAGCAGCAAGGTATTGAAGAACACTTAGAGAAGTAAAGGATGGGATGCTCAGAGGGAAAGCTATGGAGAGGTCAGACAGCTGGGCCAGAGGGATTTGCTCAGGGTATGTATAAAGTTGAAGGATGTGCAACATTAAACAAACAAGCAAGCAGGAACAGAACTTTCACTGTCTTTGATGTAGGCAACTGTAGATACAAAAGCTGGAAGCACAAGTTTCCGATATGAGCCAACCGGGCATCTGTGCTTCTGATTGAGTAGCAAAAAAGACAGCAAGTAAGGTGGGCCACAGGGAGATATTCAAACAGCATATTCAAACACTGAGCATCAACCTTGTGAGCACCTTAATAAACGAGTTTTACTGAGTAAGTCATCTTTACCATAAAGTAGATTTGCATCCCTGCCACCCCAGTGCCCTGGTGTTGGGGCCTGATAAATGTAGCCCTGTTGCTCCCATAATATATACCTCATAAATTTATAGGTACCAGTATCAGCAGCTTCTGAAAGATCCCAGAAAACATTTCCAGTAAGTCCTTGTGGAAGCCCTGCCTAATCTCAGAGAGTCCCTTCCCACACAGAATGGGCACTCCATGCAAGCCCCAGAAGGATGCTATTGTCAGTGCCTGAAAAAAAGCACACTTCACGGTGCAGATTTTTTTGCTAAGAAACACTCTACTTTAGGAAATGGCATCATTAGATTATTCTATCTTTCAACAGAGCACAGAATGGCATCACTTAAACACTAGAATACTCACTCTGCCTCTCCATCATAGCAGGGAAGTGACCAGTGACCAGAAGGGCACCGGGTAAAGACCAGTTCACGGTATGTGATGCTAAACCCAAGAGCTAATTTTACAGAGTTTATAATGCTGGGTTTTATTGTAAAGCAAAATGAAATTTTGACTCACAGATGCTCGTTTGTTTTAACTGGAAAATACCCTTGCATCAGCTGCAGTTCCCAAGACTTTCCCATTAAACTCCAACCCATATTATACATATACGTATACAAATACATAGACATAGACATACATACACATATACATACATATACAAGTAAATATACATATTGAATATATATGAGTAAGTATAGCCCACAGATGACTGACTATATACAAGCATATGTTATGTCTTTGTGTGTGTTTGTGTGTGTATGTGTGTGTGTGTGTGCATGTGTCCCTGTCTATGAGAAGGTTCACATGCATATGGTGAAAAAGAAAAAAAACAGTCATAGTAATGTACACAAAAAATGCACTAGTGTGTTCTGACCACTGGGTATTTGATTTTTATGAATTTATCCAAAGAAAGCCAAAAACTAGATTGGCATTTCTGGGGGTGGAGGGATTTTTTTTAATTACTCCATCGAGGTTAAAGATAAATTGCAGAAGAAGAAATGCAAATGATTGATTAACATATGAAAATGGCTCCATCTTTTGGATAATTAAAGGAAAATTAATAAAATGGAGCCAGTAATGAAATCCCATCATAGTCTTTTAACTTGGCATAGACTAATAAAAGAGAGTAATATTCAAAACTGGAAAGGCTGGTAGTAAGGCAGTTACTCTCATCCATTAAGGAGACAAAAATGAACGTCCCTCCCTACAGTTGAGGCTCTGTTAACAACCTTTAAAATGCTTATTTGATGCCTTCAGTGAGTATGAGCTTTGCATTGATATATCATTACAGAAAGTCTAAGGACAGCCCAAGACAAGAATATGATACTGCAGCAGCCCAAGGAAGATGGGCTCTGGAACGAGAAGAGGCTTCATCCATAGCAGAAGAGCTCTGGAGAAGGGTTAGTAAATAAAGTACTAGATGCTGGCAAGCATGAAGGCCCTGGTTTGAGCTGCAGTACTCGTGTGAAAATGCTAGGCGTGGTAATGCATACGTGTAATCCCAACACTAGGAAGGTAAAGACAGATGGATCCCGAGGACTTGCTGGTGAGCCAGCCTAGCCTAAACTGCAAGCCCCAGTAAAGTAACACTGCCTCAAAAAACAAGATAAAACAGTTCCTGAGGAAGAACCCCTGATGCTGGCTTATGGTTTGCACACATGCGCACACATGCGTATGCACGCACGCGCGCGCGCACACACACACACACACACACACACACACACATACACACACAGTGCAAGGAGAAACGACCTGACCAATCCAGGAGGAGACTTCCTCAGAGTCTGCCATCTACAAGTTGGATCAGTTGCCCAGAGAAAGGGTGAAAGGACCTGTTTTGTAAGTCTCTCATCACAGGTGACATCAGAAGAAACTCTATAGAAACACTTTGGGCTCAGGCAATCACAGGCCATTAGGTATCTCTAACTAAAACAAAAGAGAATATGGAAAAGTGAGTGCTGGCTTCATGGAGATACTGGGGCTTGAGTCAGAAAATTGGGCTGGCCCTCTCTTAGCCCAAGGAAGCTTGCTCTCACCTGGAGGCACACTACTTTGTAAATGGGCTTCTCGTAGCTGGGTTTTACCCTCTACAGCTGCCCACCAGAGGAGTCTGCAGGGTTCCTGGGCACCAAAGATGGATGCCACAAGACAACTTATATGACACTGGACTCAACACTTTTGTTTAAAAAAACAAGTCTTCTCTAAAACAGATACAAACAACATTTTGACACATCTCTACAAGCTCCCCTATAAGCCCTCCTATGGGTTACAACGGTTTTTCAAATTTCTTGATAGCAAGTTCAACTTTGTCAACAAGGTTCCATGTAATGGTTACATGCTGTGGCATAGTGCACTTCGTTTTCCCAATATGTTTTCAAGGATCTCTTTGTTGAAGGCACTTCACATCAGCATCCCAGTGCCTACTAACTCAGCTTTCCAGAACATTTTAAGACAATTTTTTTGAAAGAAAAAACTGAAGTGGGAAAAACCTCAACTGCACAAAAAGGGTAATCACTCAGGTGCCTTGATTTGCTGACATTTATTTCTGTATTTGTGTCTTCTAATAATAGGACAAGTATATTTCAGTGTATTCATCCAACATATATTTACTGTGCTCCTACCAAACTGAGTTCTGAGTCCTGGGATGAAGCAATGAAACAAGAAAATAATCATGCCGACTGGAGCAATCACTCAATGATTAAGAGCACTTAATATTCCTGCAAAGGATCCCAGCACCCACATGGTGGCTCACAACCATCTGTAACACCAGTGTCACTGATATAACACCCTTTTCTGACCTCTGCAGGCAACAAGCACACACCTACATGAAGGCAATGTCCTTAAATCTTTGGGGATTAAAAGAGAAAAGTACCTTTCCTAGAGAGGTTTGTGATGGTTCACATATGCTTGGCCCAGGAGGTGTGGCCTTGTTGGAGAAAGTGTGTCATTGTGGGCATGGGCTTTAAGACAATTATCTTTTCTCCCTGGAAGCTAGTCTTCTGTTTGCCTTCAGCCTGCCTGGATGCTGCCATGCTCCCCACCTTGATGATAATGGACTGAACCTCTGAACCTGTAAGCCAGCCCCAATTCAATGTTGTCCCTATAAGAGTTGCTTCGGTTGGTGGTTTAGTTCCTGGGAGCTCTGAGGGTACTAGTTAGTTCATATGGTTGAACTTCTAAGGGGCTGCAAACCCTTCAGCTCCTTGGGTCCTTTCTCAAGCTCCTTCGGTGGAACTCATGGCTCCAGCTGCATATATGGCAGAGGATGGCCTAGTTGGTCACCAATGGGAGGAGAGGCCCTTGGTCCTGTGATGGTTTATGCCCCAGTGTAGGGGAATGCCAGGGCCAGGAATCGGAAGAGGGTGGGTTGGTGAGCAGGGGGAGGGAACTGGGATTTTTTTTTTGGAGGAGAAACCAGGAAAGGAGGTATCATTTGAAATGTAAATAAATAAAATATCTAATAAAAAAAAAGAAAGTGAAAGAAAAAGTTGCTTTGGTCATGGTTTCTCTTCACAGCAGTAAAACCCAAAGATAAGATTCTTTGAGCTAGCTAAGGAGGCAGGAGGTGACATGCAAAGCAAGCTGGTTGCTTTAAGGACTGCTGGTCTCCCTTTCTACCTCTTGCCACCTTGTGACAGAACCTCACTTGCTGCATTAGCCTCACGAGGTCCTGAGAGTGACTGTAGTCTCAGTCGGAGCCAATATTAAGGCACCAAGTGTGTCCTGGGTACAATAAACTTAGCTTTCATGGGGCTTTGCAACAGGGCTGGGATCAGTTTAGGGTCAGCTCAGGTGCCTCAGGTTGAAAGTCCTTCCCCTGAGGAAAAGGTCAGGATTACCACTCCAGCTGACTCTCTGTTGCTGTGACAAAGAACCATGACCAAAAGCAACTTGGGGGAGAAAAAGGGGGTTTGGTTTGTTTTCTGGTTTTCTTTTTGAGGGGTGTTTGAATTTTGTTTTGTCTTGTTTTGTTTGGCTTATAGTCCATTATTGAAGTTAGAGCAGGGGCTCAAGCAAGAACTGAAGCAGAAACCATGGAGAAACACAGCTTACTGGCTTACTCTCCTGCTTGCTCAGTTGCCCATCTTATATAACCCAGGCATCTCCCCCGGCCCCCAGCCTCTAAGATGGTACAGTCCACAGACAATGGAACCCTCCCACATCAATCATAAATCAAGGCAATCTCTCACAGATGTGTCCGCAGGCCATTCTGATGGAGGCAGCTCTTCAGTTGGAGCCTCTTTCTTGGGTCCCACTAGGTTTTATCGAAATGAAGCGGGACAATTAATAACTCACCAACCACAACAGAACCTGGAGGAATGAGAGCCACAGTTTCCCA
>NW_022196905.1:241755303-241760955 GCF_008632895.1 Mastomys coucha
TTTGAAGAACCCATATCATGTATGTATATGTATATACATATATATACATACACACACACACACACACATATATATCTATATATATATTCATTCCTAATTTACACTCACACCCACATTCTGTAAAAGAACCCTGTCCGTTTTAAAACTGCATTCTCAGACTTTCCCCTTTTGATGCCATCCATTTCCAGCTGATATTTTGATTTTCCTTTACCTGTCAAGTAGCGATGTTAAATCTTTTAGATATACATATTGTGCATTTTTATATCTTTGAAAAAATGTTTGAGCCCCTTTGTTTTAAACTTTTAAAAATTGGATTGTAGGAATAAAGCCCTTCATGAGATGCAAATTTGAAAATACTTTCTGCAAGCCCATAGGTTACCTCTCCACTCTGCTGGCCATTTCCCTTGCTGTGCTTAAGACTTTAAAGTGGCATGCTTCCACTTGGCTCTGATTCTAATCATCTGTGTGATTTGGATGTCATATTCAAGAAATCATTGCTGCAATGAACGCCAGGAGATTTGCTATCTTATTCTAAAGGCTTATGGCTTAGAGTCTCTCTCTCTCTCTCTCTCTCTCTCTCTCTCTCTCTCTCTCTCTCTCTCTCTCTCTCTCTCTCTCGCGTGTGTGTGTGTGTGTGTGTGTGTGTGTGTGTGTGTGTATTGCATGATTACATGCATGCAAGTATGTGTGGGTTTATTGCAGGCCTGTACACACAGAGGCCAGAGGAGGACCATTACTCTATTACTCTCAACATCATTTCCTTGAGAGATAAAGTCTCCCCCTGAACTGGAACAAAAGCTCACCATTTTAGCTAAGCTAACTGGCCAGTGAATTTCCATGGTCACACCCCCTAAACATTGGAGGAGAGGCATGCCCAGCTCTGCCCAACTGTCTCTGTAGGTGCTGTGGGTTCAAACTCAGTTCAACAAGCCTGTCCAGCAAGCACTTTTACCCACTGAGTCATCTCCTTAGCCCCTGGTTTTGAGTTTTAAATTTTCACCCATTTTTGTTTTGACTTTTCTGTGTGATGTGAAATAAGAGTCTAGTTGTATTCTTTTGCCTACAGATGACAAGTTTTTCACTTAAAAAGATTATGCTTTCTCCTATGGAAATTAACTGACCACATATCTGAGAATTAACGGTGTATCAATGCTGTTTAAAGAGTTAGTTAGGTTTGTTGTTGTTGTTGTTGTTGTTAGTTAGTTAGTTTTGTCAGTGCCATCCTGTTTTGCACACTGTAGCTTTGCGGTCTGTTTTAAAATCAGGAAGGATACTCCTGGGTTTTTTGTTTGTTTGTTTGTTTGTTTGTTTGTTTTTAATTTAAATTGCTTCAGCTATTTCAGGTCCTTTGTGGTTTTATATTGTTTCCTATTTCTGCACAAAGAAATCTTAGGGATCTCACAGAGATTGTTTTGAACCTGTAGACTTTTTCCAGTTGTATATGGGTATTTTAACAATTGTCTCTAGACAGCAGAGATTATTGTGTTTTGTTTTATTTTTTATTGATTTGGGGTTCTTTTTGTGTCTAATTTTTTTATCAAATATTGACACTTTGATTCAAATATTTCTAGATACTCTAGTTAAGAACTTACACAGAATAAAAAATAAGTTATCCAAGTCATAAAAGAAGTAAAATTATCTCCATTTATAGGTAACAAGATCGTGTGTGTTTAAAACCTTAAAGGCTCCTTTTTTAAAAAAAAAAAAATTCTGTTACAGTTAACAATTTCAGTAAATTATAGAATATAAAATCAACTTTAAAAAACAATTGTTTCTAAATGCCAATAATTAACTGTCGGGAAGGAAATTGAGAGAGAAAAAAACTATCATAGCAACAAAAAGAGTTACTTAGGAACAAGCCCAGCTAAAGAGGTTAAACAAGATTTTGAAGGCCAGATTTTATTTGATAGATAATAGGGAATCAAAGAAGGCTTTGAGCAGTTTCTTGGGGGGTTAAAAAAAGAGAAATGTTATTTGAGTGGTTGACTCCCCAGTGAATATGTACTAGAGGTAGATAGGCCCAGAAGGCTCTTTAAAGTGCGTTATAAAAAGCTGAGTATGAACTGAGAAAGGAAGGCTGGCCTGGTAGTACTGGCTGATACTCCCAGATACCTGGGAGGCTGAGACAGGAGGAATCCAAGTTCAAGGTCTGTCTAGACTACAGTGAGCTCAAAACTAGCTTGGACAACTCAGTAAGACCCTGTGTCTAAACAAAAAGTGAAGAGTGCTGGGGATTTAAAGTAGTTGCCAGGTATGTGTGAGTCTCTGAGCTCAAGTTCCAATAGAATTAAATGTTTTTGAGGACGGAAATACGAAGATGAATGTGCAAAGACGAGTACATGTATTGCCAAGTCAGATAGAATAGGAACATAAAAGCAACTGAGTTTAGAAGTGTTTCATTTTGAAGTATCTAGAAAGGACAGCCATAAAGTTAAAGGAAATTGGGAAACTGAGATTTTCTTGCCCAGAAGCCCATCACAGCTTCCAAACTATTATATCCTTCCCAGTGATGGGCCTGATTCCTCCAGGTGAGTTATCAATATGTTACCTAGGGTCAAAGAATTTGATAGTAAAACTGAGGGGTGTGCCACAGAGTCAGCCCATGAAGCTTAGCTTCTGGATCTAGCAGAACAGAAAATGAACGGGTCCTTAGTATTACTACCCAACGCCCTTCTGGTTGTCAACCGCTTCCATGGTCAGGCTTAGAAGGGAGTCAGTATTCTAGTGATAGATGTCAGTCTTGCTCCTTCAAAAGCTAGACTAGTCCTTTGATGTCATTTCCTGAAGAAGCTGGAGCTTCCTGGGTTCTGAAAAACAATATGCATGACAGAATATCAAGGGTTTTATTTCACCCACTGTACTAGTGAATTTAAGGCATTCATGTTGGGGTGCTCAGAGGGCTGTGAGACCTAGTTTTTCAAAGATCAGGGCCAGTAAGGAGATGTGGGGACCACCCACATGAAGGTCGTTCTTGAAATCCAAACACAAGACTAATAACAGACTGAAGCAAAGGAAAAGGAGACAGAGGAGTGAAAGGGGAAACTTACTTTCAAGTGAGTGAGTGAGGAAGAAAGGAACAAGAAAGCTTAGATGTGACATAGCAGACCGCTTGAAGAGTGGTCTTCACATGGGCTGAGGAAGAGGGAGATGGAAGAATGTTAGATTTTGACAATGATATGAGTCCAGCGGGTCTGGAAATTTGCATGTCTCTAACAATTTCCAGGGGAGGTTTCAATAGAGAGAATGTTTTATGAGGAGGAAAGGGCTTAGGTTTTGAAAGACCAAAGGATACAAGTCACTCTAAGAAGCTTGGGGATGGGTGGGGCCATAGGCAGCATAAAAGTTGGTCTAGCTATGTCTTTAAGGCACCATTGAGCGCGTGCTCAATCTTTAAGGTGCTGGCACTTGTCTAGAGCAGTCATAGTGGAGCATATATATGATTGTAACAGAAGCAAGAATCAAATCAGTTAATGTTCCTTAAGAACTGATTAAACATCCTTAGCTAATCAAGTGCCCTCCTCCCAAAGTCAGATGAACACTATTTCCTAATTTCACACACACAGGGAAACTGAGGCACAAAAATAATGATTTGCACAGGCTCATGTAGCTAGAAATAGTAGGACCAATTCAAGCTCAGGTGACCTGGATCCAGAATTCATGACGACAGGTACAACAGAGGACTGGTCATCAAACTGCAGTCTTGCATAATACTATTATGCCACGCACCTGAGTTGGAAATGGTCTTACTATTTGTATACATGGTTGGAATAATATTTTATGATGCAAATCAATTTTTTTATTGGATAAAATAAATGGGAAGAGAAGAAAGGCAGTAGGTTGGAAGGCAGTGGAGGGGGAAAGGTTTGAGTTAGTTTTCAGGCCAAGACCTTGAACCATCAGGAAAGGAAAGCTTTGTTACAAAGGGGGACCCCCACAGAAGGCAGACATCACCTGGAGGAAGAACACAGACGCTTTCCAGCTGCTCAGCTGCCCATAACAAGATGTCTCACTCACCAGAGCTGTTTCTTTCAATGAAGAATCTTCTCCTCTATAAAGTACAAAGTGTCAGCCACGTGTTTGAGGACTTCATGGAAGAGCTAAGAACAAGATGTTTCCCAAGCACCCAGGCTCCAAGGAACATCGGAAGTGCACCGTTGGCATGGGAACTAGGAAGCTTGAGGAACTGGATTTTTAAATTTCATTTTACATCTCCATTTGCATTTTGTGTGGGTGTGGATGCTAATGGTAACACTTAGGCCAATGGGAGGGCAAAGCCATACTGTATTTAATGCAGTTCCTGGTGCTTCCTTCACTAGCTAATCAGCACTTGTGCTCTGGTACACTAAATGTATTCACACTTAATATATTTTCCATTACAATGATACCTATAAATGCGGCTCGGTGACAGCTTTGCTGCTGAAGGCTGCTGCCTGGAGCTCCATTCTATATATACAGTGGCATCAATGGTGCAAAGGAACCTGTGATGCCACATGCTTCTCACACACACCCTCCTCAGCAGCCTGACACTCCACTAACATATCAGTTTCTTACTTCTGGGACCAATAGGGATTTAACTTCAAGTGATGATTCACTAACTAAATTAAGGTTGGTCAACTTCATGAGACTTTATATTGACCAGTGCCTGTTGACTGTAGGTTGTATTGACTGCCAATTTCAGTTAATACAAACCTTAAGCATCAGGAATTCTGGCTTACCTCACTAACAGTATAGGAGTCAGCAACTCGACAGCACTGTTGGTATGCTCCTCAATAACTAGGGATATGCCAGAGGAAATGGTCTCATTTTTTGATACACTGTAGTCTACAGTCTCATCGGCATCTTTAAGTTCCCGATGTGCACCTTGTGTTCAGAGAGAGAGGACTCTCTGATCTGGCTTTGGCCATGGCAAACGCCAGAGGTAGCATGGCCCCTGAGGCCTCCTTTCATGCGAATCCCTAGTATATTGGGAAATGGAGATCAATGAGTCACAGCTTGACTTCTCTGACTAGTGAACAAAACTATGACATTTTGTGGCCTTTCCTTGAATATGTGTGACATAAACTCCTTACTTGGAACTGTACCACCTCTGTACCCAGCATTCTTTAACCCTTTCAGAAAACCCAGTGGAACCCAATGCCTTGTCATTTCTGTTACTTTGAGCCTGCTTCCCAGGAAACTCAGAGGTACCCAAGAGTGAGACTGTGCTTTTCTGATTCCTATTTCTGCACTGCTTAGCACAATGCACGGCACATGGGTGATGCTCAAAAGAGTTATAAGAAATCGATGTGTGAGGAGTGCAGTGAGTACCCCAGAGGAAGCTGCAAATGATAGAGAGAAGACAGGTGAAGCTGTGAATTTTCTAGGCTTTGTTTTGGCGAAAGCTGTGTCTCTCCTTCCCCATCCCCCACCCCAGTTCCTCTGTTAAATCTAAGATGTAGAAAACCTGTCCTCTGTTTTTCAGACTTGAAGGAAAGAATTTACCTAGGACAACCAGACAAAGTCTGCAGATTAGCTTCCTTCTCTCCAGATGGGGCTTGGCTCAAATCCATTCTAGGCCCTGGCAGTGGGTGGCATTCTAACAATTTCTATACTCTAAATTTACAAACATTGTCTAGGAAGAACCCAGATGGGCAGCTGATTCAAAAAAAAAAA
>NW_022196905.1:241760984-241766077 GCF_008632895.1 Mastomys coucha
AAAAAAAAAAAAAAAAAAAAAAAAAAACAGTTTCCTCAGGGTGGCCAGATCTTGGCTGGTCACTTTGGATAACATGAGCCAGATGCTTTGGGACAATCATTATCTACTCTACATGACATCATTCCTTCAGAACATCATCAAAAATGAGCTGTCATCAGCATCATCAAAGCAGGTTCATTCTTTCCTGCTATATACCCAGACCTATCAACTCCTACATGACCTAAACTCACTCCTGGCTTTTCTCATGCAAGTTTTAACTTGTACAACGTTAAAACACTTTGTAAAAAGGGGAGGGTCACAGGTGACAATGTATTTGCATGTGGCATGCTCAAGTGTCTTCAGATTTAAATTACAAGAAAGGAAAGCAAATGAAGAGAAGAGACAAGAGAAAATGTGTGTGATAGCCAACAGCAGGTTCAGAGGACCGGGTAGGGAGCAATGGCGTTAGAATGACCTTCTAGAACCAGCCTGAGTTGAGACATTCTTATTAGTCCTTGGATAGACCTTGCCAAGGAAAGATATTACCTTAACAAGCTGCCTTTCAGCTATCCTTAAATAGGGTGACAGTCTCTAAAATGTCTCTGCACAATGCTACTTCCCACATTTGGGAAAAAAACAAAACAAAAACAAAAACAAAAAACAAAAACAAGTCCACATTGAAGGGAAACTTCAGCAGTGTATTCTACCATCTTCCACACCACAGTAAAGAGATTGGCCTCCTGATGTAAGGAGACAATGTGATCTCACACCAAGGTTACCCAATCAAGAATAAAGAACACATGTGCTTGCTGAATACTATGGATTCAGAAAAGTGGCTTTGCTTTCTAGGAGCTTCTTGTTAATCCTTGTCTGGGTAAATGAACTCTGTCAGTGGAGTCTTCTTGACCTCCACGTCTTTGGTTATCTACTGAAATTAGGGTTGAATTCTGAGCCCCCATCCACTTTCTGCAAACCACAACTTGTCATTCAGCCATGAACCCAAGCATTCCTCCTACTTTTCATTCCACCATAAGTAGATGAAGCAAAGGAGCCAAGTAGCGCACCCACTTGCCATTGACTTCCATATTCCCCATGCATTCAGGTTTCCTACTGTGCCAACGTTTGTCAGATGGCAAGATCAATTGCCTCCAAAAAGAACTCACTTCATCAAGATAACTCGAAGCCTCTGGATCCCAGGTCAAGCTACTGTTCACTTCATCACCTCCCTGGTAGTAACTCATCTTAGATAGGATACACCTTCATGGCAGATGTACCTGAAAAGTTGCAAGAGAGCCTAGGAGGCTTGCAGTGGTAGGTGTGTGAGGCTGAGAATAACATATGAATGCATTAACCCTAAAATATCAATTAGCACCTGGGAGAAATGCAAATCTGTTAGCTGATGCCACTTTTTTGTCCATTTGGTTCTCCATTTGCCTATTCTGTCCATAGGCACTGGCAAGCACTTGTTTTGGGACAATCTGTTAGTTACTGTGGACACAAAGACCAGGAGGCATAGATGGCAACCCATATGTGGTCTTCCCTTTTATCTTATGAAAATGGGAATTTTGCCTTATTCCCATCCACTTCCTCATAGAGGGAGGTGCCATGGAGGGAACTGCTGTTCTTTCTCCACTGTCTCTCTGTTCTGCCCTTACAAAAAGATTGCAAAACCTCTCTAGTTAGTTAGTCTAAATTCCATGTGTGACATTTCCCTTGCAAGCAGAGATAGTGTCAAGAAGAATTTCCCTCTCCTCTTTGGCCCCCAGGTCATTATGTCCTATATCCTCCTCTTCATCCCTGCTTCTCCATCACAGCCCTACTAGGGAAGATGCCTGCTCAGCCTTTTCAGCTCTACTCTGCCCCCTCATTCTCCTCTTTAGCCTCCAATGACTGGAGTGGTTAATGTAGGCAGGCCAGCCATTCTGTTTCACAAGGTTGAATGGCTATAGGAATTCAGAGTCCATTCTGCAAACCCTGATGCATAGCTTATAATTTTTCTCTCATTTGCATATCTTGAGGTGGGAATTAGGATAATAAGAAAAAGATACCAGTCCAGCTCAGATACAAACCACACACTTCAACACAGTTACCACAGTCCAGGTTTGATGGCTTGGGCATTTTATAGCATCATTAAAGTAGCTAAAGGGATCCTTGTGCAGCAGCCTCTTCTTTGTGTATATATTCTCTAATGATCAGAACCTTGAATAAGAAATATAAAGAGTGGGGATTTTTTTATGCCCCATCTCTTGAAGAAAATATAGTTTCTGCCATCCTGGAATTTATGGTCTGGTTGTAAAACATAAAGATATGATAAAAATACACACAGAAAAAAAATCTGCCTAACCCATCATGGGAGAGGACATCAAGGGTGGTTTTTGTAATAGTGCATGCAGAAAAGAGTTTGAGGGATAACGATGTTAAATTAAGGTCATGAAACAGGAAGAAGGTACAAGCTAGTGCTCAGGGGCCACTGTGCCATGGTGTAGGGGAAGGGCCCAGGCAGTCAGGGCTGCTGTGTGGCTTGCATCCAGGCAGGTTAAGCTCATGAGACACCTGCACGGTGTGGGGCCAAAGTGCGCACGCTATTCTCTGATCTCTCTCTCGACTTGTGAGAGTTGTACCACAGCATCAAGCACCCCGTGTTGTCTTCACCTGTGGTCTTAATTGGCGCTTGAGTATTCAAAAATAGATCTGACACGAGCAGCTTCCTCCAAATGCTTTTGTTTGTTTTTGAAAGAAGGGGGATGCCCAGTCAAGTCGGGAGCATGCATTCCTTATGCTGGCCTCTGGGGGACATAGAGGAGCTAAAGAAGCCCTGTGAGCAACAGCCTGGCCACTGTCCCCTCTCCTTCTCCTTCCTGGCCTGGTATTTAATTGGCCTACATGTATCCCATGGGACTCCTTGAGCTTACCCTTTAAACCACCCCTACTACAAAGAATGCCACAGGCAAATATACTGTTTCAATAGATTCCGGGCTCTGTCTGATAAGACCCAACTTCTTTACAAAGTGTTGTGTTGCAGGCTGTGTTCTCCAGGTACAGACCATAAGACAAAAGACAGCATGTGGGAAACTGTTTGAAGGAAAATGAGTTAAAGAGATGTTGAGCATCATCAAGTCTCAACAAAAATGCCAGCCACCTGTTGGGGAACCTGACAGATCTGATCAGATTTGGCCAAAGGACAAAGCCTTCCATAAGGTTATGTCAACAAGTCTTACAAGCAGGTTCCCCATGGAGCACAACTCTTGAGGAGGAAAAAAAAAAAAAAAAAGACAGCTGAGGTCTCTGGCAGAAACATTCTCAGCAGTTAGGGAAGCAAAGTTATCAGTCCTGAAGGAGACACTGAGTGGTGCATCAGAGCACTCCGTACATACCATTCAATACTTTTTATGGTTTTGCAGAACCCCTCCCAACACACACACACACACACACACACACACACACACACACACACACACACAACTACATTTGTTTGCAAGAGATGCTATAACAAAGCACCGCAGGTGAGTGTCTCAAACAACAAAAATTTAGTTTCACGCGATTATGGAAACCAAAACTCTGAGATAAAGAAAGGGGAATGATTTACTCTGAGAACACCCCCCTTGGCTTGGAGACGGCCATCCGTTCTGCCTTCACACAGTGTTCCTTCTGTTTCTGCCCATGTCCTAGCCTCCTCTTCCTGTGGGAGCCCCAGTCACACTGGATTAGTGCCCACTCATTTCTGCCATGCTTCTTTACTCTAGTTACTTTTTCCAAAAGGTCTATTTTAAGGACAGTCACATCCTGAGATGCTGTGGATCGTGACTTCAACATATAGATTCCGAGGGGTTCAATTTTATCTACCTGCTTCTTGTCAGTTTCACTTAGCTCTTCCCCCACCACATATTATCCAATAATATCAAACCACTATCTGATTCTCACCCCTAAGCTTAGAATTTTATTTGATTACTCTGATTATTAAATCCTTAGCCATATAATGTTTATAGATTCTGTCTCTGTGGACTTAGCAAGACATTTGCTTCAGAAGTTGGCACAAACCATGGTGCTGTGTCCTGGAACACAAGTTGCCTTTCCCCAGATAACTCTGGCTTTGATTGGCTTGCTGCTAACAGATTCTGTGTTATCCTTTGCTTTGTACACATAAGCATATCTCTTGTCCAAAGCAAATTCGTTTTCACGTCAGGCATAAATATCTTCAAGAAAATCTGCGTGCCTTCTGGTTTGAAAAATCGTGCCAGCCGAAGCGACCTAGGGACAAAACTTTCCACATGTACCATCATTTTTAAAGTCCAGATGCCAGTAGGTTCCTACACGGGAGGAGAGCTCTATCTGGGTGCTTCTGGAACATATTGTGCTGGCCTAGATCTCTACAGTTTGCATATTCTCTGCCACAAATGTCCTCATTGGTCAATGACCAATGTCGTCTTCTAAACTCTCTGAAGACTTTTCAGCAGCACGTGTGTCTTTGTATCTTTTCCTTCCATAGAGGACCAGATATTGCAGGATCTCTATGTATGTAGCAGACATCTAACTTTTTCAGGGGTTCATTGACAGTTACTAGGATGATGTATTTTTCAGGAATTCTGTTATGGCCATGACCTGAATTCTCTCAGTAGATGAGATTTCAGCATGGATATCTCATATATAAAATGTCTTCACTCCAGATGAGATAAAAGTAGATTTTGTGGCCACTGTCCTTTTGTATCTGTGGCAAGCACAATGACTCCTCCGAAATGTACCTATATCTCATTCCTTGGAGTCTGGGAATATGTTTGGTTACATAGCAAAGTAGAGTTGCTAAGATTGCAGATATAGGACTAAGGAGGTGGCTCATTGCTTGCTATACAGACATGAAGACCTGGGTTCATATTTCCAACACTAACATAAAAAGCCATGCACAGTGTTGTACATCTATAACCCATTGCTGAGGACCCATTGTAGTGACAGGCAAGTTCTTCAAGCGCACTAGTCAGTCAGTCTGGCCAAAATACTGAATGCCAGGTCCAATAAGAGATTCTGTCTCAAACAGTAAGGTAAAGAACAATCGCCAGGCAGTGATGGCACACGCCTTTAATCCCAGCACTTGGGAGGCAGAGGCAGGTGGATTTCTGAGT
>NW_022196905.1:241767020-241768968 GCF_008632895.1 Mastomys coucha
CTCTCTCTCTCTCTCTCTCTCTCTCTCTCTGTACATGATTCTAAATAAACCATTTGACCACTGCTTTCATGATGTGATGGTTTCATCTGCTTCAGGAAGGGCTACCACACTCACCCACATTCGCAACTTTTTATGCTTTATGGTTCTAAGCTTTGAGAAATCCGTGAGAATTCATAGAGCCATTTTCTCTTTTCTGCTGATTTTTAAATAGCTGTTATTAAATTTGTTCAGACACGAATAATGAATTCTGGTAGATCTCACCCTCCACCTCTCCTCTCTCACCTGACATCCCCTATTCTTTCCTGCAACTTTCTTTCTTCTCTCTCTCTCTCTCTCTCTCTCTCTCTCTCTCTCTCTCTCTCTCCGTCTCTGTAACCCACAAAGTTTAATCAGGACCTACCCTGATCATGAGTTTGAAACTGCTGTGTGTGCAAGAATGATCACAATGACCTTCCCTCCCTCAGAATCCACAGGTCATCAATCATTTAGTTCAGGGATGCCACCATCCATGAATAAAAATGACAGACCAAGCTGCACATCTGCTATGTATGTAGCATCATGTACTCATGATCAGGGTAGGTCCTGATTAAACTTTGTGGGTTACAGAGACAGAGAGAGAAGAAAGTTGCAGGAAAGAATAGGGGATGTCAGGGGAGAGAGGAAAGGTGGAGGCCTAGGTACAGCCAGTGTATGGTCTTTGGTGGTTCAGAAAGCCCCAAGGCTCTAGGTTAGTTGACTCTGTTGGTCTTCCTTTGGAGTTCCTATCCCCTTTAGGGACTGCAATCCTTCCTCCTATTCTTCCGTAAGAGTGCCTAATCTCGATCCACTATTTGACTGTGGTTGTCTGTGGCTGTTTGAGTCAGCCACAGGGTGCAGCCTCTCAGAGAACAACTTGTTCCTTTCTGCAGGCATAACAAAGTATCATTAATAGTGTTGGGGATTGGTGCTTGCCCATAGAATGGATCTCAAGTTGAGATACGCAGGAGGGGCTCCACCTGGTCAGAGGAGAAAGGGATGGTGGGATAGGGGGAAGACTGTGGGAGGGGGTAACCTGGTAGGGGCAGTAAGTGGAATGTAAAGTGAATAAGTAAAAAAACAAAAATTAAATTAAAAAAAAACTGACAGACCCAGTACAGGCAACCTCAGGTGCTGAGAGAGCATGCTTGGAATGACTATAAGAACCTTTAAGTGAATTAAGCACTTGGAAAACTTTGTTGAGGGAACTTTCCCTGGGTGTGCTATAATAAAAGCAATGTGATTGAACAGTGCAATGTACCTCAGTTTGTTCACAGTCTACAGAATAGATATGATCTGCACAGAGCAAACAGGTGCATTCATAAGAGAGTGATTTCTCTTAACAGGGAGATGTTAGATTATAGGCAAAATCATCTTACAAAGCAACCTATCTCAAATGGATTCTCCAGCTGGCTATGCACTATACACCCCTACCAGAGAAGTACCGTCCTCTTCTCTGATCCACTTAACACAGATACTGCAGGAAGCAAGCGGGCACTAAGCATCATTCAGAAGGCAAGCGATTCTTGTGGAGATGCATCATGGGAATTCACAATGGTGGCACTCTGCTAGAAGTGGATCTCGAGAGAGCTAATCATGAAAAATCTAGTTTGCAAGATGAACATGAATACACAATAAATCAAGACCTGAACACAGATCTAGAATGGGAGAAACTGGAAGAGCAATGCCAATGAGCAGAGGCACATTCCAGACTCTGGGGAATATAGTAGGCACTGGGGAACTGTGGTGGTTTGAATAAGAATGGCCCCCACAAGCTCCTGTACTGGAGTACTCAGTTACCAGGGAGTGAGACTGTGTGGGAGAACTAGGTGTGGCCTTCATGATGGAGGAAGTGTGTCACTGGGGACATGAGGTTTCAAAAGCGCCCATGCCAGGCCCAGGTCTCTCTCTCTCTCTCTCTCTCTCTCTCTCT
>NW_022196905.1:241769564-241814553 GCF_008632895.1 Mastomys coucha
TCTCTCTGTCTCTCTCTGTCTCTCTCTGTCTCTCTCTGTCTCTCTCTCTCTCTCTCTCTCTCTCTCTCCCTCTTTCTCTCTCTCCCTCTCCCTCCTCTCTCCCTCTCTACTTACTGATCAGGATGTCGCTCTCAGCTCTTTTCCCAGCACCATGCCAGCCTGCTGCCCTTCTCTCTGCCACGATAGAAATGGGTTAAGCCTCTGAAACTGTAAACAGAACCTCAATTAAATGTTTCCTTTTATAAGAGTTGCCTTGGCTGTGGTGTCTCTTCACAGCAATAGAACAGTGGCTAAGACAGAAGCCAAACAGATTTTGAGCAAAACAAAACAAGGTAAGGACTTGGTATCTAAAATGAGTATGGCTGTGAGCAAGGCAAAGACAAAAGAGAAGAGCGCACTGGGCAATTATGAGTTCTGTCCCTAGAGCCAAGCCAGTTTTCTCACCATTCCCGGCCTACGCAATCTGAGAGATCACATGTGGTTCCTAAATGAACACTGATAGTATTGTGTACTTCATTCACTTAATCGACACTAAATTTAAAAGGATAGGGCATTGATTTTCTTTTTTCAAAAAACTAAAGAAAAAAATGTAACACTAGAAATAGATTCTAAAACTTCATACCAACTACCCAAATGCTATGCTTAAAAGCAGTGAGTGAGTGCATAAACACTGAGGAATTTTCCATCTGACTCTCCATTAAGGGCTTGAAATATTAATGGTGTTTTAATAACAAATAAACATCTATTACATTCATTCTTGAAGCCTATCATCAGAGAGTAGGTCATGGCTTATAAATTGAAGGATAGAAATAAACCTGCAAGCACTATTGACAGAGCTCTTTTCATTGTGTATGTATGTGTGCTTGTTTGTGTGTGTGTGTGTGTGTGTGATATGATGTATACATTATGTGTGTGTGCATGTGTGTGCGCTCGTGCATGCATGCAAGTGTGCGTGCGTGCGTGCGTGCGTGCGTGTGTGTGTGTGTGTGTGTGTGTGTATGTGTGTGTGTGTGTGTAGGGAGTGCATAGGCCAGCTTGGGTATTCTTCAGACATTGTCTACCTTATTCTATGAGATAAGGGTTTCTCATTGGTCTTGAACACACACAGTAGGGATAATGGATCCTTTAGGATCGACCCGTCTGCCGTTCTCCACACTAGGATAACAAGTGCTGGCTACCACAGGCAGTTGTTTTCATGGTTTCTGAGCACCAAACTCCGAGCTTCATGCTTGCACAGGGAACACTCTGCTGCTGATCTATCTCTCCTGTCTCAGCTCCTTGCATTTTGCATGGTGTCTCCTCATGCATTGTATCATTGGACTAAAGAACCCTGTGAGATTTTTGACATAAAGATTTGGAAACAAATGTTAATTCCAGGTGGCCTCACTAGACACTTTTTGTTCTTTCCACACAATTGAAAAGCTTCCTTTGTCCAGACAAAGAGCTCAGTAAGTGAGAAGAAAGGCCACATGGTGCCACATAGTATACTATCTAAATGGAAACTGTAGCTTGTCCTTTGCTCCTTTGTGACTCCTTTTTACACACCTTTCTCCAGGCCTTTTCTTCCACCCTTCCAACCCCCTAATACTAGATAGGAGAGCAAAAAAAAAAAAAATAAAATAAAATAAAATAAAATAAAATAAAATAAGGATAGAAAGGAAATGGGGTGATGTTATCATTAAGCTTCTTCCTGATGATCAGGGTTGAATTCCTTGAAGTACATTTATCTTCGCTGTCAGGATATCTAATTCGTTTCTTCTTTGTACATGACTATTCAACCAACCATGACCACCAACAACCAAGAACAGCCAATAGCAACCAACCGCAACCAATCAACAACCAACCTATGGGGCTCTAGCATTTATATAACCCTCTAAAAAGTCCCCAGAATTCTAAACATCACACAATCACAGAAACTATCTGCAGCTGGCATCATCAGGCCCTTGTTACAGCATGAGGTAAATCATAGTCAGCTGCTATGGACAATCTGAAGCAGCCCCACCTCCCACACCTGAAGTAAAGAAGGAAACATATAATATTTCTGTGGGTTTTTTTTTTATAAAGAAACCAAAATTCTCACTACAGGAAACACCCAGAAAAACCAAAGCATAACACTCACCTCCCACGTAGCCAAAGGCTTGTCAGCCCCAGAGACCTGATACCAGGTGCAGAAATTCTGAAATGGGCATGTTACTGAAAAATCATTCTGGATCATCCAGCAACATCTCTGGCATGAGAAAATGTTATCTCCTCTCCTGGGATTGTAAGATGTCACTGACTACTGAAGACCTGGTTTAATCCATTTTGCAAGAGGAAACAAGTGTGAGATTCTGTCTTGAGAGAACTAGAGACCTGAGTGACAGAGAAGGTTGTCCTTTGGTCTTCACATGCATGAGTGCATATGCGCATGCGCACAGACACACAGACATACACACACACACACAGACACACACACACACATGCACACACTCATGTACCAGGAAATGTTCCGAGACTCAAGGAGAGGATCTGTAAAGCAATTAGCTTTGTGCTTAGCATGGTAGTGGCTATTTGTATCGCCTCTCTTCTCCTTCCGTGCTCTGAGACACATAACCTCCTAGGAGGCAGCTTCTAGCTCTGGAAGTCATAAATCCAACTTCTGACTACAGCCCATTTCTTCACAGCCCCCTTCATCATGTGGCATCTTTGATTTGACTTTATCATGATGTCCATCCCTTTGAGCTGTTCTCCTAACGCATCAGTTCCCAGATTAATCCTCCCTTCATCCCCCCATCGTAATCCATCACTTTAATCGGTCTCTAGGTTTTTGCTCTACAGCTACTCTGTCACACTGCTTAGCCAGCCCAAACCGTCTGCCACTGTTCCTACCTCACTAGCCTCTACCTCCTAGTAAAGAAAACAATGCAGCTATTCCCTGTCCCAGCTGTGATACCAGGCACATCTTGTTCCCCAAGCGTACCTCCTCCATTGCTCTGGATAGGTCTTCTATGCTGCCTGTAAGACCCCAGCTCCACCATCTCTCTCAGCCTCGCAGCAGAGGGCAAAGAAACAAACAAAAATCACACCAAAAGCATGAGGTCCACTTTATGTTGGTCAACTACATCTGGAATGAAACCAACACTGTTAATGAAGTTAAGAACCTGAGACTAGATAGGTCATGGTCTCTGGGGAAAAAAAACCTACAACTATTATTCTGTTAAACGGAATAGCAATAAAAAAACCAAAATGACTCCTGATGCTATATCCACAGATCAGAGAATGGCTCAACCCTCATCATGGAATCTTTAACAATAGATGATGATTAATACCAAGATCTACAACTGAACAGTGTGCAGACAGTGAGAGACTTTGGAGCACTCAACCCTAAATGGGACATCTGTGCCAAACCCCTCCCCTCAGGGCTCAGAAATTTCTATGCAAGAGGGAGTAAACAGATTGTATAAGCCAGATGTGGAGGTGACTCCCAGGAACTTTTGATCTTTACAAGTTCATTGTTTCAGTTATTTGTTAGAGTTATAGAAAGTCGACTGACACATAGCTAACTGAAGTCCGGTGACTTTGAGACTAACTGAACATGAGCTCCCTTCAACCATGAGCATATTCCACTTTCAGAAAATAATTTTAGCATGAGATTAAACAGTTCCCCAATATCTCTTCAAACATGGCTTTAACTAGAGGGTTTCTCTGTTGATGGTGATGATACACACACACACACACACAGACACACACACACACACTCACACACACACTGAGATATAAATACATTTTGATATTCAGATATAAATATATTTATGTATTTATATATAACATATATGATTCATATATCAGATATAAATAATTACATATAATACATATATTATTTTTTACATTGGAAATGCTTTGGGGACTAGCTTTTATAGGAGTGATGTTCCGACTCTCAATCTATGATGATCCATGCATACACAGCTCAGGCTTCTAAATTTACCAACCCTGGAACCTGCCTGACACCCAGAGAAGAACAAAGACAGAAAGTATGACCAAGACAGCCATTCAGCTGGTGCCAGCTGTGCGAGAGGAGCAGTTACTGACCTAGGGGATGTGGGCAGAAGGTATAAAGGCACTCCCCACTATTCCAATAATCAAGTCTGCTTCTGCCTCTCATCGACTCCCAGAGCCTGTGTGGTTGCTTACACAGGACCCTACCCCAAGGACCATCTTGGGGGTCAAGGGATAAGGCAATAGGCTTTCATGTTATTTTTTGAGTTGATTCTTCTTTGCACAGAGAACACCACACACCAGAAGGTGCCATAAAAAAATAACTTTTGCTTGGCCTGAACATTATTAACTGTGTGATATTTGCAATTTCATGACTTAATATTCCTTCCTTTCATCTATAAAGTATCCAATAATTGTCCCAAACCTCAGCCCTGAGATGCTAGCATTCTCATTCAGAACTTCAGGCAGTTAATATCCTTTCTTCAGATGAGGCTTCTGATTCCACCAAGATTCCCCTAGTATGGTTAATATTCATCGTCAACATGACTGGATTTAGAACGCCCTTACAGGGCCAGCAAGATTACTCAGAATAGAAAGGTGCTTCTCTGACACCCCTAGTATTTGAGACATGACTACCTCAGTTTTATCACTGGAACCAATAAAGATAGATGCAGAGCACTGACTCCACAAAATTTTCTTCTGACCCCCCCCCCTCCACCTCTTGTTTTCTGAGCAGCCCAGAGAGTCAAGTCTTGCTTGCAAGATCAGGCTGTTCTCAAACTCATGGATATCCACCTGACTGGACCAAACCATGGGATGCTGAGCTTCAAAGCTTATGTCACTTTTTTAAAGAGTTGGTGTCTTATTTGTAATCAGTTTTTGCCTATGGGTATGGGTGTTTTGCCTACATTTATGCCTGTGCACCACAGGCATGCCTGATGCCCACAGAGGCAAGAAGTAGGGACTGGATCTCTTGAAAGTGGAGTTACAAATATTGTGAAACACTGTCTAGTTGCCAGGGAACTGAACCCAGGCCGTGTGTGATGGTAACAAATGCTCTTAACCACTGAGCTTTCTCTCTGGCCTTTTCCTTTTTTAAGTGTTCATGTGTGTATCCTTGTGTGTCCTTGTGTGTCTGTGTGTGTGTCTGTATGTGTGTATTGTGCACCTGAATGCTCAGGAGCCAGAAGATGGAGTCAGATCCCTTAAAGCTGGAATTATAGGCTCTTGTGAGCTGCCTAATATAGATCCTCTGCAAGAGAAATATGTGCTTCAAACTGCTGAGCCCATTACCAGCTGTGAATCAGATCTATTTAATCTACATTGGGCTACTGTTCCAGGCAATGGGAAAAGATGGTGTAAAGTCTCTGAGGTGAGAGTACAGCTAGAATAATAGGGAGCTGAAAAGAGACTAGAGAGACCAAAACCCAGGGAAGATGAGGGGAAGGAGTGAGAGCTGCCATCCACAAGGGAAAGGGCCAGACTATGGTCCTCTGTCATCCCATCTTACCAATATTACTCAACGTCACAGTTTCCCAAGTGTATTGAGTTTCCTTATGTCTTAAAGCTTTTGCCTACATGCCAGACCATTGGTATTCTACCACAGAGTTCTGACTGCCAGATCTCATGTGTACCTGTATAGTTTAACCATAGAACTATTCTAGCTGCTAATGCACTGAATGCCAGACTCCTTGATTATATCACCCTGGAAAGAGCTCTTCTTTTTGCTCCCTTTCTCACCACCTGGCTGGCTACAGCATAGATGAATATCAAGAAAATATTCAGAAGAAGAAGATAAGTTGAAATTCCTACCTATCTTCTATCTGTCATCTACATACCATCTATTTATCATTTATCTATCACCTATCTGTCATCTATTATCTATCTATCTATCTATCTATCTATCATCTACCTGCATAAATGTGTATATGCTCATGTGCACATGTATGTTCCCATGTGTTTAGGTATCTAGGCATGAATGTGCATGTGGAGGCTAGAGCATGATGTCAGATGTCATTCCCCAGCCTTATGTTTTGAGACAGTCTTTAGACTAGAACTCATTGGTTCAGCTGGCTAACCTGGCCAGCCATACCTAGGGATACCTCTGTCTTCTTCCTCACCACTGGGATTATATGCATGTGCTGAAATCTAAACTCAAGTCTTCATGCTTAAACAGCTAACATTTTACCAACTGAGCAACCATCTCAGTCCCTGAAAATTGATCTTCCTCTTGAAAATTAATATTGAATTGTCCAAATTGGCACACTCCATTTGAACGTCTGTTCCATATATGCAAAATGATCACAGAAGTTTGGTGTCATTTGCCTTCTAGATTTACTCTGTGGCTCTAAAGAAAACACAGAGATGTACACCCTGTGTCACAGGCCTGTGCAAGGAGGAAGTCATCATTGTTGCCCTGATGTTGACTCTGAAATACGTTGGGCCTGATAAGCAAGTAGCCTCTGGCTTCACTCATATGCCAGTTGCATGCCCTTAGTTCAAGCAGAGGCAATGTGGGGGTAAGGTTTATCTGATGTTACATGTGATTTGTTCTCGAAGTGGAGCAAGGGGAGTCTAGCTTCTTGTAGAGATGAGCCCCTCAGTGATGAATGAGGAGGGCCCTTCAATTGATCCATTCATTTTCTGTGAGCAGATCCTGCAGCCACTGGCAGGCTGAACCATGGCTGCCCTTGGAACCTCAAACATCCCTCCCCCAATTTATCCCCACCCCCACAAATTGTCAAAAAAGGCACCATGATAGATAGAGCCCCTGTGTGCCACTAGGTAAGTGTTTAAATCTTTTATAAGACAGTCAATGGCCTTTATAAACCTTCAGACGAGAATTACACTGTGTCTGAGATGGAGCTGAAAGTCAATGGGAAATTGATTCTGTCTAGCTGGTGCTGTTTCAAGCAGGAGGCTTGCTGGGTGCCTTCAGGATCAAACATACCATCTCCAGTATGCCCTCAGGTCCTGGATTTACTCAAATGGAGAATATTGAGATGCCAAGGCACCTTTTCCGAGCTGAGGCACACCACCCCAGTAGCTGCTGCAGGCTCCCAACACAGGAATACCTTGAAGGGCAGTGCCTCATACCACAAATAGTTATAAAGTATGTTTATCTTCCCAGGAATTGATGTCAACCCCAACTTGATGCCGTTGCCTGCACCCCAGGCACAGATGTCGGAAGATGATAAATGGCCATCGATCTGGCCAGCAACAGTAGGGCAAGGCACACCTACAATTACTCTCCTTTGCTAATGACCCCATTAGCCACTGGATCAAACACAGTTAGTGGGTGTGATGAGGCTACAGTTATTTCCTTGTCGATACCCATTGGCCTGATCTATACTGCTGGCCAGTGGATTCCCAAATAAATAGTAAAGACCCCTATTTGGGATTAACAGAGTCTGTTATCATAGACTGGGTAGTTCTGAGTCAGAGAGAAGTGGGTGGACTTTTGTAAATACATTAAACAGGCACATTAACGGGAGATAGTGGGTAGAAAGAGCACCCAACTTTGGAACCTGGAGGACATAGGAATTCTGGTACAATGTCTCAGCAGTGGCCTGACAGAAATCCCTCAGCTGCCTCAGGTTACTGAGGTGTAACCTAGTGATGATCTTTATTATTTGGCCATACAGAATTGTTGCGGAGCTGAAATGCAACAGGAAAAGTATACACAAGAATAAGGACTTGTAGATCGGTTCACTACTGGACACCAGTCTCAGAATATGAAAAGGTTGTTTTGTTTCATTTTGTTTCGTTTTGGTCTTTCTCCCTGCCCTCTTTCCCTCTCCAACCTCATTTTCCAAAGACATATGGACTGGATCAAGCAATGAAAATGGCCCTGGATGACAGCAGCCAACAGTCACCTCACAGCATCTCGGTCATTCTCAGACATCTTCAGATAAACAAGCTGCTATCTCTTCAGTCGCCAAGGGACCCAGCCCCATGGGTGAGAAACACGGAAAAGACCCCAAGGTCAGATTTGTAGCACATACTAGAAGATGGCTCTCCTGAGGTCAAGCACTCCCTCCTTTCCCGCTGCAGTTTCCCTCACTAAGAAGAAGCCCCTTTTTGCATGCTCAAGGTCAGAGTGCCCTTCGCATTTCTCTAAACTCTGCCCTGTTTTGCAGAGGTTGGGAGAGGTTCAAAGATTTTGACACGGTGAAAAGGGAGAACTAAAATATTGAAATGAGCGGTCATATTTTAATGGGCTGTTTGCTCGCTCTATCATAGTGTACTTGTTACCATGACCACCACCATCACCACCATCACCATCACTACTACTATCATCACTAACAGCAGCACCATCACATAGAAACCCCTCAGGTCAGGATAGAAAGTCAGCATTCCACACTAAGCTAGGGACTGTAAGAGACAGGCAGAAGGTTCAGAATTATTTTCACTACCTGCAAGGGAAGCCTTGGCATCAGGTTCAGATGAAAGGCAAAATGGAGCGAAATTCCAACATCCCTGCCCCCACCCCTTTTGGTTATCACTGTTGGTGCTAGATAGTCAGGTGTGTTTGAACTTCAGTAAAGGAGTTCTATTTGAAAACCCTTCAGGGTGCCAGAGAAACAGTCCTTTTCCCCATCATCGGTCTACCCCAGGCAAGCTCCAAAGAGAAGAGCAAATATCACTGGTCACCATGGAGGGATGGGAGAGAGAGCAGCAAGGTGGTAAGATTGTTAAAGATGAGGTCAGGCAGGAAGGGATGGCAGAGGAGATCTTCCCTATTGTCAAACAGAGACATAAATAAAGACTCGCTGGCAGCTAGAAATTCAGCTCTTAAACCCTGAAAAATGAGAAAACCTTGCCGTGGTCAGAAAGGGCATTTTGCCTGACAGGGTACAATAGCATAGAACTGGATTTGAGCCAAAGGCCACTTGGCAGTTTGCACAAGAGTAGAGTATAAGAGGCACAGAGCTCAGCCTCAGTGTTTCTTAAGATGGACATAAGGCAATGACCCATGTGCTTTGGAGCAGTGTTTCCATGGGATTAACAAGCCAAACATACATACATACATACATACATACATACATACATGCATACATACATACAGACAGACGGACGAACGGACAGGTATACATACATACATACATACATACATACATACATACATCTAGTCATTCATCAGACGAATAATGAGCTCCAATTACAAACTGACACTATGCTAGCCATCAACGATTTAGATATACATAGAACAAGCTTGCTAACTGCCTTCACAGGATTTGAAACTTAGCAGTGGGAAAGATAGATGAAAGCAGTCATAAGAAAGACAGAAGTAGCCTGGTGTGACCATGAGACCAAGGAGGAGATGAGGGTTCAGATGACAGTCAGGGTCTGAGGGGCTGGAGAAGCAAACAGTGGAGTAAGGACAGTGAGTCCATTCAGGAGTTTAAGCAAAACAAGAATTGCAGTAAGAAAAGTAACAAGCAAGTTTTTGATGCTCAAAAAAAAAGCATTTACATAAATAGAAAGGGAGTTGGATGGGAGGTTCTGGGTCAGAACTGAAGGTGTTGATGTGAATCGGTGTGTTTAAACTGTAAGGGTCATCATCCAGGATTTATTCTTTCCCTCAGGGGAAACCTGGTACAGTTTGAAAATATTTGAGTTTATAACAACTGGAAATAGGTGGGAACTGTTACAGAATATAGAGGTTATAGACAAAGCATGGTGATAAATATCCTGCAGTGCAAAGGAGAAGCCCACAGCAAAGAATTATTCACTTTAAAATATCACTAGCAGAGGCGAAGAATCCAGATCAGACAGGAGCATATGTGCTTGGATAGGTAGATGGATGGGTGATGGATGGGTCGTGAATGGGTAATAATAGATGATGTCATGACTGATAGATTATATATATGTGTGTATATGTATACATATGTATACACATATGTATATATGTGTGTGTGTGTGTATATATATAGAGAGAGAGAGAGAAAGAGAGAGAAAGAGATGGGGTGGGGAGCAACAGAGAGACAGAGACAGAGGAAGATAGAACACATTTTGTTCATATAGCCATACTTTCTCCTATGAACATGTTTGGGTTTTTTGTGTGTGTTTGTTTGTTTGTTTGTTTGGTGTGCATGCATGTATGTGAGCATGTACACATACCAATACATAGATGTGGTGCTCAGAGGATAGCTTGTGGGAGCCAGTTACTCACATGATGTGAGTACTCTGTGGCAGGCAGGCACCTTTCCTCACTGAACTATCTCATTGGCCCTGTAAACACACTATCGTTAACTAATTTATCATCACAAAATAGCTCTGTATCAAAATAATTTGAAAAAAAATACTGTTGAATTGAAAGGCCATTATACCTCCAGCGTAAACCAGCACTCAATTAGCCAATCAGGATGTCTTCCCTGGCTGGGATGGTTGGAGAACTGACCCACAAGCAATCTGGGCTGAGCTGTGTTCTTATTGGGTGGGCAGACCTTCTTCATCTACATGATACAGCTTACGCTATTCTGCAGAACACCCACAAGACTCACATGAAACATGAAATGTAGATGCGTGTTGATTTTAATATTTAATAAATAAAGTCCTGGCAGCAGGTTTGCTACCCACCTCAATGGTTTAGGTTCCCGAATGAATGAAAGATACAGACAGCCTTTATACAGCTCAATAGCTGGGCCACTGCCTAACCTCCACACAGTTTATCCTAAGTTATCACTTACTTAATTCTATGCTATATCTTGGCTACTCTGAGCCAACTGGGCCACATTCTCCTTCTTCACATGGCAGCCATGCCTTTCTGCCCTGCACTCTTCTCAGGCATGCTGTTACTCCTCTCCTCCACACTCTTCCTGCATGGCAGATCCCTTCTTCCTTCCCTCCAGGTCCCAAGCCTGATAATCCTAAAGTCTCACCTATCTGTTCTGCCCAGGTATTGGTTGTTGGTATCCTTATTTACCAATCAGAACCAACTGGGGGCAGGTTCCCTTGCTGCCTTACTCTCTCCTGCAAACTGTCAGACTCTCTCCTACAAACAATTTTGAGGACCCAAATTAACATTAGAATGCAAGCAGCATTGGGCCAAACCCACTACAGAATTGCTTTGTAACCTGTGAAGTGCTTGCCTGTGTGAAATGGTGTATGTACACAGAGAAGTACTCAATTTGACTCTAATAACTCATAATTCGGTCATTGGCATTAGTCCTTTACCACCTTTAACTCACTCAGTTCCCAAAAGACAGCTCCATCATCAGGAAAGTGTGGTCATTTACAGGTAAGGAAAGTAAAGGAGCTTTGATCTAAAACTCACTCCCAAAATGGATACTTCTGGCGGGATAGATAACACAGCATCTCCTCATCACCATAGTATCTGCCTAACTTGCCTCCTGAAAGCTCTGTTCTCCTAGCAGTAAGATGCCTCTCAGGCAGACTGGCCAAAGCACCTTTAACTAGACATACAATCTTCAGAAGGTCTCCAGGCTCTGTGCAAGCTCAGCCACCTCACAGAGCTTGACTCCCAGCAGGAAGGCAGCCACTGAGCAATTCTCATGTCTTCCCTATACTCTGCTTAGGCTCCCATAATGCCCTGCAACACACATGCTTCTCCACTTCAAGGCTACCCTTGTCAGTCATTACAAGCCACAGTTAGCCAAAGGGAAACATGGAGTTAAACAAGTGACTAACCCAGTGAGGGCTCCTCTGAACATGACTCTTTAATGACTCCCAGGCCCTGGGAATATGACAAATTGTGACCAAGAGGGACAACTGGTGATCAGGGTGGATGGTTCTTGCTGCCAGGACTTGCCACCTTGTATGCTATTCCTAGGTAGTCCCTGATGAAGAAGTTGACATATTTATTTGCTTAAAAGGGATTCTGGCTTCTTTATTAAAATTAAAACAAATTCAAAACCTTCAGAGATTATGCATAAAATAAAAAGGTCACCGGGTTCTACCCGTTAAGGTCTTTAATTCTGCAGATCGTCACTGTGACTTCTGCAATTATGGAAAGAGCCGGGAAATCAGAGCATGAAAGGTCTGAAGTGAAGTGTCCTGCTCAGTAGTCTAGCTGCCTCTGTAAGCATCCGAGCCTGTGTCCTGTGGGCTCTTTCTGTCAAAAGTGAGGGAAGATGTAACCATATTCTTGTGTAGTGTCTCAAGGATGCTATGTGCTTTAGCTGAGGCTCCGCACTCTAAACCCTCAGCTGACAGACCCCAACATTCCTCAGAGCGAAATCGTTCCCACACCAGCTCTGTGGCCACCAAAGCACATGCTTCCGGGAAGTGGGGAGGTCTCTTGTCCAGGTGCTTGTGGCTTTGGAGGTCCCTGTTAAGGCAAATTTAAAGCTAAGAAATGATTTCCAGCAGCTGGAGAGAGAGCTCAGTAGTTATGAGCACTTGGTCCACTACAAGAACAACCATCCCTGACTCCAGTTCCAGAGGATGTAACGCCCTCTTCTGGCCTATGGGGATATTGCATGCAAGTAGTAGACACCTATGCAGGCTAACTCTCATAGACATAAAATAAAAACAGGTAAATCTTTTTAAAAAAGAAAAAAGAAAGAAAGGAAAGAAGAGAAAAAGAAAAACAAAGAAAACAAATTTTCAATGTCACTTTAATGGGATTCTAACACTTATATTTGTCAAAGTACCATTGTTATTTGCACTTTCAATAAATGTCTATATGGTCAGTCCCAGGCAGGTCTTACACATACATGCACTTGCAAAACAAAAACTGACTAGTACTGTGATAATTAATCAGCTGGCATTGACTGAAGCTCTTAATGAAATGAAGCATGAACTGTTTGAGAAAGCAATTGAAAGCCATCATACACGCCATGAATCATCTCTCAAAGGCACATTTATTAAATCAGAATTCATAACTTTGATATTTTGTCTAAAAGGTTTGGTACTCTTTTGAGATTCTGTTGGTGGGTTAAAAAAAAAAAAAGACAGATGTTTTCAGAGCTAGATTGAAGGGGGTGTGGGAACCTGGCAGACACCAATTAAACAGACCAGGCACAAAAATACCCAGTGTCTGTGGGGTTCTATTATGATCTTGAGATAGCATTCAAAGACTTCTTTGTATATGAATGGGCATTGAAGCAGGGTGAGACAAGGATGCTTTGGGGATCTGCCTGAGATTGGACAAACGGGGTGGCTCAAAAGTCTGATCAGTGTGGATCAGAAAGTTTGAAAAATGTCTTCATTTGGAGAGACTGCAGTCAAGCTAGAGTCAGAATGATGCAGACCCCTGTTTTGACTTGCTCAGGGTACCAGGGAGCTGGGGAATCAGACTGCTTCTTAGTTCTGAGCTCCTCAAAGACTCCTGCTCCTTTCAGTTGGAGCAAATATATATCACATCAATGTCACATCCAACGACTATTGTCCCAGGTACCTCTTTGGGTGATCAAATGAAAGTGGATTGAGAAGCCTATGAAGATGTTTGGCTCTTTTGACTGCTGGCAGCAGTAAATTGGCAGATCAAGGTGACATTGTCCCCCACAGCTCAAAACGGCAATACTTCTTAGAGCCTCATATTCATAAAAGCAGACCTGGAATCCTTGTAGATGTCCCCCTTGTGCTGAAAGTAAAAGGGCCTTTCCCTTTTAACTGCTTTGACACGATGGAGCCACTCTGCAGCCTTTTAAGCCCATCCCTCTTCTGACTTGAACACTGGCCAGCTGTTAATTTAGCTCATCCTCTGCACAGAACAACACCTATCCAAATGATGTCTTTCCTCCCATTATAATCAAACCCAGTCCCTGGAGCTGTGGGTTCATCACAAGAGTGAAGCTGGGCATGGGCGCATCTAAAGAAAAGCAACCACCCTAGCAGGCGATGATGCCAAGCCCGAATGAAAGTCAGGAAAAAGTTACATGATGTGAATAAAAATTGCCAATGAATGCAACAGATACATGCTTTCAACCTCTCTTTTCAAACAAACTCTAAAAATGGTTATTCTCCAGATGCCCATGACATTTACCACCATCAGCTCCTGACCCAACAGTGGAGTAGGGCAAAGGAGGGGCCGTTCACATCACAGCAGCATCTCTCAAGCTCATGTTAACGAATGTGCCTTGTGACCATCCAATTGCTTGACCCTCCCAACTGCATCTGATCTAGTAGTCTGGGTGAGCATGATTCAACAGCCTGCATTTCTAAGAAGGCCTTAAGGAACATTGATAGTGGATGGAATTGCTGGTCCACAACCTCAGAATCACAGAATCACATAGAAAGTCCCATTGGCAAACCCACACTATTTCTACAAGGCAGTATGGTCATATGAAATTCATAGATCTTCTCACATGGTACTAGTGCCACTAAGCAATTCACTGTACTTCTTAGTTTGCTTTTATTTTATGATCAGCTAGACATCCTAGCCTCTTTGTTTAGAAATATCTACAGTATGACAGAGACTATTAGTCGGGGATATATGTATATGTATATGTAAATGTATACACACACACATATATATGTATGTGTATGTGTATGTGTATATGTTTGAATGACAGGGACTTAGTGAATGGCTTACAGGCCATGGTTCAGCTAGTCCCACAGTGGCTGTCTACCAACAGAAGGTCCAATAATCAAGTAGGTGTTCAGTCTGCAAGGCTGGATGTCTCAGCTGCTCTTCAGTATACTCCCAAATCCTGAAGAAGTAGGCTCTAATGCTAATGGAGTAACAGACTTGCTAGGAATAGCAAGGGCAAGCAGGCAGAGAGAGAGGCAGCCTTCTGATTCTATGTCCTTCATATAGATTGACAGCAGAAGGTGTGGCCCAGATAAAAGGTGGATCTTCAGCTGGGCAGTGGAGGCACACGCCTTTAATCCCAGCACTTGGGAGGCAGAGGCAGGCAGATTTCTGTGTTTGAGGCCATCCTGTTCTACAGAGTGATTTCCAGGACAGCCAGGGCTATACAGAGAAACCCTGTCTCGGAAAAAAAAAAAAGTGAATTTTCTCACCTCCAACATCCTGATCAGAAGTGGGTTGTCCTACTTCAAATGATTTATTTGAGGAAAAATTCCTGCACAGGTATACCCAGCCATTTGTGTTTTGGTTAAATCCAGATATCGTCAAGTTGACAACTAAGAATATCCACCTCCTGTCATAAGAATCATCAGGATGATGTGGAAAAGGGGGTTCTTCAGCTGCATCACAACCATAAGCCCAGACTGGCGTCAGAGAGGCTAAGAGGCTTGCCTGGACATACAAAGCTAAGCTGGAACTGAAACCCAGGTCTGAGGATACCTTGCTCAAGCAATTTCCGCTAACACTTCTCTGGGGAAAGTGAAATATCCTGCTGATTCTAGCAGAATGGTTGGTTCCCTGTTTACCTTATGGATGGTGCCTCCCTGGACCAGTGGTCCTCAGCCCTGGTTGGCTTCATTTTAGCATCCTCAGGGGAGTTAGCAAGGATAACAGTGTCAGGCCCTGCTTCAGAGATTTTGACCAATTGCTTGAAGTAGGGCAGGTACATATAATATTTTTAAAGCTCCCCAGGTGATTCTAAGCTGCAACTGAGCTTGGACAGATACATGGACCACAGGATTCTCAAAAGCAGTGTTGCAGGAAAACAATGTAATATTCTTGGCAAAAAAAAAAGGTATTGCATGGAAATTCTACAGCAAAGCTTTTTTAAAAAAAAAAAAAGGAGAAGCAGCAGCTATTAAGTACTTCTTAGAAACACAAGCTCTCAGTCTTCAGGAAGACCTCTTTTGGGGAGCCCCACTGGCTACACTTTAACCAGCCCACTAGGACTCCAGACCCTCCTGATGGATGCCATTACAGAAGATACTAGAAGTGAGGGATAAAGTCATGTGTGATAAAGCTGAGACAGACACTAAACTAAAAGCAGAGTATCTGGGGGGGTAATGGTACATTACGCAGGAAGATGGTGGAGCCAGCAACTGTGGTAGGAGTCACTGTTTGTGGGAAATGGAGAAGAAGAACTAACTCTGCTAGAACAGAATCTGGGTGAACGCAAAAGGCAGAAACGAGGCTGGAGGTATTATATATATTATATAATTATAATTATATTAAATATATAAATAATATTATATAGTATAACGTAATAAATACCAGAGCCCTGAATGACAGACACAGGAACTGGAGTGGCTGATACAGGGAGATGGAAAGAGTTGGAGGTGACACTGGAGAAGTTCCTGGAGCTTCCTGAAGGGTGGACTCGGAAATGGGAGGTCATGGCTTAAGCAACCAAGTAGTAGATGGCAATAGGATTTAACTGGGAGAGCAAAGGCCACCACCAAGGATATAGCACTCAGGCAGCTATGATTCATGGAGCCGACCCTGGGGACTGAACAACTCTTGAGCTGGCTGTGTGGCAACTCAGTTATCAGCCCTTAAGCCAGAGACAAGGTCTCTGAGCTTAACCTTCATCATCTCCAGGATGAGTTCAGTTTCCCACAGCAAGGGTGTGATGAAGATCAGAAAACTCAAAAGCAATGACTACAGTTAGCCTAGGGCTTGCACTGAGTACTGCGCTAGGACCGAGGACTGCATTGAGGGTTTCATGTGATAAATTACAGCCCCAAAGCCACTGTCCACATGGGACAGTAAAGAGCATGCCATCCCCCACTCAAGAATGCCCCCACTCAACAAGAACCACAGAGTGCATCCAATGAAGGACAAGCGCAATGAGGGTTCCAAAGCTAGTCCAACTCTGCTTTCACATGGGGTCTCTCTGAATTCACACCCAAGGCCCTGACATGAGGAAACCATCAAGCTCCCTACACCCATAGCTTGACTAGTTTTCCAACCCAAGGAATGGCATGACAGGCAGTCATACAACTGGCAGAGACTTGTCCTTTGAAGCAGTATTTAATACAAATACAAAAGTTAAAAAAAAAAATAAGTAAAACCTCTACCTAAACCAATTAACTTAAAAGCATATGGACAGCCCAGCTTTGGAAATGAGCACATACCACAGGTGGCCACATTACTCTTTCTCTCACTACTCATCAATCATGTATGTGCTTTGCATGGAACATAAGAAAAGCTGGGCTCACGTAGCCAGGTATTGTTGCTATTCTATAGTTAGTGTCATTGTGTGCGGTGTCTTGTGCTAAGAAGCAGGTGAATAACAAGAAAGATTATGTCCCATTCAACCTTCATTGGGTTTCCATACTAGACTGCTGAAGACATCTCTCACACTATTAGGAGGGCAAGGCTGTCATTCCCATTTTATAAACAGGCAAACTAAGTCTTGGGTGGAATAAACAATACTTGCAGCAACTGCTTTGGTCATTAAAAGGCAGGGCTGGAATTTGAACTTACTGTAGTCTGAATGTCATGTAAAATGAAAATGAGGACCAAGTCATTTCTCTGCTTTGTAAACCTTGGGATTCTTGTCCATGAAACAAATATCCTTTTAAAAGAATGTCTTGAGTCTATATTGTAGTCATCTACCTCTTTAAATTGGGAACCTCCTCGTGTTTGAGGTAAATACACTTCCTTATAGCCTATTGGATATTAAGGCTAATCACCCAGTCTTGTCTCTGATAGATCAGCAATTGAAATCTAGAGAGGAGAAGGGAATTCACCAAGGCCACACAGCACAAAATATAGACAAAATAAGGTCTTAAAGATAGGGCCTTGTTATGATCATGTATCTTCATTTTTTCAAGCATGAAGACATACATACAATTAAACATCATGAATAATGCCATTCGTTATAGGTAATTTTTGAATGTGTGTGCGTGTGTGTGTGTGTGTGTGCAGGTTCACTAGCCTACATTTGCATCCATGCAGCTTACTATTTTGGATACATTGGCTGGCCAGTGAATCCCCAAGAGCTATCTGTCTCTGTACCTCTAATTCTGTGGTTCCAGACCTGTGCCACTGCATCTAGCTTTTACATGGGTGCTGTGAATCCAAACTCCAGTCCTCATGCTTGTTCAGCAGCATGTTGCCACTGAGCCAAGTCTCCAGGCACTGTCGTATTTAATTTTTACTACTAAGAGAAGAAACACTGGAAGAAGAGGGGACATTGGCTTTTCTCTCCAGCAAACGATTCTTCTCGATTTGTTGAGTGACTAAAGTGAAACCTCCAGAGAGCCTTACCCAGTTACCAGGAAGCCCACTCTTCCAGGACAGACAAGGGGATTTACAGGTTCATCAAAGTCCTAGCGATGAAACCTGGCTCTTGCCGTCTTCCATCACAGACAAAGGACCCAAAAGAGGAGAGTGACATAAAAAGCTGCCACACAGTCACATACCACTTGTTATTAGTCTATCTTCACCATGCTGTGTGGGTGGAGAAAACTGCACCTATGAAAACTCTGAAAACCCACATGTTTGTCTCAGGGAACTGATCTACAGGAACCATATGCCAAGTGACAGGCAGCTCAGTCTCTTCTCCCGTGAGAAAGCCAGAGTGGGAGCGAGGCATATAAACCTTAATACTACTACCTTCCCTTCTCACCTCCCCAAGGCTCACTGTACCTCATCTGGCTCTGGGCTTGTGTTTTTCTGTTCATTAAGGTTTCCTCTTAGAGATAGAATTCTGTGTGTCCATGCACGTGGAGGCCACTAATAGACACCAAGTGTCTGATCGGTCATTCACCTTATTTTTCAAGACAGCATCTCTCACTGAACCTGGAGCACTGATTTAGTTAGACTGGCTGGTCAGAAGGCCCCAGGACTCCTCCTGTCTCTTCCTCCATAGCACCTGGATCACAAGCACATGCTGCTGTGCCCAGCTGTGTTTGTATTACATGGATTCTGGGGGATAGAACTCTGTGTTGCATGGCAAGCACTTTACTGACCCCAAGCATCTCCCTTAAAAAAGTGACATTGTAACCAACATGACAGAGTTCTCAGGAAGCGTTGCCCATGTTAATCCTTGTGTGGAGGCGGGGAGAAATGTCGGCTGACATGAGGTCATGCCCTTACCTATGTCCCAACATCTCAGATGCTCTACAAAAACAGTGTTTTACCACCCCTGGCTTAGGCTCACTCTGTACACTGGAGGACTATGGTGGTTCTTCTACAATCAAACTCACAGAACAGTCTTCCTTCCTGCACTCACAGTGCTAGAAAAAAGGAGCACCCAAGCCCCCTGGACTTGGCAGTTTCCAAATGAAATATGGATCAGATCTCTGATTTGAGCCATGTGAAAACTTCTTAAAAGCTGATCATGCATTCTACCTCATGACTTGGACCTTGTGTTGATAAACACAAACAATATGTTAAATATACAGAGATGCATATACTTAATAAAGTTAATTCTCATGGGAAAGTTAAAAAATAACCTACAAATAACCTGGCCTGGTTGGCTTTCCATAGATGGTAATTCTCCAGAAGCAAAGTACATGGTGTCAGTGTGGCCAAGACATTGTCAAGTGCAAGTGTGACATCTATGGGGAGGAAAGATAGGCTTTTCCCATGGTGAAGGATGATTATTTACTTAATAAGCTTCCTAGGGATGTCAACTCTATGAAGACCAGAGTCGTTTCTTCTGTCTAGCCAGAATCAGAAGAAACCTAGGAGAGGACACGAGCAGCAGAAAGGTTTCCTGAAAATGGATGCCCTTGCCTGTATCTGTACCATTCTGAGCACAACACAGAACCCAAGCAGGGTTGGGGTCTGCTCAGTACTTAGTTGGGAAAATAGACAAAACTCACACTAAGTATAACCTGCATCACCCTAAGTATAACCTGTATTAAATATTTAACAACTCTAAATCTTTTTATACAGAACAGCCCCCAGCTTATGCCCATGGATGTCTGGCCTGTATTGCTCTTCCAAATCCGATGCTCAGTCCAACTCCTGGTGCACAACGTGTGCTCAGTAAAGTTTTGTTGGCTGATTCAACACATCAAACAAGTGAAGAAGGGGTGTGCTATCTGTTGTGTAGGTGGTTTTCTAGTTATATATTTCCCCTATTATGGTCAAAGATGGTCATTCTTAATTTTGTGAAATCAGCAGGGTATTTGAGGAGTGGATAACTCATGAGTTAGAGTCTGTGTAAATTGGTACAGCAGAATCATCCGGGGGGGGGGGGGGGGAAACTGGGAGGCAGCATGTCTGATTCCCCACTGCTCCACAATGAGACTCAGGCTTTATTACTCTCTAAAGGGTTTTCAGGTGACTCCTACAGTGGCCAGGATCAGTGGTCCTACAGCAATGATTCTGTGTCCCCCAGAAGACCAGCCTCAGCATCATCTGTGTACAAGCCAGAAATAAAAGTGTGTAGGCTCTCCGCACATTTACCAGAGACAAAATACAGGGGTTGTGTGGACTCTACATAGCTCTGCAGGTGAGTCTGTGAGCAAGTCAGTAATGAAAGCCAGATGCTATTCCCTGTGCGACTCCAGCCCAGCATGGGAAGATGAGGCAGGATCCCCTCCTTCAGCTCAGAGCTTGAGATACAGAATGGAGCCTGCAGGAGCTGAAGCAGCCCCAGGGTATGTGTCACTGCTTCCTGTTCTAAAAATTGCTACATCTGTACATGCAACTGCTAATAAAAATGTCTGCGCCGTGGGCTCGAGGGCTTTATTAATCACTGCTTCGGCACTCCAGATCACCCCTTTGCAGAAGGAGCGCATGCTCACCAAGGGCAGGCTGACACTCTGGCTCAACAGTTTTCCTGCATCCCAGTTCTAGGCCAATGGGGATGTCCCAAAACTCCATTATCTCCCAGAGTGCTTCTCTGAGTTCTTCCTTCACCCTCGGTCTGTTTTACTTGGCCTTTCAAGCCAGTTTGTCCCTATCTCAGGCCCACACAGACTCTATTTGAGCTTCCCAAGAAGTTCAAAGCCAGTCCCTTGGAGGGACAAAGTTTAACCTTCTCAGCCTCAAAGACATCTTGGGAACACCAGGAGAAAGAGGAAATTCCTTTAGAAATGCTGAACTGAAAAGCAGAGACAACAAAAGGAGAAGACCGTAGTATCCCAACATACAAAGGGTGGGCAGGAAGCAGGGGCTCAGAGCTTCAGTCTCAGGCAGACCTAGAGCAAAATGAATTAGATAATTTCAAGCATGCCCTGTGTTTGAGCTTTAGGTTGAACATCTACACAGCTTCTACACAGCAGGAAGCTTCTAGCAGGAGGTACCCTGGGCTATTAGGAAGTAGTTGGGAGTCTATAAGAATATTAGACATTGTGTGGTGGTTTTCCTAGGATGTTGGAGTAAAGAAGGGAAAAAGGAAAGAAAGGAGCAAGAAGAAGGGAAGAGAAAGACCACACACACACACACACACACACACACACACACACTTCATTAGAAGGAAGACAAGCACCATTCTGTCTCTTGAGACACCCAATGTGGTATTCCGAAAAACCCACAACAGCCCCAATTTGGCTGGCCAGTCTTATGGGACACTCATATTTAAGGAGACCACAGTCAAGTAATAGAGGCTTTTGACTAGCAAAAGGGTAAAGAAAGGAGAGACACACAGACAGACAGAAAGACAGACAGACAGACAGACAGACAGATCAGAAAGAGAATAAAATGATGACATGACAATGGCAGTTGGAATGACATCGTACATTTATGCAGGATGCCCATGTACCGTGAGCATGCTCAAAACTTCCTGAGGACATTATTCCTCAAAGATGCTGAATGGAGAAGTTTCTAGACAGTAGTGAAACAAAGGTCAAGGAAATCTGACCAAGAATGACAGAGCTGGACTCTCTCACAGGACTGTCTTGGGATTGAGCCTACTTGTCCCCTTCTCACTCTCTCACTAAAGACAAGCCTTCAGTGTTCCTGTCTTATGGGGAGATGCTGGCAGTAATGCTCACCTGCTGGTCCTATAAGGACACATGGTTCATTGGCAGAAGGTGAAGCTCAATGATGTAGTGAAAAGACAGTTACAGATGGTGAAGAGGATGTATTGTGGGGTACTCCCATTCATCTTCAAAGCCACAACCCTCGGTCTTCAACAACACCAACACTCACACAGCCACCATCTCTGTCTGCTACTGCACCTACCTCCCTCAGCGTGCTTCTTCTTAATCCATTTCCAACCAGCTCTGGCATGGAACAGTACTAGATGTATGCATAGCACCAACTAAAGCTATCCCTCAGGTCCATCCCATGGCCATAACCAAGGGATACTGGGTCCACATACTGAGCTTTCAACACATGAACTGATTCCTTGCAGCATCTGTCAAGGCAGCCATCTTTACCTGTACTTTGTAGAAGAAACTGAGTATGGCAAGACAGACAGACAGAATCATTCCTGTCAGCCTCATGCAGAATCTGCTATTTCCAGAGAAGGATTTGGCTCCTCTCTTGTGTTCCCTGCAGGTGATCCCTTTGTGCTGGGATTTCAGCCTCCAGTGTCTGAGCCTGTGCTGTAGAATGAAGGAAGGCAGTGGGGTCAACTCTATGGTCCAATCTTCCATCTACAGGCTATCAATAGCTAGACCCATTCTGAAAACCACAGTTTCACAGGAAGCCCTCTCCAGTGAGGACAGCTGCTTCTAGGTTCCAGTAACCTTTGTCCTTTGCTAGTTCTACTTTTTGAACAAACCTCTGCAGAGCAATAGCTCAATTTTTTTTCTTTCAAAGTGCCCTTCCCCCCTTTGTTTTCCCTTATCCACCCCCATCACCCAGTTGTCATACACAGTTCATTTTGACTTCCTTCTATTCCCCTAGTAGAGGTACCATGCTTCCTTCTGAGTAGGAGGCTCCTTTGAGTTGGTAAAGGTTTGCAATCATTTAAAAGAACATCATCAAGACCTCTACAGGCAGATCTTCAGACATCTCTGTTCTGTCTTCTTACACAGTACCTAGCTCTCTTCATCAGGGCAGGCTTACTAGTAAGTCATTTAAAATATACAAATACAAAGCCAACTCAGCTATCCTGATGAGTAGGATTTTAAAAATCTGATTTTGTAGCTCAAACAACGGACTTCAAACCATGTAATGCTTTGATGACACTGTCAGCTCCTAGAAATATAATTCTACACTCTGTTGATTGCAGGGGCAGGGCAGGGGGGTTCACTAGAAAACAATTGAGTGATATTCTACTTTTAAATCGAGTGAATGTTTTCATTCAGCTTTTGAAGAGAAGAAGCTGAAATAGAAGCCTTAGTGAGAATCAACCCATCCTCTTGTGTAAATGACTGAAGAAAGTCCTTGACTGACTTCCTGGTTAGTTCAAGACATATGAACCCCTTTTTTGGTATTATCAAAAAGTAGCCAAAACACATGACCAAAATATGCCTCATCTGATTTGATGGCCCACTTCTCCTCAGACCAAGCACATTGAACTTTTGGAATAACAGGTTAGAAAACAAAACTATTATTGTGGGTTTTTTTCCAATTTTATTTTTCCATGGGGCTTGGTTGATATCAAAAGCATTATATTGTAGGCATTCTACATTTCAGAGGATCAAACACCTCCCCATAAGTTCCCAGCTCCATCTAATTATGCCCCATAAATGACCACCAAAGATGGAATGTTGGTACTATAGTTGGGATTCTTGGTGCCATCTGCATCAAATGTGGCATGGCCCAGGCTCCCTCTATAACATCTTCTATGTGCAGTCACCAATCTCTTTCCTCTTACCTCTGGACAGCATGATATGAACTTCAAGATGCTTCACACATATTTACAGAAGACTTTCTCAACAATTCTATTGCCTTTTCTG
Organism: Mastomys coucha; assembly: GCF_008632895.1. NCBI lineage: Eukaryota > Metazoa > Chordata > Mammalia > Rodentia > Muridae > Mastomys > Mastomys coucha. Next base: position 241,793,130 of record NW_022196905.1, read on the forward strand.
AAACTGTTCATTTATTCATTCATTTCTTTGTTCGTCCATTGCATAAATATCTGGATGGGGTTGTCAAGACCCAGTGGTGTGGGGGGCTCAGATGTGTTCCACTGAGTTCAGCATCTCCTGTTCCCCTGTCTTTTTTCTCCTTGTCTTGTGATAAAACAGGAGAAAACCTGTTTTCTCCTTGTCTTGTGATAAAACAGTTAGTTTCACACTGTACTCACTGACCTCTTCCCCCTTGTTCTCTTGGCTTAGCTCTAGCACGTCGAAGCCAAGTCCTATTCTCTTTAAACCCTTTGGCACAGCCAGACCAATCTCAGAACAGTGCTCTGGAAGAAAAATATGAGTAAGAAAGCCAAGTTGCTACTGATCTTGAATCATTGTCCCAAGGACTGTCATGGTGACCATATTCATGGACTTATCCTGTCCTGTTTCCATCTTTCCCCAAAGTCTCACTGGAGGTGTCTACAGGGAGTGGTGTTGTTTTCTACATCAAAGACAGCATCAGTGAGCTTGGGCATGAATTTTCTCTATAGCTCCAATCAGTGTTCATTCTTGAGGCAGCTGTCCAACTGGCTACTAAAGGAGTTTTGGAGGGAACATGCCTAAAGTATTGCCTTTGATTGGAAAGTAGGAAAAGAGCACTGGGTGACCTACTCTCCTTAATTATGTGATGTAAACACCTCCTCACGTATAGCCACAGAAGTCTGATTGAGTCTTTGCTTCCTGGCCTCCTCTCTGGCCTGCTGACCAGCAGAGGGCAAGTGGAAAGGCAACACCTGCTGAATTCCATAAGCAAAGGGGCCACAAGCACATCTGCAGGAGACAGTGGGATTCTGTAGCATCTGTTCTTAATTTATACTCCTGCTCCTAGATTCCTCGTACATATCCATAAACTGTGTTCACATTAATATTCCAAGGTACACCCTAAACCTTATACTGAATTATGGATTTGCTTATGAGGGACTATTCCATACCAGAAGAGACTTCAAACCTGACAAGGTATTGCTGTCACTAAGAGGAATCCAGGAAATGGAACACAGAGCACAGATCTCTCCATTAGCCTGGGTCTTCTCTTTAACATTTCAGGGTCATTTTTAATATTTCCAAGGGTCTTCCTGCCCCCGAAAATGGGGCAGGAAGAGACCTGATAATCTCATAAGTAGATCCAGATAAGGCTGTGGTAAAGGTACTTTATGAAACAGCTGAAGGCAGCTCATGGATCTAGAGGGGGCACAAAGACTATCGTCTTCGTTTCTGTCTGACCTCCTTTTCATTCACATTGGCTACAGCCAAGAAGCCAAAGTGAGAAGTGGGCTGATATTGCAGAAAAAAAAAAAAAAACAGCCTCCTAAGAAAAAGAAAATCAAGGAGCATACATAGTTCTTCAGGTCAAATGGCTGTGTGCCCCAAATAGCAGGATACGTCAAGCCCCACTGGCTGTTGAACAATTGACAGTAAGCTGTCAGTTGGTTACACTCTCGCCTGAGTTCTTGGGTCACTGGGATGCATACTGCATACAGTCTCTTCTATGGAACATTCTATAACTACCTTCCCCTCTTCCTAGAAGGTATTCTCTATCTTTGAGGTAAATCAGTCTTTCAGCTCTGAAGAGGGCTAGTCAGTCCTTGATGGTCTTGGTCTTGTTGGGTTGTCACAGTTGTGTTAGCTAAGACCCTGGGAATGAACAATTAAGAGTTTCCCCCAGGAAACTCCCAGTCTTACCTTTCCCTGATCCTCTTCCAAGCTTGTGTAGCAGCAGCCTGATTTGTCAGGGTAATTGAGATGGTTATCTGTTAGATCAGTCAAAAGACCTCTTCTGTGCTTGTTGGTCTAGAGACATGAAGAATCCGCAATACCCAGGAGATACTTTAGCGTCAGTTGGATTTTGGATCTTGACTATCATCACTATTTCCCCAAAGGCCCATATACTAAAGGCTCATTCCTCAGAATGACATTATATGGAGATAGTGAAAGTTCTCCAAGGTAGAGCGTTATGGGAAGACCTTAAATCAGAAAGCTATGTCCTTGAAAGGGATTGGAGAACTCTCTGTTTCATCCTTTTTTGATCCCTGGTCAAAATATGACCAGTTTTGCTGCATCATGCACTCCTATTGCAATGTGCTACTTAGTCACAGGCCCAAAGCAAATAGGCCCTCACCACCTGTCTTAAACTAGAACCCATGAAAGTGAGCCACAGCAAACATTTATGCTTTATAAGTTGATTGCCTCTGGCATTTCATTAGTAATGAAACACTAACACAGCATCCAATTCACAAGCACCACATTTGTGTTCTCTGGTGGAATGACACTTGAGCACCAGAACCTCTCAGTGGAGGATATTTAGAATAGCTCTTTAAACAGGTACAGTGCTGTTTATAGAAATTGCATATTTGTCAGTATAAACTTATGGGACAACATCACTAATCTATTCCACAACAGAGGAAAGAGAAACTGAGAATAGGGGATTACTCTTCCACCCTGGCACCAACATTGGCGAACACTAAAATTCACATTCATTCACTTGAGCCAGGCTGCTCCTCCCAGGGACACACTGGCTTTGATTACCTCATAAGTGTTTTATGGTTATCTTCAAACACTCCTGTGGACTCCTAGGGGACATGATGTATTTCCCTGTAGGTCCCAAACATTGAAGAAATGATGAAAGCGAAATGCTCTCCTCCTATTTCACAGACATTCTGGTATAGGTTTCTTCATTTTGGCTGTTCACGGTCAACACTTTCCCTGGAAGAGCCTCTCATACCCACCACGGCTTCTGGTGACCAATTTCCAGGCCTCTGCTGGGAGGCCGAATGACAGTCAGAGATGGAGGCATTAATATGGGCATCTCTGTAAAATCCCAAAGCTCCTTCTTATGCCCTTTCAAATTAAAAGAGTTCCCTCTACTAATATATTAATTAAAATAAAAAATTAATAACTGACTTCTATTATTTATTGGCTGTTTGGGAGAATAAAATATTGATATCCAAAGAGGAATCAATTTCAATGAAAGCTCCCTTTCTGGAGCATGCTTGATTCCAGTCACTTAATAAAGAGATAAGCGTACCTGCTACATCAGTTCAAAGACATCAGCTGTAAATGTTGATTTTAAACCAATAAGGAGATTATAAGTACTGTCATAAAATACCCTTCCAGGATGTAAATTATTCAAAGCCCTTCATGGGCAGACATGGTCTCTCATGCCTCAGTGACTCTGCTATCTGTACAACACACTTCATTTATTAAAGCTAGAGAAGCCCTCTGTTGATAAAGCCCCCTAAATAAATGATAACTTTCATCTCCTTCTTCCAAATTATTTCCACAGTGAGCTCTGGAATTTGAAATGTTTATGCTGGGGGTGACATGTCAAAAATCACAGCCTCTGTGGGCCACACATACATCTTCATTGGGATGCTCAACTCCACATGACAGTCAATCCCCCTTAATATGATCGGCCCAATGGGTCCTGGCAGCACAGCTTAGCTCTGAGGACTCATCTTGAAAGTCTGAGCTGCAAGAAGGACTGCAAGAGCTCCAAGTCCAATAGGGCTTGACAATTCACTCTCTGCATGACTAAGCATGACTCAGCATGACTCAGCACAATCTATATTAGTCATTCAACCTCTCCCAAACTGGTGGTTTTGAACGTTTCTCTTGCAAGGAGGTGGGAATAAGATGACCACCAAGTAGACTGACCCACAGTGGGTAATTGCTTCTGACTGAACCATCAATTGTAGTACAGACTCCTGGGATCCCCTCCAGAGCCTCTTAGAATGTCATAAAGTACGGAGGGCATTCTGCCTGCCTCATCCTGGACATACCTCTGGAGTTTGTTCACGTAAAATCCAGGGAAACCCTGCTGCTTTTGAAGACTCACTGCACATGCTCTCTAATCCTTGAAGTATCTTATGGTTTCCTCATGTGAATCCTTTTCCTTTTTATTTTTCCTCAAATATTTATAGATTACTCCTCAACCCAGTGGGTCAGGTGTTGTTCTAGGCTTTTTTCAGATACAAACTTATGAAATCTTCATGGTGATCCTGCAATAAAGTCCTATTGCTCTATTCTATTTGCCAGAAGATGGACTTGAGTTCCAGGAAGCTAAATGACTTGTTCAGAGCCACATACTGTACAAGGAGTAGAGCTGAGATCTACACATGAAGGATTTTTTTCTATTTTTTGTTGTTTTTTTTTTTTTATTTCAAAGCTCACATACTCTTGCCTTTTCATTCTATCACTACACTATTGCTCTGAACCCATAGCTCAGTGCTTCTTATCTAGGTCTCACCTATCCTGCTGTGCATAACAGGTATCCTGCTGAGAATAGGTCTTGCGACTGGTGGATGATATACCTCTGCTTGCTTGGGTTCTCCCTGGACCAGAATTCATCATTCATAGCATCCTAATTAACATCCATTTATCTATGCACTCCATTTCTCCTTTTCTTCATCCTTAAAGTGGGATCACAGTGGTACCTATATTTATATTAGCTCCCTCTGTCATCCTAAAGGTTTCTGACTATATTATTCTGGCTCTAAGTCCAAAAGGTCCCCTAACCTTCACACACATTTCACTGAGTATTATGCAGCCATACAACCAAAAAAGCATATAGTGACTGGTCAGTAAATCTGGAGTTACTGGACAACTATTTTGTTTCCCAGAACACATGCTAGTTGGAGTCAGGGCAGCTTCAAGGGGCATCAGAAAGTGCACAGGCTTTTAAGTCCTGCCTATAACATCTTCTAGTAGATGTTCCCTGGTGTATCACTGACTCTTTACTTTTATATCTGTAAGATGGGAGCTGGAAAAAAAGCTAGATATTAAAGCTGTCAGCTCACTACAGTTGCAAAGAGAAACTGCCTCCAAAACACTGTAAATGGTCCTTTCCTCCCTGTGTTTTTTTTTTTTTCATTTTTCTTCATCTCTACTTCCTTAGCACTAGTGCATGCATACATGCATGCATACATACATACATATATACATACATACATACATACATACATACATCAGCACCCTTTGTTATAAATGTCACCAATGTGGCATTATGTTCTCTTTCCCACTATTGTTGTTTGGAGTGTCTTTTATTGATGCACTGATGGATTTGATTTTTGTCTCCCATAAATGGCGAAGGGTAGCAAATGTTCCAGAGACCAGAACAATAGTTTGCCTTATCTTGATTGACAGTTCCTTAGATATGTCCAAGGATGGAATTATCCCTAGCAACCACAAAAAAGATCTACAAAAAAAAAAAGGGCGGGGCTCAAACTGAACCCTCTATCTCCCCATCTACCTCTTGATGAAGACTTTGTTATTCTTGCATACTAGGAAATAAAATAGCTGTCAGTTGCAATGCCCAAGCCAAGCTAAATAATTGTTCAACAGCAATCATAAATGCTCCCAGATTTACAACACACACACACACACACACATACACACACACACACACACACAAAAGTGCACATGAAGTTTGAAAATCCCCTTGCCAATTCTTCAGAAGGAGCACATTCTCAAAATTACCAAACATCCCCACGTCCAGAACACAGACTCCATCTGACTATTTTGCTCTTGCAGCCATTTTTTTCTTCCTGTCAAGAGCTGACAATCAGACATGCAAAACAAGTGCTGTCTATGAATTTTGCAAAAGTATCACTTTGGGAAAACAGAAACCAAAACAAATTGAGAAATCATATAAATAATTACTTAGAGCTTCAACTCTAACATGAAAAGGGAAGGCATACAAGCAGAGATGCTAATGAACAGGACTGTTTAATTACAGAGGCCCGAGTTAATAAACTGCAACCACTCCCGATTTTTAGTACGCAGCCAGTCTCCCCATGTGATCTCAGAGGTGTGGGCTCAGCCTCCCAAAATGATTTTTTTTCTCTTCTTTTTCCAGTGTCCATCTGGAATGGCAACAGAAAAGGGAAAAGGGATAAGACCATCATGAAGGGAAACTAGCTCCACCAAGTCCTTGCCTCTCTGCAGAGCTGTGTTGATCCCTCATCCTCATGGGCAGGTAGAGGCCTTCACTAGAGCATCTTCTCTAATTAGAAAACCCTGCCTCACCAGCTACAAGAGTCTAAGCACATATGCTAAGGGCAAAGTTAAACCCAACACAACCACTGAGTGGGATTCATTAAACACCCACTACATGGTGACATTCTCCCCTGCCACATACACTTTCTCTACCTCTATTTTCTATCCCAAAGTGCTACGTTTACACAATTCATATGTATCACCTGTTTTGTATGTCTGATCATTAGCTTTTGACAAGGAAAAATTACTGTGAGGGCAGAATGCATCAAACTCCGACAGGTAGATGGTATTCCATAGATAAAAGCAATCATCCCACTGCATAGCTGTGAAACCATGATGCCCAGAGTTAGTCAGATATTCTAAATTTTCAAAAACATGTTACTAAAACACAGAAGGCTCTACATTCAAAGCTTCACATTGCTAATACCAAAGCCCATGCCTGCTTTATAAAAAGTATTCCACTTTCTTACTTAAAACTGCAGTATTCATCAGATCTCCCAGTTGTTCAGAAAAGCTATTCATGTACCAGTATGGGGCTGAGTTCTGCAAAAACAATAATCAGAAAATTAACCAGATACCATTTTTGAGGAAAAAAGAATGGCATAGATAAAATCATCACATGTATAAATTCATTTCAATCTTTGTTGATTAGGGTTATCTTATTAGTACACTTTGGTCACTGTGACCCACTATATGTGAGAATGACTTAAGAGTCAAGTCCACACAGCTTCAGAAGATTCAGTCATGGTTGTTTGCAATAGGAATGTGAGACAGAGGAGGCTCTTACCTTATGTCAGATAGGAAACAGGAAGGGCCAGGGATAGGATATCTTCAAGGATATTTCCTCAGTGACCTACTTCCTCCAGCTAAACCCCACCTCTCTTGCCAGGTACCTGGATGGAATGGCAATGGAAAAGAGACAAAAGAGGAGCTTCTAAAACTAGGTCCTTCCAGTTCTCACCTTCTGCCTAAACATGATGAGCCTTCATTAGCTGATCATGATCTCCCAAAATAGCACCAACAAATGAGGACCAGAGCTCTAACAAGGGCTATTTCACATTCAAACCATAACTGAGTAGGAGGAAGAGATGGCTATGAAAACTTTTAAAAAGGAGAATCCAGTAGCCAGGAAACCCTTCCCTGAAGAAGTAGTTGTTAGTGTGTGATCAGAAAGGCACGTGTAAAAATGTACAACTAGAAAACAGTAATATCAACATGGTGGGTTTTATTTCACTTGTCCTGTTTTCTTTCTATCCATCCACTCTTTACTTGCTTCATATCTAACTTAGCTTCAGCTCCTAACACTGCCGTGGGAATTTGTGGGAGGCATGAATGTTCTTGTGTTCACAGATAAGCACTAGAAGAACCAGGAATGTTAATGGGGGAGGATTGGGGGCTGTTCCTTCAAAGGTAGAGATTCATAACCCATTATCCTCTCAGAAAGCTGGGAGCAGACATAGTCAATAGCCTGGTGACTTTTACTACTTGTGTGGTCAAGACCACACAAGATCCTCTCCTAGACCCTTATCATGTGTTTGTGGATCTATAGAATACATCTTCATGGAAGGTGTCACTTGTACTTTACAAAGAGTTCTGATATAGCATGTCTTAACCTATACAGAGCACACAGGGTTGAGCTAATTATCACCAGGCAACGATCTGGTAAAATTTTGCTGTTCATAAATATGCCTGAAATAAACTACTCAAGGTCAGATTCTTGAGGTTTGAGCCACCAATGGCTGGTTGTATTGAACTGATCCACCTGCTTGCCTCACAAAGATGGATCATCACTCTGTTGGCTGTGGCAGCTGCAGAGATCCTTGAAACTTGCACACATGTGGTGAAGTTCATAGTTAGTTGCAATTCTCAACTGAACTGGGTTTTAAGACATTTGATGATGGTCCACTACCTTTTTGAAATCACCTCCTCTTTGGCTTTCTGGCACAAGTCTAATGGACTCCCACTCTGTCTCTCTCTGGATTTGCTAATGGTAGATAGTTTTTGAACCAGATGTTTTCAGGTGTTTTGCATCTTATTCTAAAAATTGAAAGAGGCAAGGTAGACTTCACTCAGAAGCAAAGTTGAAGTGGAAATTTTTGGTTTCTTTGGAAACTCAGTCATGACACATGATTTTTTCTGGAACTGTCTTATGAGAAAATGTTTTGTTGAAACAGACATGTGAGAGGGCATGTGGTGTTTTGCTGGAGCAGACACTTGAGAGGGCATGTAATGTTTGAAAACAGGGTGAATGGAATCCCACAAACACTGGCAGGTTCATCTAAATTGGTTCGCCTTGCAACAATTTGCTGGTCTTCACTGATGACACTCTTGCATTGGTACACCTTGCAATACTTTGCTGGTCTTCACTGATCTCTGCTTGTTGTGAGTTCATAGAGATAAATAGCCAGTAAGTTTTTTGTGGTATTCTAGCTGCTTCTTCCCACTTCTGCAGACTGGTGCCAATTTAGTGGAGCCTTACGGTTTCCTCTAGATAGAGTAGCTGCTAATGGCTTGTGTTTGATGTTTTAGACTGGACCGCTGGTATCCTGAAAACAAAGAATTGAATCACCCCAAAGAATTATTTCTAAACAGGTCCACATCCCTCTTGTCCTATTAACCATTTTCTCCCTTACTGGATCAATGGGCTAGAGGGAGGTTGAAGCATTTGAGAACCCTTATTAAAGTAGGTTTTGAAACACCTAAGGCTCCATAAAGTGCTAGTAAAGATCAGAATACAATGTCAAGAATAGCAACATGCCAATGGTTTCTAGTATGACTGTCAAGTTTGAGTTACCTAGCCATTTTTCTACTGTTCATATTCCTTCTTAGGATGAACTTTATTTTAGTTATGCATAGGTATGTGGCAAACAAGGGTTTTTCCCCTTAAAACTAAGAGGAGGCTATTTATCTTACTAAGGATATACCCACAACTAGTCCAGACTAGATTTACCCTTTTATTTTGGTACCTATGTATATTCTAAAATAAATTTGAACAGAAACTCTCAATGAAACAAAAGGGCAGCTATTGATGTTTATTTGAAGAAAAAAAATGCATTTCATTGTTTTTAGTGGTACTTGCACATAGCTCCAAGCAGGTGGGGATTTTTTTGGTTGCTATGTTAATTAGGAGAGGGGTGGACATGAATAGCACATGCAGTTGATGGCCTCATATTAGCAAGAACATCATTACAAGACTGTATGGAGATAGTCCAAGATAAGTGGAGTCCAAGGTAATAAAGTATTCCCTATGCTTGATTGTCTCCAATATTCTTTGACAATTCTCTTTATTTCATCATTCACCTCTAAATCCTTCAAGGTTGGGTTACAAATATTTCTAGACCTTCCTTTATATTCTTTGATGGACAAACTTCCCTGTGGAGCATACTATTTACACCCTGCCATGTCAACTCCCAAAAGCTCTAGATCTGAGCTTTCCTTTGGACTCTAGACTTATATTTATAAGTTGACAGACAGTTGCTCTCATATTTCTCAGACACATATAACTCAACATGATCAAGCAAAGTTTATCAGTGACTCCAATTTCATCTCAGCACTACCCATCCAGTTTGCAAGCCAGAATTCCAGGCAATGGCCAACTGAACAATGACCCCAAACACACTTAAGTATTAATAAAGAGAACCTATGAATACTATGTTATTGGCAAAAAGATGTTAAAAATCAGACCAAATTAAGGATCTTGAAATAAAGGCTTGAAGTACCAGGGTGTAGGGGGATACCCAGGGGAGCCTCCACTGACTCAGAGGAGAGGAGAAGAGGCATGGAGGAAGGATTGTGTGGAGTGCAGTGAGCCAGATATAAAGTGAATAAATAAAGAAATAATTAAATTAAGAAAAAGATGGGGGGGTCCCTCAATAAGGTGGGTGGCCAGTAAGCCCCAGGGATCCTCCTCTCTCCACCTCTCCAGCCCTAGGATTGCCTTGCCTGGCTTTATGTCCCAGTTCTAAGGATTGGACTCAGGTCTTTGTGCTTACAAGGCAAGCAGTCCACTGTTTGAGCTATTTGCTTAGCAGTCCCTCAATACCATCTTCTTATTGCGCCTGCTCCACTTCCCTTTATTGTTCAGGAGCAATGACGAACTGTTTTGTTGTGTTTTGTGCTTTGTTGTTATGGTTTTGTTGTTGGCAGTGTTTTTTTCTTTTTCTTTTTCTTTTTCTTCTCCTCTCAGCCTACACCATCTCTTCTCAGGGTCTGCAGAATTTGTTCAGCTACTTCCTAAGATTGAAGCCATTTAAAATTTGTCAAAATATTGGTTTTATAAAAAATAATCATGGTTTCTAAATAACTCTTCTGTGACCTAGAGTTCATCTTCAGCAATGTATAGGTTGTGGATGGCTTTGAGTTTAAAAAATCATTTACTTAATCATATTTGTATCTTATGATTCCATATAGGATTTTGAAAATATTTTGTGACTGGAAATGAAAGCAAGTTCATAAACCATTACTATTATACTCCCTCGGGGGTCAAACGTATTTTTCAAATTATTTGATGATTTTATTAATTTTCATATAAACTTTCTGAAGATTATGAACTCCAAATGATACATCAACAAAGGACTCAAGCTGCTTAGATAACTGACAAAACAGTCTCACATCTAGTACAGGACAGAGTGTATACTTGGTTCCATTACATTGGACTGATGAGAGTCAGAGAAAGGGGGGTTGTGCCAATTTTATCTATTCATTAAGAAAGCAGATGAGTTCAGTGAACATTTAGGCTTCTGATGCCTGGAGAGGAAATAGCACACCAGTACAACACTTATTTCCTCTAGGTGGCAAGATCATGAGTAAATTTATCGTCTTCTTTATGTTTCTCTGTAACATCCACAATGGGTATGGATTAATTTTATAATTAGAAAACATTAAAAATAAGCAAGTACGATTATAAAGTAACTCAAGGGAATAATGGGAAAACAGAAAGATCTCTGACTCATCCCGGGTGTAGGGTGCTGGGGGAGGGTGGTGACTGATCACTTGGTTCTGGCTCTGAGCCTGCTGTGACAATTATCATTTTGTAATCGTTACATATAACCTTGCTGAGCTTCACCTGAGTGTAAAGTGGAGAAAATAAACTTACCTGTACTGGTGGAAGCTCTTGGCGATAAATGGGAAGAGGGTGTTTAGAGAAGAAGAAATTCATGGGGTCGTGTAAATGAGGACCATCTCAGTGTGGATATGACTGCATCCATCTGTGGATCTGTTTTCCTACGTTATCTGTTATGACTCTCTCCTCCTGTGCCTGGAAAATTGGGGGACACCATAAACCAGGAAGAAATGTGATTTATTTCAAGAATTATTCTGTCTGACTGTACTTAAGACTCTATGCCCCACTAAGAGGCCATCATTGTCACAACAGGAAATAGAATGCACCCAGTCAATCCCATGTACTCACTTTTAAGCTTTACCAGCCTCATTTCCTTGATACTCACCTCTTAGGTGGAATGCGTCCAATAAGATAAGGTTCTGACCAATCCAGACAATACCTCCATTGGCCAGAGGGTCCAATTTATTGCTTGAGAGTTTAATTAGCTTGTGAAATGCATTACATGATAAGTTTTGGTGAATACCATGTGAGTGTTTATCAGAAACAAAGGGTTTCTTAAACAAGTTTAACTATGCAGAGAAATCTTTTGTCAGAAAGAAAAAGACCATAAGTAATGGGGTCCAGAGCAGATATGGTAGTACACATTTATAATCCCAGAACTCTGGGAGCAAAGGCAGGAAGATCATGCACTCCAGGTATAGGTGGCCTAGGGCTACATTGCAAGAGCTTGACTCTTCCTCTCCTGAAAAGAGAAAATAAAATAAAGAAGTTAGGTTGTGAAGATAATCATCATAGCCAAGGTTCTTTAAGGAGACAAAATCCTGTATGTCCTCCATGCCTGTCCATCTCTGTGAGCTTCTGTTTTCTTATCTATTCAGAAAATTGGACATAAAAATTATAGATGCTCCTCCATCAATAAAACTTCAGACTTTAAATAAATTAGATATTGAATAAGAAATTGAGGTCCTGGCAAGAATACACACACACACACACGCGCACACACACACACATAATGGGCCTTGCGATATTGAAGGATGATAAATTGTCGGTTTCTCTTTAATAACATTGGGTCTCATCACCATTCCCAATAAAGGAGTTGATAGATTTTGTTTTTAACCTACAGAGTTTAAAATCAATTCCCAACAGGAGTTGGAAGCTCTTAGCCATAAAGCTCCAAGTATATCAATTAATCAATCAATCAAGTTGGTCAGTACATCTGCAGGTTTGTGTTGAGGCCAGGTTTTATCGGGGGCAGAGAAGAGAATTAAAATATCCACATGTCAACTAAGGAAAGCCATGACTCAGGGGGTATCAGTTTGAACATCATAGGCAACAGTGGGCCTATTTCCATTGGAATTGTGCTGTCTTACTGTCTCAGGAGAATTTTGAAAACAATGCCTTTGATTTTGAACCAGAACCAATTATAAACTTTGACTTAGACCTTTGCAATGCTTAGCTATCCATACTTCCTGTCCATCATCTAGATTTATGGGGCATATCTGGACTCCTAAAAGATTTTATAGGAGCTAGAAATGAGAACAAGGACTCAGACAGAGGCTCAGATTCCACAGTCACTTTATATTCTTCATTTTTCTTGTTATTTTTGCCTAATACTGTTAACCAAATAGAAAAGTAATTATCAATTTTATCCAGCTACAGACACTTTGAGCTACAATAGTGACCTACCTGAAAAATACACCCACCGATACAGTAGTGATACAAACGTTATAAGAGTAACCCTCTGTCTTTTGATTGGAGTCAAGGCTCAGTCCACTACATGGCACCCATACCTGACATTGTTAATGAGGTCAAGATCCAAAAACTAAATAGATCATGGGCTTTAGGATAAAAACCTACTACAATATTCTGCAAAATGAGCATATCAATATAAAACAATCTGAGTACATGGTTTTGTTTTGTTTTGTTTTGTTTTTTTAATTTTCTATTGATTCCTTCTGAGTTTCCCATCATGCTTCCTGGTCACACTCATCTCCCTGTCCCCTCATACCCACTCTTTGCCCTCCCTGCAAAATAAAACACACACAAATGAACAAGCAAACAGCAATAAAGGCATAAAAACAATATCAACGTGGAAGCTATAGTATGTTACAGTGTCCCCCACAGTATATCCTACAGTATATTCACACATCTTCAGTTGCAAATGTTCATTGCAATGAGTCATCAGTCTGGACTGAGATCTCTGGCTTTTGTGACACTGGATGGTATCCTCACTGGGATTCCTCTGGGTCATCCCATGACTGCCCTGTGTCATAGAAATCCTGCAGCCTTGGATCAGCAAGACTAAACCCTTCTTGTATCCCAGCTGTTTGAAGATGATGTAGATTTGTGGGTGAGTCAACTCAGAGCCCTGGATATAAGCCTGGGTGAGAGATGAGCTGGTCAGCATTGGGGAGGGGGGGGTGCTCTTCCTTATTTGCACCACCAGGGCAAACTATCCAGTACTACTCTGGCTAAGCCACACAATGCCACCATCTGCAGAAGGCAGGGTCAACTATCCCACTATCATGCCTTCAGAACTGGTTCACCCACACCCACACCTCTAGAACCAGCTCCATTGTGTTGCCCAGGCAATGTGCAGGGTTCACTCTACTGAGTGCTACAGCTAGGGAGGGAGCAGAATGAGGGAGCAGAGCTCCCTCCCTCCCTCCCTCCCCCTCCTCCTTCCCCCTTCCCTCCCTCCATCCTTTTCCCCTCCTCTCTCTCTCTCTCTCTCTCTCTCTCTCTCTCTCTCTCTCTCTCTCTCTCTCTCTCTCTCTCTCTCTCTCTCTCAGAGCTAGTCCTCCTCACTACTGAAAGGGGAGCATTTCACCCCAATACTCACACCATACCAAGCCAGTTGAATGGCAGGGACAGGTCCCCTGCACTCTTGACCTCCAGTAGTGAGGCTGGCCACTCACAACAGGCTACTCCTCTCCACCCTCATGTCTCCAGTTCCATCTCTCCTCATAAAGCCCAAGCTGCTTCACTTCTCTTTCTCTCCCATCTGACCACAACACACTCGCACATTGTGGTAGCTCCCCCTGCAGGATGGATGTGCAGCTAGCGGGCCCCTGGGTGACATCCTCCATACCTGCTGTCCCGAAGCAAGTGGGTGTTTATGGTCCCTTTGTGCTATGAGCTAGAGGGTAGGTCTGTGGGTGGCATGACAGTTTGCAGATCTCTGTCTTCCTCCTCTAGTGCTGCACTGCCTGGATTGGATTTGATGTTTATGAGTCCTAGGCATAAGACAGCTTTGGTCACCAAAACTGGGATGGAAAGACTGCCATATGGTCTGCCCCTAACTGATATAAGAATGACACTACCACCAACAAGGTGCTCCTTTGCCCATTGCCAGGACATATAAATACATACTTCTACACTCCTAGTTTAGTGCATCACTGGACTTCCATCACAGAAGGTTTTCCTTGCAATAGATGGCAATTACCATAGAAACCCACAACTGGAAACACACAGAAAGCAAAAGACACACAGCTCTGAATGGAATGTCTTCATTAAAGCCCTTTTTTCCAGGGCTTTAAGGTCTTTGTAGGAGAGTAGGTAGAAAAATTGTAAGAGCCAGAGGTGGTGGGTAGCTCCAAGGAATTGGTATTTTCTGGGCACAATGGGGATGAAACACACATGAACCAACAGAGACTCTAATAAGCATGCACAGACTTGTACAAATTCAAACTGGACAAATCCCAGCACAGAGAAAGGGAAACAGGCACAAAATTCAAGCCCTGCCCAAGGAGCTCTTTGCCCAGGGCAGGCCATATGCTGAGAAAATGGACACTATGTTTTGTTTTGTTTGGGGAGGTTTTTGTGGTGGGGGGGGGCATTATTTTTGGTGTTTTGCTTTTGAGCAAAAGAATATGATGTTATATAGAATGGGAGGGAAGAAAATCTGGGAGTAGATGTAGGAGGGGAAAGAATATGACCAAAATATTTGTATGAAAAAAAAGCTTTAAATATAACTAACAATATGTGCATTGCAGCATCCTGGAGGTTTAAATGATAGTAGGTAAGTGGAATGTCTAACACAGGGAGTGGCTCAGAGTTAATGGTGATTTGTGAAGGACGCAATCATCCTTGAGGATAGTAGTGCAGTTTTAATTACCAGGCTATTCCTACATTACATTTTTATATGGTTTTATTTATTTTCTTTGGCTTATAAATTCTTTGTCTTTATTTGGATGCAAGTGACTGGGATTTCATTATCACATTTTCATAGATGCTTTGCTTTTGCTTCTCTTCCCATATTCACTCCACCTCCTGGACCTGTACCTCTCCTTTCCTTAGCAGATTCATCCCTTTTCCATGTCAAATGTATTCTGCTACCTTTGCCTTCTCCCTCCCCTTCCTTAAAACTTCATTTTCTCCTTTCATCCTAACCTTTCTATTTCAGAACCTACACCCACCCCTCCATCTACATTCAATGTGAAAATTAAAATCTGAGATTCACATGTTAATATGAGGTATTTGTCTCTCTGGGACTGGGTTATTTTACTTAATGTAATAATTTCCATATCTATCCATTTTCCTAAAAATTCATGATTTCAGCTTTCTTTATTGCTGAATAAAATTACATTGTGTGTATGGACAACATTTTCTTTGTCCATTCATCCACTGATAGACATCTAAGCTGGCTCCATTTTCCTGCTACTAAGAATAGAGTCTCAATAAACCTGGATGCAAACATATATGATTTAATTTTTAATTATTATTCTTTTAGTATGAACAAAAGATGTATATAGGCTTGTTTTGCTCCCCTGTTTTGCTTTGTTTTGTTTTTTTATGTGTATTGCCCAGCACCCACCAAATGGATTTCTTCACCCTACAATAATCCTATTACATTCTACAGACTTCTCCTTTCATGACACAAATACCCTTCTGGCTTCAGCCCAAACAAAAACTAATTGTCCCTTTGTTTATCTGCATGTGAGTTTGTTTTTCCAGATAAAACATTTCAGGCCCTGTTTCCTTATCCCTTGGCATTTTTTTAACAAGCAGCAATGTTTGAGCTAGCCACAAAAATAGGGTTTCTTGAAGCAAAGAAGTAAGAGTGTAAGAAGCAAGTGGCTCTGTTTAGAAGCATGGTTCTTAATTTCAATGAAGGAATGGCTGAAGGAGTGTGATAAATAGAAGAACATATAAAGTTGGAGGCCAGAAAAGGCAGCATCTTAATTAAACCTGCTTCTACCTCCCACGAGTTATGTGACCCTGGGGATGCTTCTCAACCAGAGCAAAATCAACCTTTGTTATTTCTCTCCCAAGAATGTATTTGTTGTGATTTATGGGCATCGTTTCGTAAGGTGTCCCACAAAATGATACTAACAAATCCGTGAGAGCAGCTTTGTCTTTTGGGCTGAAAAAAAAAATCAAGAGAATGATTTAGAGGGGAGAATCCAGCATTCATATTCCACACAGGGCCCATACTATGGGGTTGGGCTGCTCACACCAAGCCTGGGTCCTCACTTCTTAGCTAGTCTTCTTGGAAATGACCTCATAGACACACTTAGCAATGCTACTAAATTTAATCAATTGAAAGAATTACCCATCACACCACACCATTCGTACTGCTCATTTGTCTTTCCCCCAGCTGCCTGAGCAACCACACTGCTTGGTTTACCAACAATGGCAATAAGTTCTGTCAGATGCCTAATATTGGTTAGAGAGTATGCCAATCTTGTGTGTGACCTAAGTCTTTCTTAAGGGTCCTTTGCAACAGAGTCTATCATGATCCCCAGTCAATGGCTGAGGGACTGTGGGCTCTGAAAGGTTATATGGCTTGTTAGTTAGGATTTCAGGGATTCAAAACACTGATGTATTAGTCAGGTTTCTAGTAAGAACAGAACTGATAGAATAAACACACACGCTCACACATACACGGTGGGGGTGGGTGAAGGGAGGTCTCCTGTTGGAAAGTCCCAGGACTTAGTAGATCTTCAGTCCATTAGGTTGGATTCTGGCTTCCTAGGGATGTCCTAGACAGCTGCCAGTTTTCAGTTCATGTTGGAATTGTGAAGAAGTAGGTTCTAACACAGTGAAGGGATGTCTCAGGAAAGATGGAATTTGCCAGTGAGGGCAATGACAGGCAGACAAAAACCACAGGCTTCCTTCTTCAGCCCCTTCTTCCTTTTATGTGACCCAGATTTCAGGTGTATCTTCTTATCTCAGATGATCCAAATTTAGAGGAGGTCTCCCACTTCAAACAATGCAACCAAGAAAAACTCCTCACAGATTCACCCAGTTCCTTGGGTCTTAGTTACTTCCAAATGTAGTTAAGTTGGCAACCAAGATTAATCTTCACACATGGTTTTTCATGGCTTGACTGCTTAATACAACTTAGCTCTTAACAAGTCTTGCCAGAGTCATCCCTTCTCTTGCTAGGCACTCAGACACATCCTCCATTGTTTTATAGAACTTTATTCACCCTCCAGTCCAGCTTCTTGTTTAGACTTTAGGGAAGATCTTTGACAAGAAGAACTATGGGATTGTGAGCAATTTTGAGACCTTGAATGTGAGATGACTAATAATGTTTTTTCTCTGACCACAAGAACATGAGAATAATGTTCTCAGTTGTCCCCCACAAGTCTGACTAGTCTTGGATGGAGCATGCCTTCCTCTGGAGCTGTTAGGAAACATAAATGAAATGAGAACCTGTAGATGATATTCTAAGTATAGTCTCTGACTTCAAGCTGACCTGCCTCTTAAGATCTCCCATTCATATCCCCATTTTCTTTAAGACTCAAATTTCAAAAAGCTGTTATCCTATTTAAGGAATTAACATGTTCCTTCTTGAAGCAGTCTAAGTACCAATAAAGAGAGGCAGTGTGCCAAAAGATGTGAGGGATTCAAAGAGAGATTCATCCTGAATATGCAGTGTGGGGGAGTGCAGGCAAAGCTCACTAATTAGATAGGGCAGACTAGGACTTGGTAACAGCAGAGCTTCATACCTTTTATACCAACATTTCTGAAGCAAGGAAGTTACCAGAAGCTAGGAGAAGACAGAGGAGAAGAGCCTGTTAAGGATCTTCTACACAAGAGGCATTCTAAGAAAGAGGTGATTATGAGAAATGAATGCTGACCACACTCTGATGACACTGATTATTTCAGAAACATAGAATCAACCAAGGCTATTCTGACACAGTACCTGTGTGACAACAACCCTTCACTAAATTATGATGTGTACTGATTAAGCATGTTATGAAGTGGAAATTTCTGGTTTCTTTGGCCATTCAGTTGTGTCCTGTGATGTTTTTCTGAAAACTGTCTTAGGAGAGGATGTTTTGCTGAGAACAGACATGTAGTGTTTTTCTGAAAGCTGTCTGGAAAAAGGACATGTGACATTTTGCTAGAGCATACACTTGAGAGAACATGTGATGTTTGGAAGGGGTATAAGTATAACCCGACAGACAGTGGGTGGATGATGCTGTGTTGTATTGGTTCACCTTGCTACTCTTTGCTGGTCCTCATTGGGCTTTTCTGACACTGGTCTTCACTGATGATGCTACATAGTTTTGGTCTGCCTTTCCACTCTTTGCTGATCATGGTTTGTCATGGCTTCATAGAGAGAAATTCACCAACGAACTTCTGGTGGTATTCCAGTGGCTTCTTACCACTTCTAGGGAGACTGGCAGAGTCTCTTCTGGATCAATCTGCTATTGTCGATTCGTGAATGGTGTTTGGGAGTAGATCAAGCTATTGATGTTGATTTGTACAAACTGAACTGCTGCCATCCTGACAGCACAGATTGGATCGACTCTATTTCTAAACAGGTCCACATCCTCTGCCGTCTTAACCTTTCCTTTCCACTATCTCTGGTGGGTGGTAGGCTAGAAAGGACACTTACTAAAGTAGGCTTTATTACGGTATTACTATAACTATGGATCCAAGGAAATCTGAGCCTTTATTTCCCTTGCTTTGCCAGCACTATTTTTCAGCATTAATGAAATGGGTGATTTAGATATATTCTCTGACCCTTGTGTAAAATCTTCTTGTAGTCCCTTATTGACTGAACCAGTTTGAAAGCAGCAAGAAAAGAACCCAGTAATGGCATCTGTGTAGTTTAGCACCTGTTACACAGAGAAGATCAGAAAAGGATGGAGAGCAGACGACCCCAGTACACCTGCTTGACAAAGTCTGTAAAGCTTGTATCATATCTACTAAACCCTTCTTTAAAACAGGAAATCAAACATGTGAGTAAGCTAGCTCCTCACCCAAGAGGAAATTTCTAGGAGTAACCACCCTCTTTCTCCCTCTGGGAATCTCTCACCAGCCATCTCTGTGCCTGGGGTGGTGCAGCTTCATAGCTATTCCAGACAGAAGCCACTGCATCCCCAGGAGAAACTTTGAGCATCATGAGCATCAGCCACTGACTTAATTCTCTAAGCTGAGTACTTTATCATCGCTGCCAGAGAATGCATCTGAGACTGAACTGCAACAGAGGCATTTCAGGTAAAAAAGGACAGCAGAGGAAGGGACAGTGTTCACAGCTAGATGACTAGTCATAACAATTATCCATATGTCTTCCTCTAGTGATACCAGACAAACACACACAGAGATATCACATTTCAGCATGGCAACTTAAAGATAGAGCAGGAAACAGTTAAAAAGATATGCCAGGAAGTGCTTGCTGATAGAAGCCTGATATGGCTGTTTCCTGAGAAGCTCTGCCAGAACCTGACAAATACAGAAGAGGAAGCTCGCAGCCAACCACTGGACTGAGCTTGGTGAGCCCAATGAGAAGTTGAAGAAGGGACTGAAGGAGCTGAAGGGCTTTGCAGTTCCATGGAGGGAGCAACAGTATCAACAGGCCAGATCCCTCCAGAACGAGAGCACCAACCAAAGAATACACATGAAGTGACCCATAGCACTGGTCACATATATGTCAGAAGATGGCCTTTGTTGCACATCCATGGGAGGAGAGGCCCTCCAGTCTGAGGGTGTTCAATGCCCCAGTGTAGAGAAATGCTAGGGTGGGAGGATGGGAGTGGATGAATAGGGGAGCACCCTCATAGAGGCAGGGGAAGGGGGATGGATAGGGGGGTCTCTGAAGGGAGACCTGGAAAGTAGAAAAACATTTGAAATGTAAGTAAAGAAAATATCCAAGGGAGTGGGGGAAAGATCTAGAGTGGTAGTCTTCCTAATCCAGCGAACCTTTAATTAAAGTTCCTCATGTTGTGGTGAACCCAGATATAAAATTATTTTCATTGCTACTTTATAGCTGCAATTTGCTGCTTTTATGAATCATGATGTAAATATCTGTGTTTTCTGAAGGCCTTGGGTGACATCTATAAAAGGGTTGTTTGGGTCTCCCAAAAGGGGTCGTGACCTACAGATTGAGAAACACTGGCCTAGAGCAGCCTAGTGATTCTAGAAGACTTTTGTGAGAGGTAATGTGCTTTCTGCTAGGGCCTGAGTGAGGGCATGTGGGCCTTGGGTTCAGGGCTCAGGGATTTGAACTCTCTAAGGTAAGATTTTCTGAGGTCTGAAACTGGTGACTTTGTGAGCCCAGGGAATTTAACCCTTTGTGGCTTGCCATTGTTTTAGGAATCACCTGTAAAATCTGCTAATGGAGCCATCTTCTGACCATTCTCATCCACCTCAAAACCCTACCAGGAAGAATAGTGTTTATAGGGCTCTGCCAGAAGGGTGTGTTGCTCATCACTCCTTTTGCTCAGCAGCTTTTCAGAACATCTTCCCCAGAGCCTTGGAATTTCTAGAGGTGTCCATGGTTCCCTGCCAATGCCACAGTCTAGAGAATGCCAGTTTTATTTTGTACAAAAGAGATGTAGACCTTGGATATTTTAAAATAATTATCTTTTCACTCAAGTACTGATACCTGAAAAAAAAAAACCAAAAGCTATAATTTTAACCTTTTTTTCCTGCAATAAAATCAGATGTCAGAAAATCTCAAGCCTAGGCTGAGTTGCTTTGCTCTGAAGCTCTTGGTAATTCTGCCAGGAAGAGGATTTTAATGGAATCCCCTCTGTCCACATCATGCCCCTACCTCCAAAAGGAACAAGTTAAACATTCTCAGAGGTGTTCCTTTTAGTAAATCCAGAATGGTGCCATATCCTCTTCTGTTTCAGAGGAAGTTGATTCCCTGATTGACTGCATGTGTCACAAGTCCACTGTGGATTGGGAAAATGCCATTTGGTTTCCTCCTGGCTGTGGCCTCTGGGAACCCCAGGGCTATTTCTGGAGTTACTTAACACACTACAGAGTCCATATTCTTACTGATGCTAGATCTCATCCCAGCTCCATCAGGAACTTAGTCTATCTATCCATTTTTATTACATTTATTTGTGTTTATATATATATATATAT
>NW_022196905.1:241814563-241823546 GCF_008632895.1 Mastomys coucha
ATATATATATATACATGTCTTCCCTTCTTTATAGTAAATGAGGAAGATTATGAGCAAAAATATACATGTATACATGTGTTTTTGTGCACCCCAATGTACATGGCTCCTATAGGAAAAGCTGTTCTCTCTCATTTCCTTAACCATTTGCCATACTACAAACACATTCAAATTATCATCTGAAAGACATGCTGATTTTCTCCTCCCCTGCTTATGAACCTTGGTTTATTCCCCATGGACTGCCTAGAGGAAAGGAATGAGACCCCATTGGGTATAGAGAATTTCAAGATCTTCCCAATCCTATTTCAAGAGCTCCATTCTGTCTTCCTCTGTTTTGCTCCACTGTCATGCTAAAATTCTTTCCAGTCTTTAAATCTATAGAGCTCATTCCTGTCCTCTAGACCATGGCTCACAGCGATCCTGTGGTGGTTTGAATGAGAATGTCCCCCATAGGCTTATATATTTAAATCTTTGGTTACAGTAGATAGAGCTATTTGAAAAGGATTAAGGGTGTGGCCTGGTTAGAGGAAGTGTGTCACTGGGTCTGGTTTTAAGGTTTCAAAAAAATCATACCGTTGCTAGTGTCCCTCTTGTCTTCATGCATGTGGATCAAGATGTAAACTCTCAGTTCAACACCACACTTACTGGCCTGTTGTCAAGCTCCCTGCCATGATGGTCATGGACTCTAAGCCTCTGAAACTCTAAGCCCCAAATAAATGCTTTTCCCCATAAATTGTTTTGGTCATGTTTTATCACAGCAATAGAAAAGTAACAAAGATAGCTCTTAAGATTCTGTTGTTTTTTTCCTCACTTCCTCTGTGGAAAGAATAAGACTAAGTGAAGCTTCATTCCATGCTCAGTCACATCTGTTTGGGGTCCTGATGCCTGGAGTTACTACCAGCCTATGGAATCATGTCTCTGTTGGTCTTTGTTCACTTCTCCCACCAGACTGCCTATGAGAGGAGCCACAGGATAGACTACTCTGGGGTTATAGCAGAGGGTGAGCTTGTCAAAGGAATGGTGCCTTGCCTTGTGTTATGAGAAACAGACCTACAGACCTAAAAGGCACCCCTTCCTTCTTCACTGTAAGAGCAAGCTATAGAAATAGCATTGCCATATCATTTCCAGCTTCCTTAGTACCATACCACTCTTAACTGCCTGAGAACTTCACCTCTGACCTGCCAGTGCATCTGCAGGAAAGTAGTCTGGAATGTGCATCACTGCCATTAACCCAGTCTTGGGCTTCAACATTCTGAGTCGAAAGTCCTTACTGGTTTTGATAAGAAAAGAAGACCTCATCCTTGGCCCGTGAAAGCTGTGTTTCTTTCTCTGAAGTCTCTGTCTTGATTGATAAGGCAGAGGAAGCTTCCAACATGGCATGGTGCCCCAAGAAAGCTGCTGCTTTCTGTTTGCACACACAGCACACTCACACAAACACACCCACACTTCAAAACGAGGGAATTCAGAGTCAGAAATGCATAAGTTCTAACATTGCTTCAGTCAGTGGCCAAGTGTGTGTGTGTGTGTCTGTGTGTCTGTGTGTCTGTGTGTGTGTGTGTGTGTGTGTGTGTGTGTGTGTGTGTGTGTGTGTAAGGGAATAGATCTACTCTATATAAGTGATAGTTTCCTCTATACTAGGAAAGGCTTTGTGTGAGTTGATTGGCCCTACAACCCAATAGGGAAATCATGGCAATAGATCTGATTTTATATGTCACTCATTAACGTGTTTCTTATTCTCTGCATACAAATCTTCCCTGGCTCCCTACGGCTCTCTATAGAAGGATATCTCCAGATTCCTGTGGATAGATGGAAGACCATCCCTAGCCTGTCCCAGAAGTCTGGTTCTATCCTTCTCTGCTTCCATCATGCTCTCCATGCCTCAGTTTCCTTAGCTGTCCAATGGGGCTTACATCCATGCCTATCTCACAAAGTTACCATGAGAAGTATACAAGAAAAGAACACAGAACTTAGTACAAAGCCTGGATATGAAAGCTTATTTATTGTCCACGGGCATCTCTCCAGAGGACGAAAACGTACAGCCTTTTGATGTGTTTCCCAGGGACTCAGGGGAAGTGTGACCTACAGTTGTGATGTTACTTGGGTCTGATGACCAGAAGGAAGCTGCTGGGAAGGAGCATGTTGCCACAGGTTTGAGCAGAGTCCTTTGATTCCAGCTGTGGAGTAAAGCCATGGCCATTGCCTGCCAATGAGCCTCTTGATGTCTGATACTTCTGAAGCCTTACTGTCAGGTACGGTTTTTTCCCAACTCTGTTGTTGTGGGCAACACGATCCCACCCAACTTCAAAGCACCTGCCTATGGCTCCAATGGCATCCCTCTCCCTGGAGTGCTGATTCCCCAGAATCTGAATACAGTGCCCCCTCCTTCCACTTATCCTTGTTATTTCTTTCACTTCCCATAGTTTCAGTTATCAAAATTAATAATTATCTAAAAATACCAAGTGAAAAAATTTCATGCAAAGAGTCTATGAGTTTTATATTGCATGCTGTTCTAATTGGCACCATGAGAGGTAGGACTGGAGCTCAGTGGTAGGACGCTTCAAGCTTGATCCTCAACACCACAGAAGAAAAGAAAGAATGGAGGGAGGAACTCGGGGGTGCTCAGTCAGATGACGAAGTCACACTCCATCTTGCATACATTGTCCTTCTGTCCAGCCCTATGCATTTAGTAGTTGTATTGGTTTTCCTTCCCAAAGTGTATATGTTCAGGTAACTCTTATCTTAACAATAGCACCAAAGCTTAAGGGTAGAGATGCTTGACAATACAGATGCACTCAAAAGGAGTGGGAAAGGGCTTCTTTTCATTGTGAAAAGGCAAAAGTTCTTGGGTTAATCATAGACAAAACTCCACAGAACTTCACAGAACATGTGGGGTGTGTGTATGTGTGTGTATGTGTGTGTGTGGGGGGGGGGAGGTGGTGTTGTTGTTGTTGGGTTTAGTACTGTCCATGGATTTAAGTATCTACTGGGGGGCCTTAGAATATATCTCCTGTGGATGAAAAAAACTGCCAGCCTATGCCCAAGTTCTAGTCCCTCCCCCAGCTGCTTCTGTGGCTCTACTCTAATAGGGGCCTCTGTTCTCAGGTTGCCTTGGTAGACTCTATTCACTTACAACTGTAACTACAATTGACAGCATGGACTCTTTAAGAACATCAGCTTTCACCCTGCAGGTGCTTGGTAGAAGATGGAATTGCCCACAGCCAGGTGTTAGAAGGCTGGCATCTTTCTCCCTGAGTTCTGTTCACCTGCAATGGGCCATATTTAATTCAAGATGCTAGCTTTACCGTTGCCAGATATATTTCCATGATGATTAAACATTAAACGCACTAGTATTTCAAACTATTTGAAATAACTCAGAACTAATGAAGGACTAATTGCTTCACTCTGTATATTCAAATAGTGATGTTATTTTTTAAAAATGCATTCTTATGTCAACTGTTGCATCAATTAATTGCAAATTTTCCAACAGTTAGCTGGAGTGTGATTAAAGCATATGAAAATAATCTTTTAATTAGCTTTCATTTTGAAACAAATAGACAATTAAACCAAAGAACTAAGTGTGAAAATTCCATTGGTCTGCTTTGTTTGTTCAGGGGGAGACACTTGTTTAAATAATGGCCATATCATTGGAAATTAGTTCCTTGGTATGTCTATTGGCTGTGGCAGTCACTTCATCTCTTCGCTTTCTTGGTACTTCTATTTTCTACAAGCACATACCCCTACTGATTCTCCCCAGAAGCCTAAAATATTTAACCAAATGAATAGCAGCCTTTTTCAAGAATATCTTTTTGAGTGGAGCTATTCAAAATACCAGTCAATTTTTTATTAAAACTATCATAATACACAATGTTGGTGTTTAAAAATAGAGAAATCTCTGGGGACAGTGAGTGCTTAATTCTTCCACACACACTCCCACCCTATGAAGAAGGAGTAGGGTGAGAAAGGAGGGTTGAGCTGTTTTCTTGAGTACGTAGCACATGTTTGAGTATGCCCCAACCTATTTCCCTGTCTAACTTTTGTACCGTTAGGTGCCACACTTGTCTTACTCCAAAGTAACCTCACTATGCAGACTGGTGCATAGGAATACCTACTCTGTATTTAGAGCTATTCCAGATCCCATTAAACATGAAAAGGGGATAGGGGTTAGGGAACCCACTAACTCCAAACCTTCTTATATTGTAAACAAGGAGAATGGAGTCTCAGGAAGGAAAAGAGATGCATCCGCTTCTGCTGTGGTGATGACAAAGTTCTCAGGCACTCAGTGGGAAGTCTTGGTAAGCAGTACACATAGGAAATCACTAGGCTCTGGAGAGGGAGCACTCATCAGAAGCACGCCTTGTCCATGTCAGCTCCGAGCCCATGGATCATTTCCTTAAATATAAACAATGTCATAGTTTACCATGAATCTCAGAAATCATGTTGTGAAATGTGAACATAGTGACTGATGTGGGACAAATCATAATGACCTCTGGCATTACTTAATTAGTACCATATGCCTAGCAGTAGAACAGACACCTTGACTGCATTCTGTCACTTGATCTGAGCAGAAACTGTGTGTTGAACACTGCAAACTTCACTGAAATGAGCTAGGCATATTAGGTTCATGCATATACTAATTCTACCGTATTGAGACATTCAAGCTCTAGATGGTTATACTGAAGGAAATGAATAAAATGGAGCTCAGGTTTGGAGCCACATTCAGAGTTAACAGAATTTTAGGGTTATCCATAAACACTTTAAATTCATCATCTGAAACTCCTCAGCATCCTTTACAAACTCCATAGTGCCTCGTGGCAATACCAGCGACAAGAATAATTCTATAATCTCATCATGATGGAAACCGCATACGAGATTTGGGGGAAAAATCAATTTCCATTAGAACTGTTTGTTTAGTTGCATGTAGATGCTTGCAGGCCTGAGCAATAATACAGCTGTGACATGTAACCAATCTGTTGAGTGTAAGGACTCTGGGAGATCCAGTTACTGTATAATCCAACCCCCCCTGTCACCACTGCCACAGGTGGTACAGCCTTGTTAAGCATGCATTTCATCAGAAACTTTTCATTATAGTGAACTGGAATCTTCTCTCCAATGACCTAGAGTCACAGGGACACACAGCACCCCTGGTCCAGGCCTCACATGACCTCTTCTTCAAAGAAAATATTCCCAGTCCTCAGCAACTCTTCCTAGGAGCTCTAGAATTTTAATTGACATGGAATTACGTTGATACCATGGGCTATGTGGCTAGCTTAAAAAGGGTCAGCCAACCTGTAACTAAGGGCTTCAGTTTTCTCTTCTATAAACTAAAATCATTTGCACTTGCTTATGTATCTTTACTATTCTAATTCCCTATCTAGGTATGGAACGAATGCTTTCTTCTCTTCATCAAAGGGATTTTTCTAGAGGGTTCTGAAACAACGATATAAAAGAAGATAAAGGGGGGGGTACTGCAGGCCTATCTGAAAGAACAGAACTCAGGTAAGGTCAGGTCCACTTCCCTAAGGAGAAGAGAGGAATAAACAAATATACAGAATGGAGCCCCCATGGGATCTCGCCAGACCTAACTCTCCTGAAGCTTTGTTGAAACATTGTTTAGGCTTTTCTCTAAATTGTCTACTAGAATGGGTTATCACAAATCACTGTGGTACTTGACAGAACTCAGGGAAATGTGATCTCAAGTCATAAACTTTGAAAGTGAAGCATTTGCAGAGTCACATTCATTTATGCCATCCCATCTCATTCCTTCAGCCATGGAGGCATTCCAAGCTCCCAGCAGGGAGCATTGGGCACAGAAGGGGGACAGTGCTGAGTTAGATGACTCCCAGTCATTCTTCCCTGGAAAAGAGAGAGGAGAGAGAGACAGAGAGACAGAGAGACAGAGAGACAGAGAGACAGAGACAGAGACAGAGACAGAGAGAGAGAGAGAAAGAGAGAGAGAGAAAGAGAGAGAGAGAGAGAGAGAGTGGGTCTTTGCAGCAGACAATGGTGACTTACAAAGAATGAGGGCCCCTCCTCAGAGCCATGTAAAATACACAGGGCTTTGAAGAGGTCAGAACACAAAGAGAACTCTTGAAAGAGCCAACTCTTCTTTCCTTTTAGAACCAGGAATTGGTGACCTGATCTAGATAGAGCCAGGCAGTATCTCCTTCATCCCCCCCCTAGTTCCTCATTCTAGCTGCTAACATTAAAAACTTCAACCTTCTCAAACCTGCAAGCAGCACAATCCAGGCCAGTGTAGCAGCAGAAATATCTTTAAAAAGCCAGCAGGGATCGGTAAAGGTTGGCCTTAGGTTAAAGAGAAAACTGGATACCAGTAACCTAAATCTCAAACCTGACAACTATTCAGGTCAGCTGACTTACTGACCTTTCCCTTTCACTCCGTGGACCCTATCGCCTACTCTCTGATGGAGATTTTTACCCAGTTTAAGTCCAGGCCTCTCTTGCCTCACTCCTGGACACACATCTTGATACACTAACATCAGGTCAGTTTTGACTTGCATTTTCTATAGTCCCTTGAGCCTGACCTTATTGGCTATGCCTGCCCCCTTATCATCTCTGTTTCGATACTCATCTATCCACTTCACGTCATCTTCAGCATAACTGGCTAATTTAAGTGAAGTGGTTGGAATTTTATCATAAAAGCAATGGGAATCCTTAAAAGGATGAATGAGATGTGCAGACAGAAGAGGAGTTGGAGTGTTTACACTGTGATTATTGAGGATGATAGTTACTGAAGTGGAGGGTACAGATTGTTAGAGGTCTGCAGTGGCTAATCTAGAGTTCTGTTCCTTGTCTGGGAAGCTCTAGATGCAAATTAGTCAAGCAAATGAAAAATATTCTAAAGCCCTTAGAAATAGCAGCTCTAGATATAAAAATGCCTGAGTCGTGAGCACATGATGGTCAGAGAAGGAGCAAACAAGGAAGGGTCTCAAATATAAAATGTGGACAGCATGACAAATGTCACGGGAATCATAGATAACAAGGAGATGTGTGGGAAATGGTTGCATAGAGCTATTTGGTGACTGTCACAGTTTAAATATAAAACAGTATCCCTCAGAGACTCCAGTGCTGAAGGACTAGCCTCCAGCTGGTAGTGAGGGAAGGGACTAGCCAGGAGACCTTAGGAGGCGTGGCCTAGCTCTAAGTAGGTCACTGAGAGGATGTCCTTGTGGATAATGTCTTGTTCTGGTCTTTTCCATCAGGCTCTGCTTTCGGGCTCCCATGGGATGAGAAACTTCGCTCTTCCGTCATGATGGTCTGCCTTATCACAAGTAAACTCTGCAAAAACAGAGACAAACAACCATGAACTGAAATCTTGGAAACCAAAATCCAAAGTAAATCTTTCTCCTCTTATTCCTTACTTAATCACATACACCCATATATTGTCACAGAGGGGGAAAATATCTAAGAAGGTGACCTCAAAAAGGAGTTCAAAAGGCAGCTAATTGCCCTGGGTAAAGATGTGAGTTGAAGAGGTTTAGACTCTAGAGCCAGATTTTAAGAAGGCAAGAGGTAGCATGGTCAGTAAAGGTAAATATGCCACCTTGAGATATAAAGGCTGAGTTTTTCCTTAATTTTTTAAAAAGATGGTAGTCATCTATATCTTGGCTAGACTTCATATGTGGAAAGTGTTGTGTGAGTGTGTGCTGAGTAAGGGATCAATGAGTGTCTCACTGGACCTGGAGTGAACCATCTTCCCTAGACAAGCTGAATGAGCCTTTAGATGCATCCATCTCTGCCCCGGTCACCAATGCTAGAATCAGTGCATTCAGCCATGCCCAGCTCTTAACACAGATGCTTGAGATCCACATTCAAGTCTCACGGCAGCATAGCAAACATATTACCCATGAGCTATTTCTCAGACCCATGGTGGTTAGAGCTATCTCTTCAAAAAGCAGGGATTCAATTTTCTAAAGTGAATAATTAAGCCGAATGTTCTCGTGGGTAATGTCTTGCTCTGGCCTTTTCCTATGTCCAGTATGTCTTTATTAGTAGAAAGTATGTCTTTTATTAGTAGAAAGAAACTCTTTGTGTTTGCTCTGTTTATTTATATATTAATTCATTCACTTCACGAAAACCCTGGAATGTGGCAGACAGACTGATACAGTCAACAAGTGGGTAAAAGCACCCTTGATGGCTGCTTAAAAAAAAAAATCTCTTTCTCAGATCTCAAGCTGGAAGGAGTGTTAAAAATATTTAACTACTGAACTGAGTTCCAGTGCATAAAAAGCATTTATCTACTGCAAATATTTTCAAAGGCTGGAGGCAGCATAGAAAGATACCTTGAGTCTTTTAAGTGTCGTAGTCACCATTTCCAGTTATAGCCACTGCTCCATCCCCTGACTGTTCCTCATTCTCTTTGAGGAAGACAGTGTTGGTCCTCATGGTGCAGTTTATTCTCAGTTTATTCTCTCTAGGTAAACACACAGCTAGAGAGTGCTATCTCCTAATCTCTAACCCCACCTACCAGATTAACTATCAGAGTTGCCGCTTCATTTCCATCCTGGGTTTAGATTGACTATCATGTCCAAACATGAGAGCACCTGTCCTTCTTCATATCACTGCATCCTAGAAACAGTGATCTCAAATCAGATGCAGAGAACCAGGTATTAATAGTAGTGAGAGGACTTGAGATGCTACCATAGCTGCCCAGGGTTCCAGTTAGGGCATTGCCTCCTAATCCTGCCAACAACATGGCTCTACATGGAGTGTCTTTTGTCTGCTAGGTGTCTGGCATCCTCAGCATTGACTAGTCATCGGATTTTACTCTGAGAGTACCATCTTCTCATGTGTAACCAGTGGAAATCTGACTCTCAGGTTGACTTCTTCTTTCAATAGAGAGATTTTATTAATTTAATTTCACTCCCCTACCTTCAAGTTTCTATTAAGAATGACTGTTCGAGCCGGGCAGTGGTGGCGCATGCCTTTAATCCCAGCACTTGGGAGGCAGAGGCAGGCGGATTTCTGA
>NW_022196905.1:241823659-241825081 GCF_008632895.1 Mastomys coucha
AAAAAAACAAAAAAAAAAAAGAATGACTGTTCGATATTAAGGATGTTGTTGGATATTTTCTCAGTATGGAAGAAGCGCTATAGGAAGCTATTAATACATACTACTGTATTTCTGTAAAGAGGGTGAAAATCCCTTGAGGAAAGAGGCAATATACTGCTTATATCTGTAAACTAGGCTCCATCCTGAACTGAGTAACAGTGTTGTAGTCAAAGTCGATAATAGACAGTATCTGAAAAAGTGATCCCATAATACTACATCACCCAGGTAGCATCTAAGCTTCTTCAATTCCATCCTATAATGCTCACACAACTACCAAATTGCCTGCTGATGCATTTTTAAGAACCTCTGCCCATTGCTGTACCCATAACAAGCTCAGAAGATTGCAGAAAAAATAATTATAAGTTAAATAGAAAGAGAGTGATTGAGGAATGGAGCCAGAACAGAATGAGATGACTTGGACAGGAATCAAAAACACATGATGAGAGGAGGGCACTGGGGGATGTTTGCCGGCTCATTCTACTTTTAAAGCACTCCTTCACAAAATCCATAAGAGGATGCCCACCTCCCATCTGTAGCCTTCTCTCCTACAAGGGATGTGTCTGTATCGGTTCTGCCTGTGGTAGTTAATATTGATTGTCAACTTGTCAGGATCTAGAATTACCTTAGAGATAATAAATGTTTGGGCGTGTCTGTGGGGTAGTTTCTATTTGAGTTGACTGAAGTTGAAAGACTCACCCTAAAAGTAAGCCTTTCCATTCTACAGGCTTGGGGTCCCCTCACTAAACCCAAACAGGAGAGAGTGAGCTGAGTAGCAGCATCCATCTCTCTCTGCTTCTTGACAGTGGATGCAATGTGACCAGCCACCTCAAGGTCCTGCCACCATGGCTCTCCTGCTATGATGGACTAAACCATTAAAACTGTAAGCCAGAACAACTTCCTATTTCCCCTCTTTCCTTTCCCTCCCTCCTTCCATTCCTTCTTCCATTCTTCCATTCCTTCCTTCCTTCCTGAATTTGCTTTTGTCAAGTATTTTGTCCAGCAATGAGAAAAGCACCTAGTGCACTGCCCTTGCTGTTGCTCCCACTCCTTCCTCAGAGCCCTTGCTTTGGACCTGCGTGGCCTTGCTTTTGCTTACTCTGTTGCTCATCAGTGTCTCCTGGTGTGAGTTCAGCATCTGAAGCTATCCTAGCGGGCAGTCTTTCTCTGCCTTTTCTCACTCTAGAATGCTCAACTCCTCATATATGCCATACTAGGGTCTAACCAGACCTTATCTGCCAAAGGAACAGAAAAGTAAGGGGAGAGATGAAGGATATGACTAGAATTATAACAGCAATTCATCTATAAAACAACAATTATGAAGATTCATAGACATTAGAGACTGGTGCAGGGTGCTAAGCCTGTTTATGAGATAGTATATCAGTC